>NC_046154.1:5404131-5704131 GCF_011064425.1 Rattus rattus | reverse complement strand
GCCATCCCAGCCAACACTTGGATGGTGCCCGGGGAGGAGTGGAAGAAGGAAGAAGCCGTCCTGCCCCCAGCTCCGCAGTGCCCACCAGAGTCAGCCTGGCCCCTGGTCCCGTGCCACTCGGGAGGGAGGGACAGGCCCACACACATATGGCCAAGTTTATTTAAACGTCTGAGAACAGCAACGCGTCCCCCCCGCACGTCTGGGCACCTCCTCCCCAACTATTTTTACTGTGTCAGGGAGTGTGAGCCGGCTCGTTCCTGCCCCTCCCCCTCCCCAAGTCAGACCCAAGGGGCTGCGCTTGCTCCTGGGGACACTTGAGCCAAGGCAGGGACCAGGGAATCCCTCTACAGCAGTAGAAACAATAACCCTTGCTGAGGCCATCTGACCAGGTCTGGGGATGTCCTGGGGATGGAACCCTGCCTAGCCTGAGGCTGTCTGACCAGGTCTGAGGCTGTCCGGCGGGTGGAACAGCAGGTTTGCTCTGCTGGGTGAATGTGCCCTTTTCCTCCAGCAGTGCCTGCCCCATGATATGAGCTCTGGCTTCTAGCAGGAGGAGGCAAGTTCTGTGGGGGGAGGAGGGGGGTCTGACCTATCACATCGCCCTGACCCTGGCTGAGCAGTGGGATTGTATGGAGAGGGACTGAGGCTGACCACTCAGACCTTGTTCTGCCCCATGTTCAGATGCCTGGGGCAGCCAGTGGTATGGGCAACCTAGAGGGTAGATACGGGCTCTGCCTGGCCATCCACTGTCCACTCGTGACACTGATTTACTGGCCTCTCCATGAGCTGACCTGAGCTGCCACCTTCTCTCAGAAGTCTCCACAGCTCGGGGTCCTGGCCCTGGATGGCAGAGGCTGGGAAGCAGCCTGGCCCATCCTCTGCTGGTGGTACCAGCTTCAAGATCTAACCCCGACCCAATCCAGAGGGTGAACTCACAGGGCCTTATTGCTGATCCATTAGTCAATGGGAGTGATGAACTCAGCTTCAAAGCCATTAATGGGCCCGGGATCAAGATCTCACCTTTACGGCCACAGTAGTAGCAAATGAACGGCATTCTCAAAGGTCAGCAGTATCCACCACCCGGTGCCTCCACTTAGAGGTATTCACACACGTTCAGGTCTAGACGGAGTCCCTCCAATCCTGCCTCCAAAGGTGCCTGAAGTAGCCATGGGGGCCTGGCTCCTTTATCCCACAGAGGTCTCAACATTGACTTTCCCCAGTATTCGGGAGAGCTGGGACCTCCTCTGGGCTCCAAGGCCACAATCAGGGTCCCTCCAGAACAGAGCAGGCACCTTTTGACTCTTTTAGTATCCCTGGGTATCGCTAGCTGGTAACAGCTCAGCTCACAGCAGTGGCTTCAATCACATTCGACAGCCCCGCTAGGAAGAGGACTCTATTAATAACCCATCTCTCAGTCTTCCGCTCTCTCATGTGGTCCTCATTCCTGTGTCCCCGGGGGTTCCTGTCTTTGCTACCAGCCACTCATTTCCCTGAGGCCACAGCTGCCCTCTCTTCCTCCAGCAGGGCCTGATCAACAACCATGCATCCTTGGGCTGGGCTCCTGAAGGCAAGTGACCAACCATCGTCAGGGACAGATCCTGACCCCAAGTCACTGCCCATGACACCTTTGTAGGAGCTGTCACGGGAATCAGACTGTAGCCACCACTGTGAGGCCCCTTCTGAAAAGCCAGACCCAGGCAGAGAAGTCCCTCGAGAGCACAAGCAATAATTAGAGCCACGCCTGCCCTGCTGCTTCCCCTGGAGCCCAGACCAGGCAAGGAGAGATAGCAGTTGTCAGGGTGGGTGGCCTCTGGGTATGGATTCAAGCAGGGGCCAGAGACGAGAAACAAGAGGTCTGAGCTCCTGAGTAAGTACCCAGCACTGAGGGACAAGGGCCCCATGGCGCCAGAGAACCGCCAGTGAGCCCCAGAGGAAAGCACTTTTCTGCATACGGAGCGGATTCTCCTAGTGTGACTTCCTACAGTGTATGTGTCTCCTGAGGGTGAAGACACCTGTCCCGACCCTTGCCGGACTGGACAGTTCTCTACCAACTGCTTCTTCCCCACCTTGTATTTGTTGAGGATGGGTGAGGCTCTTCCCTGATTCTGGCCCTCCTTCGATGTTTCCGGTGGACACCCCTGGTGACCCAAAACAGCATGGGCTGCTTCTGAGAACTGGGCTGCTAAGACCTAAGTCAGCTCAATCAAGGGCCAGAAGCCAGAGTCCTGAAGAGCTTCATCAGGAAAAGGAGCCATGATGACACAGGGCTGTGGCCTGACCAGCCTGGAGTATAGATACCGCCAGCCCTCTGGGAACCTGGGGCTGCTGAGTCTGAGCAAGCTGAGGGCCTCCTCCCAGAACAGACTGTCCAGTTGCTTCCCAGTCAGGATTCCACTCAGACCCAAAGGATTACCTGACTGTCCTCCCGGGAAGAGCTGGAAAGGTTCTCAAGGCTACCCCCCCCCTTGAGCTGTCCCATCAACTTGCCTCATTCACCTGAGGCCATCCCTCACAGCTCAGGGATGCCACCCAGTCAGTAAAGTGCTCCTGTACCCAGGGGGTGGCTTCCCAAAAATCTAAGAAAACATCACCTCCCTCACCTTCCCCTTCCCATCCCCACACGGGAAGTCTGTCCAGCCAGCCGTGAGCCCACATGCTCCGCTGAAAGCACACACCCAGGAATACACACGCTCATTCCTGTCATTACCTGCTCTTCTCCCAGCCCTCCCCCAGCCAACTCTCTTTGAGATGGAGCCACAGACCCTGGCCTAGGACAAGCCCCTGTACCCACACCTGCCCTGAGAGAGAGAGAGAGAGAGAGAGAGAGAGAGAGAGAGAGAGAGAGAGAGAGAGAGAGTTTTTTTGCTGGGCAGGGGCTTTCTGTCTCTCTAGGGAAGGTGCCAGGAGCTGGGCAACCTTCCTCATCAGCTCATTAGCGGTGCAGATGGAGGCCCAGACCCAGGACAGCGACCCATCTGCTCCTTCTTCAGCTGCATCCTGAAACTGCGAGGATTCTGCTGTTGCACACCTCCCCTGGGGCCACCAGAAGACGGAGATGGGCTTGTTCCCCCCCCCCCCCCCCTCCTCCTAAGACCAGGGCTCTTCCTTCAGGCAGCTGAAAACCACATGTGTGTCCAGTCCCCTAGACCCTGGGGCCTCAGGGCTATGAGGCAGCATCTCTCCCCTGGCCCTTTAACAAAGCAGGTATCCTAAGCCCAGAAGCCATCCAGGGTAAAGACTCCATGGGCACCCTGCAGGCCAGCCCGGTTTCCTTCAGGACAACCAACCCCACCACCACACTAGGGTAGGGATTGAGGTCAGGAAGGTGGATATCTGAACGCTATGCCATTGGGTCCCACAGGGGCCCAGCAGAGGGTGCCCCCTTAGCCCTACCACACTGACCATGATGTCCCCAGCTCATAAAGGGCACCTTAGGCTGGGAGGAAAGAAGGGACGGGAGTGAAAGAACAGGCATTCATGTGCGGAGGGCAGCCACACAGGCCAGGTGTGGCACGGCACGGCACGGCACTCTGCAGAGTTTCTCAGTGCTTGCAAGCTGCCCTATTAGGTGGCCCCCACACTGTTTCCTCCCTTCCCAGCTTGGGGTGGAGGTTCTCAATGTGGGGGTCACACAGCCCTTCAAGCTTAACATCCATGTCAATCAAGGGTAGATAAGACCAGTCCCACCTGGATAAGCCAGCTAAACAAATCAAGAAGGTACACCCTACTCTCCTTGGAGCTTGGGGCCTTCATCAGGAACTTTGTTCCTGCTGCCCAGCTCAGATCACTCCTGTTGCCACCATAGCATTGGGTCCCTTTCCCTCTCAGTCTCTCCCACCCCAGCCCAGACCAGGGGCAGACAGAGACTCGGCTCTGGAGAAGCGCTCTCCCACACCTGCTGCTGAAGATACCTGCTCAGAAAACTCAAGAGAATGGCTTCTCCTCACACCCGACCTCCATGCTCTGCTCTTGCGGGCAGCCTGGAGGACTCAGGCACCCCTGCTGGTCCGTGCTGTCTGCCCAGGGCAATGCCAGTTCCCCCACACAAGAAAGTGGGGCAGATCTAAGCAAGGGAGTTTAATTCCAGGGAACCTCAGGGCAACTGGGAGGGGAAAGGAAGGAGGTGATGGTTCTGTCCGTGGTGCTGACCAGACTTCAGAACGTTACCCCTTCTTCCCCACTAGCCCACAGCCCCTCATAGCTCCGGACCTCTCCTGCAGACATACCCCGGGTTCCAGGGAGCAGTAGCTGCAGGATAGGAGCACCTCACCCTGCAGAACAGGACCTCAGAACCTTCTTGCAAGGTAACATCTACTTGCAAGATGCTAGCGGGGGTGCTGCACTGTGCTGGCAGGGAACGGGGTCACCAACTACTCTCCCAGAAACCCTAAGATGAAGAATAGCACAGCGCTTGCCCTGAGGTCTGAGGTGAGCAAGGAGAGTCACAACCCTCTTCCAGATACCCTCCTACATGCCCTTACCTTGGTCCTGGCTAAGCCCACCAGGGGGCCCAGGCTCTTCCATGGCCCACAGGCACCAGACCCACTGTTACCGGCAAGGCCCCAGGGGGCCGGGACCCTGTGCTGGTCCCCAGTGTCCCCAAAGTTGTAGCCTGATCCAAGGCGCCCCGCGCACAGCGCCCATACCGGTTCAAAGCCTGCTGAGGCTAGCTAGCTGTTACTGCTGCTTGCTGGCAAAGAAAGACAGGAGAGGGGAGGGGCAGGATGAGGCCTCGCTGCCACTGGGACCGCCCCTCCCAGGGGAGCCCCGCCTGCCCTTAACTCTTGGCTATCCGGTTCCTGGCCCACCTTGGCTGCTATTCAGAAGCATCGGTTTGAATCGGGGAGGGAGTTTCGGATGGGCACTGAGCCAGCACTGTTCAGAGGCCAGAAGGGGAGGCGGTCCTGACCACTTTAAATTCCCACAGCGGCTTCAAGGAACACTCAGTATACCCACCTTTCTTTCCAAGCTGGTCCCTCCTACCAGAAGGGTAGATATACACCTTCAAGGAACAGAAGCCAGATGTGCCTGGCTGTCAGTTCAAAATGACCACAGGGCCCTTTTGATCACCACGCCCCCAACTCCTCCAAAATGGGATAAGGTGCCCTCCCATCAGCTTTCCTTGGCTTGAGGTGTCTAGCCTAGGGGAGGCTGAGCCCAGGGTTAGTTCTCTAAAAGCTTTGCCCACCCAGGTTTCCTCTTTCTTCCTCCACTGCTACTTGGCTGTGCAGGTTTGCCAGGTCTGGGGGACAATGGTGGCTGTCGGTATGGCAGGGAGAAGCCCCTGTGTCACCTGACCTGGGATACAGAGTGCAGAAGAACTGACATAGTCTGGACCAGCCTGGGTTCATCTCTCCTGGACCTGTTTGATCTGTGTATAGCATCTGGGTAAAGCTCTGTTCTCCAGCCTACTCACTCCAGCTCAGGAGAAGTGGCAAAAGGAGTGACCTCTGCCCCCAGAACGTGTGGTAGGGATTTAAGCCAGCATCCGGCATCGGCATCCCGAGAGGGGGCCTGGGACAGTCAGTGGGAATCCAGGGGAAGGAGCCATTGGCAATCACAGGTCCAAGTGGGAGGATGTGGGGCCACTTCTGGGCTCTCTGAACTACCACCTCCAAGGTGTGACAGCCTCCAGAGGTGCAGGGCCCCAGGTGTGAAGGGGGGAGGAGAGCCTCAGTCAGTGATACCAGCTGGGTCCTGCCTGGAAAGGCCCTTGGCCCTGCTGCCTGGTGCCCTTAAAGGGGCAGCCTCCTCTGCTAACTCATATGCTCTGGCATTTTGACCAAAAGTAGCCCTCTCCTAGACTATAGTAGATGCCCTCTGGGTAGATACTATGTCTCCCATTGCCACACAGCCTAAGCACAACTCCGGGCCTATGTCTATCTCACCGGGAGATCCAAGGCAAGAAAGGTGCCTTTCCTCTGGGTACGCACTGCCTGATGGATGATGTCATATTAAAGCAGAGGTGGGCTGCCCGGACAAGAAGAAGGGGGCACAGCCAATCAGGGGCACCAGAGGCTGGGGCACCTTAAAGGAAAAACCTCAGGGAAGTGCTCACAGCTAGGCTTCATGTGTTTCCTCCAGGAACTGGTGGTCAACCTCTCAGAAAAACAGAAACTGAGGCAGGGAGAGGGAGAAAAAAAGGACAAGGAGGCAGAAGCCAAACACCACAGGGGGGTGGGAGTGGTGTGATACATTATGAGCCAGGCAGGTGACAAGGTCCCTGGAGAGCAGCTACATCCTCCCTGGTGGACACGAGGCCCCTGAGTCTAGAGAGGCCATGAAACCCAAGTTCACGTCGTAATGAATAATCCATCACACAGCCAGCTCTCACCCTCCCCCCCCCGGCCCCCTCCCCTGACGCAGCCTGGAGATGATTTCCAGCTCTGAGACCGCGATTAAAAGCGGTGATTAAAATCCACTAGGCACATGTTAATTTGCTCAGATTCTGATCTCTTTTCTGGGCATTTAAGCAGAATTCCACTCTGAAAGCGTGTGGCCTGGCTGGTCGCAAGCAGGGGGACTTCCTTGCAAAGAAAGAGCCTGCGGGTCCCGAAAGGAGTCAGGGCACTCAAGTTTAGTCTTCTCCTTTGAAGAGGATCAACAAATAGACCGGTAAGAGGTACACACCGGGGCCCCTGCTATGGCTGTTACTCCAGAGGAGCCCCAGGTGCTCCGATAAGGCAGGGCTTCCGCAGCTCACAGGCCACAGGGTTCTGCAGAATCTGAGCTCCTACTGTAAGGGGACTCTGCTCCCTGGGGACCAGTTCTCACCCTCTGGATCTAAGCACCTGCTTCTCTCCTTCCCTTGACTTTTACCTTAGAAGCATTGTTAGAGAGGGGCTGGACGGTGCCACACCCTGAGGCAGGCCTTTGGAAGGACAGAACCTGTTCCTTTCTGTGCCTCAGTCTCCCTCAGCGGTTAAAGAAAAGGCCGCATGTATGTGCACACATGCCCTGGGTCTGTCCCTTGCTGAGGAGCGTGTGTGTGCCAGGAGCTCATCCCAGCCCAGATGTATTACACACCTTTCCCAGGCCACTGCAGGAGCCAAAGGGCCTGCTTCCAGCCTCTCAGCTGGTATGCATTTTTGCCTTACAGGTTTGACAGAGGTCAGAGAGGCCACAGTGGATGGCAGCAGTCTGGGAAAAGCCAGGCCCCGCCCCGGCCCATGCTGCTTTTCTCTTAGGTTCATAGTTTACCTGGAGGGTATGAAGTAGCCCCTCTAAGTCCTGCACAGGGGTACTTCTACCCTCCAGTGCCATAGGAAGCCTGTAGGCGGTTCAAGGCATGACTTAGCCTGGCCAACTTGGTTGTGTGCAGTACAACACTAAGCAGGGAACCACTCTGAAAGTGGGCCAAAGGTAGAGATGTGGCAATCGAGGAGGTAGCATTAGAGAGCAGAGAGGAGAGCTTGAAGGACCAGAGACAGGGCCCCTGAGGACTTTTACTTGGGCATCCCCAGAATACCAGGGGCAGCACCTAGGAGCAGAGGCCAGTACCATGAACCTAGCACTGGGTCCTTGGGCTGAGGGCCATAGGGAGAATGGAGGCTGGGCATATCCTAGGAAGTATCAGAGAGCTGCCAATGCTACCATAGACAGAGTTGAACTCAGCCTGGAAGCAGTTCTTTGGCCCGGAAACATCACAGTTCAAGTCCTAGCTGTAACCTCTGAGCAATCAATTGGAATACACTGCCCCTCAGGTCTGCTTCCCCATGGAGCAGTTACAGAGGATCTGGGAGAGCAGGGTGTGTGTGTGTGTGTGTGTGTGTGTGTGTGTGTGTGTGTGTGTGTGTGTGTGTGTGTGTGTGTGTGTGTGTGTGGTGTTGGGGGTTGGGGTATGGACCCTTGAGCTGAGGTTCCAGGTGGGCACCAGGCCAAAGGCAGAAGGGCCAAGTCCCTCTTAATGACCGCCACTACAAGAAGGGGACCTGAGAGCATTCGCTCCATGGCTCTGGGGTCATAAGCTCTGCCTGTAGATGGGCAGCAGCATCCACTTTCCAACAATCCCCAGGAACCAGTGGCCAGGAGAAAGCCGCATCCCCAAACTCGGCAAAGTGATTCACACCTCAGAAGCCTTTGTGGGGCACCTCAGATCCGGACTTCCAACTTCTGTCCTACATAAATCTCCAAGGAAACGCTTCTTCCAGTGAGCAGCTGCGCTGTGCCCAGCTCAGTGTATCTTGGTGGTCACGGCACAGCAGCCTGGCCACCGCACAGGGGTTGGGGGACAGGCACAGTATAGGGGTCCTAATGTGACCCAATTCCATTCCCGTGGAGCCGTCTCAGAATGCCCAAAACAGGAGGGCTCCGGAAGCCACTGACTTCAATCTGTTTTCTAGAACGGGAAGCCTTCTGGGATGGACTGGTCCACACAGTCACTCTGACCCTGATGAACCCTGAGGTGGGAACGCAAGGGTCCACTGCTGGATGATGATGTGGTAGGCCCCTCGGGTGTTAAGTCCGTTCTGACTGCCTTGCTGCTGGAAGAGAGAGACAAAGGCCCAGCAGCAACCCATGCCTAAGACATTTTATTAACTATTCAGCACCAAATCCAATTTAGTCCTGTGCCTACGCTTGTTTGAGAGTTAGGTCAATGTTACCACCTCTAGTGAGGGACCCAAAGCTACTCCAGAGGATTCTGTAGGAGGCCCCAACCATCTCACAACCCTGACACATCCTAGACACCAGTACCTAGATACACAACCTCCTGACCTGCATGGCCGGTGACAGAATGTAGAATCCAGCGTGGAAAAGCAGGGACACTGTTCTTTCGGTCTTTGGGTCCAACACTGAGTTGAGTCCAGGTCACCGTTCTCAGGATGAACGCTTTAGACAGGCATGTGGCCTCAAGAAGACCAGCCAATAAGGAACTGGCCTTATTGGGTTGGGGATTTAGCTCAGTGGTAGAGCGCTTGCCTAGCAAGCGCAAGGCCCTGGGTTCAGTCCCCAGCTCGAAAAAAAAAAAAAAAAAAAAAAAAGGAACTGGCCTTATTATTCCAATGACCATAGCTGCCCTAAAATGATTACAGTTGCTTTAGAAGGACCACAACCTCACCAATGACCACGGATACCTCAAAGTGACCACAGCTGTCTCATGAACACAACTCCAGGTGTCACCACAGCTATCCCAGTGACCCCGGCTATCTAGGCTGACCATACCTGCCATGGTGACCACCAATGCCTCAGGCAATGACCACAGCTGCTTCAGACTAACCAAGAAGGAGACTACCATTCTAGGTCTGGCATGACCACCTACCCGCCCTACCCCCAAACCTAGCAGAGTCGGGTTCAAAAGAAACATCACTTGGTTCCAACAGAGCAGAAGCAGCCGGAGGAGGGACGCTTGGAGGAGGGAGACAGCAGAAGGGGATGGAATGCTCCAGCCATGTTGTCACCCTCCCCACAGCAACCCTGCATTGCCAGGACAGCAGCTGAGGCCCTCAGGCTGGTACCCAGTCTCAATCCCAGAGCACACGGTCTGGGTCAAAATGGCAGAGGGCAGAGGCCTGGGTAGCTGGAGGTTCACAGAGTTTTACAAAGGCTTTGGCCTAAATTGTCACAGCCACAGGTGCTGACATCCCGGTGCCCAGAGGCCTGGCTGTGTAGACAAAGACCTGGCCCCTGTAGACAAATGGCCGCAGCACACACCTATTGTCTGGCTTCTTGCTCACTCCCCAGGAGGGCCTTCAGGCACCAGAGGGAGGGGTCTGGCCTAGGTCAATGGGTCAGAGTCCTGCCGGGAGCTACAATAGCCTACATAGAGGCAAAGTGAGCAGACACTGCCCTGGCAGCTCACCCTGCCTCCCTGCACCAGCCTGACCTAGATTCCGTCCCCGTGTGCAGCAGCTATGCAGAGCTGCGGCCAGCCTGGCACTGAGACAGGTGAGCAGAAGCCAGAGCCAGTGCAACCACATGGCCACTAGCATGAGGCCCCAAGATACACTTTCTGTGCAGTGCTGTTCCATGTGAGCTGCCCACCCTTCTTAACCCCTCCCCGTGTGGGGCCTGAGAAGCTCTGAGGAGCCCTAAGGCTCCACTCTCTGGTCTGGATCCTACCCCAGGGCCTGCTGGAGGAAGAGAAGACAGGAGGAGGTTGAACCCACTGTGACACCTCCCTCCCGCTCTAGAAGCCCTGTGGTTAGACCGAGGTGTTCAGGATTCTGTGAAGCCACAAGGCCTGCTCCGATCACTCCTCAGCTCACTCCAATAGCACCAGATGCTGTCCAAAGACCTACGCCTCTGTCCACAGTCAGGTCAGCTGAGCTCCACAGGACTGGCAGCCTCCAATCTCCCAGCCTACACTGCAGGACCATATGGCCAATCCAATCTGGTCTTTGCTGCCCAATACCCCCCTGGATTCTTACATGAATGAAAAATCCTTGAAAACCGAGGGGTGTGTACCGAGAATGCAAATGTATGCAAATGTATCCTTCCTCTCCTTCTTAGGCCAGAGGGGCCCTTCAGGCCACACAGTACCCTATCTCCAGAATTGGCCAGCTCAGTGCCTCTTCTTGCTCCTCTCTCCTCTGCCTAATCCCCAGCAGTTAGCATTTATTTAAGAACCTGCTGTTTTCCAGCCATCGCTTGAGGCTAGGAAGTCAGTAACGAGTTCATCAGAAGTAGCACAGGCCCTAGGAAACCCCTGGTCTGGGAGGGCAGGGCTGTGGCAGCGGTCCCAACTCCTTGAGGAAGTTTCGAACAGTTCCTTGGAGGTCAGGGGGTGCTGGAGGACTGGCACACAGGGGATGGAATACAGACCGAGGTATGGGTTGTGTACCTCAGACCAGACGGAAAGCCAGAGGTGAGGAAACAGAGGGTGTGGCGCAGTCACCACCGGTGCAGAAGAACTCTTGGCGGAGGACTTACCCACACTCAGAGCACAAACAGACCAGAGGAAAGTGCACAGCAAGAGGCCATGGATGGATGCTGCTCTTGGCCATCAGCACCTACCCCTCATGGGGTTCACCTACCCTCATGGGGTTCACCTGAAAGTATTCTCTTGTGCTTGCTGCCCAAGCCTCCCATGCTATTCTCAGCTAAAACCTCAACACTTCCTGTGGAAACGGTTCACCAGTATCCAGAGGTAGAGTTTAAGATACTGGGTGGCAGCTCACAGGCTCGAAACGAAAACTATGGTAATACAGAAGCCACAGCAAACCCGTGATCAGTATGAAACTGGCTGCCACATCCTGCGAGGCCACAGATGCTAGAGCTCCAGGTATCTGTACCAGATGGGCTGGCTGACTTCTACGAGTCAGCTACCTACCTGAGTCCCAACCCCAGGGTGACTGCAGAGAGAGGGGATTCGCCTTCAAAGGGTGACTGGGTCCTATGAGCCAGCAGTCCAATGATACCGAGGACATGTAAGGCTGTCAGATTATGCTCGGTGCTACCCAAGAGGCATCCCCAGCCCAAGGACAGCCACATATCCTGGCATACACTGTGCCATCCCCACACCCCCACCTATTTATATAACAATGGCTTTGTGAGGAAGCAGAGACTAAAGGCCCCGAGGGTGCGAGAAGGGAATTAAACTTAGCCATAGACCTGTTTCTAGAGAGGCGTCTTTGAAGAGGCTGTCTGTGTCCATGTGGTATGGGGGTCTGTTTGGATCTTCCCTGGAAGGCAGAGCCAGTTTCCACACTACATGCGACCTTACATGCAACCAGCTCTTTCACATTGTTTGTGGGGTGACCTCCCCAAATTCAGACCCGCACAGCATGTTGGCAGGAGGCAAACCTACAGATCTTTCAAGAGAAGCTAGAAGGAAACTGTCTTACTAGGTGAGCAGAGTTTGTCAATAGACCTGTGGACAGCACCAACACAGTGTGAATGTCCTTGGGAGGTATGAACACACCGCTCGGGCAAGGAGTGTGAACACACAGCTGAGGGCAGGAGTGTGAACACACAGCTGAGGAAAAGAGTGTGAACACACAGCTCACAGAAGGAATTTAAGCAAATAGGTTAGGAGAAATGGGAAAACAGAGGTGACGAAGATCTGTGAATGCACAGTTCAGGGAGGGAGTATGAGCACACAGCTCAGGGAGGGAGTGTGAACACAGATGAAAAAGGGAGTGTGAGCACACAGCTCAGGGAGGGAGTGTGAACTCAGATGAGGAAGGGAGTGTGAACACACAGCTCAGGGAGGGAGTGTGAACTCAGATGAGGAAGGGAGTGTGAACACACAGCTCAGGGAGGGAGTGTGAACTCAGATGAGGAAGGGAGTGTGAACACACAGCTCAGGGAGGGAGTGTGAACTCAGATGAGGAAGGGAGAGTGAACACACAGCTCAGGGAGGGAGTGTGAACTCAGATGAGGAAGGGAGTATGAACACACAGCTCAGGGAGGGAGTGTGAACACAATTCAAGAAGGAGTGCGAGCACACAGCTCAGGGAAGGAGTGTGAACACAACTCAGGGAGGGAATATGAGCACACAGCTGAGGAAAAGAGTGTGAACACACAGCTGAGGACAGGAGTGTGAACACACAGTTGAGGAAAAGAGTGTGAACACACAACTCACAGAAGGAGTTTAAGCAAACAGGTTAGGAGAAATGGGAAAACAGAGCTGAGGAAGGATCTGTGAATGCACAGCTCAGGGAGGGAGTGTGAACTCAGATGAGGAAGGGAATGTGAGCAACAGCTCAGGGAGGGAGTGTGAACTCAGATGAGGAAGGGAGTATGAACACACAGCTCAGGGAGGGAGTGTGAACTCAGATGAGGAAGGGAGTGTGAACACACAGCTCAGGGAGGGAGTGTGAGCACACAGATGAGGAAAAGAGTGTGAACACACAGCTGAGGACAGGAGTGTGAACACAGAGTTGAGGAAAAGAGTGTGAACACACAACTCACAGAAGGAGTTTAAGCAAACAGGTTAGGAGAAATGGGAAAACAGAGCTGAGGAAGGATCTGTGAATGCACAGCTCAGGGAGGGAGTATGAACTCAGATGAGGAAGGAAGTGTGAGCACACAGCTCAGGGAGGGAGTGTGAACTCAGATGAGGAAGAGCGTGTGAACACACAGCTCAGGGAGACGGTGGCTTACATTCCCAGCACCTTCCTAGAAGTCCATGCACCATTGCTGAGGTGCTCACCATTCCTAGCCAACAGGACCTGATCCTTCCCTCATTCCCCAGCAGCCAAAGGCCTGGGTAAAGCTGCTGTTGCCCACAAACACATATGTTCTCAGCCCCACTAGGGCCAGGTATTTAGCAGGAAGTAGCAGGGCTCTATCTGCCTCCTGGGAAGCCCGGTGCCCTGGTCTAAACCTTCAACCACAGCATCGTCTGCCGTTTGCTGTGTGGGTAGTGGGTCTGGGTGAGATATGACTGTCACCACATATCCACAGACACTCACCCACAGCTGATGAGGACTCCCCACTGGGGCACTCTGACCTTGGTCTGCCTGCCCCAGGGCCAGCCCCTCTCCTTGCCCTCTGTGTCCCCAGCTATGAGCCGCCTGCACACGGTGTGGGCTCAGCAGCCACCCAGTGACACACAGGAAGATGTTTATTTTTTTTTCCTTTAGTGAAAAAAAGAAAGAAAGAAAAAAAGAAACCCTGTGAGTCACCGAGAGTGTTCAAGTAGAAGGCTGAAGCCGGCAGCCCCGGCAGCCGCGGGCAGAAGCAGAACGGTTCTCACCCCAACTCCACCCTGAGGCTGCAGATGTCTGGCTGTGGCAGCCACTCAATGTAAACTTGTCATTCCCCCATGGCTAGACATTCTAAGAAAGCTGCCACCTTTGGGGACACTTGTCTGACTGCCACAGGCTCCAAGAGTATTAGGGGATGGCAGGAGAGCCTACATGGATCCAACAGGGCACTGAGAGAAGACACGCTGGGTGGCTAAGGCAGAGGGGCTCATACCCTGTTATCATGGCTTTTGAAGCGTTTGGGCCACTCCCTCTGATCCCACCTCAAGCACAAGAGCAGGAGGCACCACATGATGGGGGGTGTCCATGAGGAGGCACCCCACGGCGTCCACAAGGAGAATAGCTCCTTGTGCCCACAAAAGGAAGTCCTTCCTATTTCTGCTGCTGGTTGTGATGGGGCACAAGGTATCAGCCAGTCCAGCCTGGCTCCCTGGTAGCCCTGGGTACTTCTGATCCCAGATTACCTTAGACCATAGCAGGGCCCTGCAGCCATACCTCAGTGCCTGAGGCTTGGCTATACCGGGCAGATTTTAGGCCCAGCCCTGTCTTTTAAGAAAGGAAGCATCAGGCTGGGACTCCGGCTGGACAGAAAGCCTGACCAAGGGTTATGGGAGAGGTACAGCCATTCCTCATCGCTCTGGAACCAAGACACCGAAGTCTCTTGCAAGTGAGGGTCTCTTATAGCCTCTTTTCTTTCCCTGGGAAGGGCGGGAGGATTGTCGTACTCACAGTGGGGGCTAGCCCTGCACCAAGACTCCTACGGGAGCCCCATTCAGGGAAAGGCCTAGGGGAAATGGAGGTTCAGAGATAGAGGTCTGCTTGAGGTCACTAGCCACAGTAAAAACGTATAGTATCTAGGTGTCCACCCTGATCCATCGCCTTGTCCATATTACCTTTGACCTGAAGGGGTCAAGGGTCATCTAAGGTCCACAGCTCAGCTTGACTTGTGCTGACAGGAGGAACCACCTCTGTGACCTCACGTGTTCCCAGGGCAGAGGCAGCAGTGACGTCTGAATCATGACTGCAGCTTTTTAAGGCTCAGCTGACTGCAGGGGTAATTTAGGTTTTTTTGAGGAGACGCAGGAACTCACGGCAGAGAACATGGTATGGAGACGCCAACCACAGTGCAGTGCTTTTGTGCCCTGCCCCCTGTCCAGAAGCCTGACCTTTGATCTTACAGGGGTCACACAAGAAGCTGGCCCCCCGGGGGGTGGTGTGCTTGCATTCTGGCAGCAGGTGAGGTAACTCAGGCCTTGCTGGGTGGCTGGGAGTGTCCTTGAGAAAGGGCCAGCCTCCAGATATTTCCAAAGAGGGAAATCTGGTAACTCCCCCTCTGCTCCTCTATCATCTGGTGACAGTGAGGGGTGGCTCAAACCAGAGGAAGCCCTGCAAGAGACATCTGAGGTGGGGGGTCAAGTGCAGGCGTAAAACCTAGTTCTGATAACCAGGAGAGACATGGGTGAATTCATTCTGGATTCCACTTCCTGACTCCCATCGAGTCCCCGATCCCCAGCCCGATGATCCCCGAGTTTCATTGTCTCCTTCCTAACGGAATATAATAATTCCCAATAATACCAAGCCCAAAATAACACCCCAGTGTGCAGCCTGCAGAGCTCGAGGGGAGAATAGGACTGACTCAAACACAGCTGCAAGTCGCTTTAAAAATACACCGAAATACACACAAACACGGGCGTGTGCGTGAGAGCTGCCTGCGAGGATGTTTGCCTCCACCCACAGGCCCTGTTCAACAGGTATGCAAGGTGAGGTTAGGGACATGAGGGAGGGAGGGAGAGGGAGGAGGGAGGTGAGGCGGGAAGGAGGGAGGGAAGAAGGGAGGACCATATACCTCACTCCTTGGGGCCTGGACCCACGGAGGCTGTGGGAAGGGACCAAGCGATATGTGACCTCCCTCTCTTACCCTTGGTTTCCCTACTTGAAACCCCACACAACGGTGCACTCCAGCCTGAAGAGCAGGCTCCCGGAGCACTGCTCCTATTGATCACAAGGACAGATAGCTCCCAGGAGCCTAAAGCCACTCTGTCGTGCCAACATTGCCAATAAGCCCGGATCCAAATTAGGCACAGGGACAAGCCAGCGATCTTCAAAGATGGGCCCCTGCCTAGAATTACTGAGCAAGAGTCAGGATGCTGAAGAGGCTGGGCCAGCGTAGTAGCCTGCAAGAGACAAGTCCGCTTCTCCTGAGACCTGGGAGCTGTTGGGGAAGCTCATTAGAGCCATTCCCCAGACTCAGGTACCTGTCTGCAAGGAAGCAAGGCCCAGCAGGGCCCTATCAGGAAAGTTCAGGGTTAATCCTCAGACCATCCTTCCCCAGTAAAGAGGGGTGTCCACTTAGGGTATGCTGCCTCAGCCCTGGGAAAGTGGAGAGTCTGTGGCCTCAATCCTTTACAACCAACTCCAGAGGGCAGGCAGCCACCACAGCACATGAGGCCACCCGGCTACCTTCTGAGTAAGTGCCTGAGGGGGCTGGGGCAGGGGGACAACACAGTTGTCCCCCAGAGGCTTTATATAGACCATAGGGCTCTCCGTTGCAGCCACTGGGGGATCCTGAATGCCAATCTAACAGCAGATGGGAGAGAGGTCTGGGCACCAGAGCCTGAGTCTCCTGCTGGGTTTTGTTAACAGCTCTGAAAGGTAAGAAGGAACAGCCCAGCTCTGCTTCTGGCCTCTGACAGCAGCTAGAGAAGCTCATGCTTGGCTGGGTCTGTAGAGGGGCTCTATAGCCAAGACAGCTCCTTCCACAGCCTCGTCTGTGGTCTGTGGCAATGGCAGTCTATGAACAGGACACCTAGACTGGCGATCAGGTCTACTGCTGCTCACCAAGTCTCCGAAACCCACTGAGGACCTGGCAGACGGCAGCCTTCGTCAGCAGGTATCAGCCAGAAGGACTGCTAGCCCATGAGGACTGTCGAGAAAAAAAAATTAAAGGACACGAGTGTACCACTCGGGCCTGGGGAGCACAGGCCCTTTACCTTTGGAAAGGCTGACCTTCCAGAATTGTTCCCGCCCCAGGTGAGGCCAAAGGGCACTTATGCCAACAGGGCAATTAACACTTGCCCCTCACCTTCCCAGGCCATAGTTACCTCTGCTGCTCTGAAATTCTGCTGTGGCACGAGAAGTGAGCCACGGGCCTGACCTGAAAACTGTTACTCGGAAACGGGCGGATCACGAGATACGCTTCATAGCGGGTGTCTTGTCTGACCTGCAGCTGCAGAGTGTGAGGCTTGGCCTTTGAGCCTCTGATCACGCAGCTGACAGCCCTCCTGCTGAGGGCTCCGGGTACCCCCAGACTCTCTCTTCAAACCTGGAGAATAAAACAAGGGCTTCACAGCGGCCGCTGCCCTGCTGTTGGCCACCATCTTGAAGCATCAGAACTCACAGCCATCCACTCCAACACGGGGTATGCAGGGGACATAGTCCTAGGTCAGGACCCCTTGGCCTTAACTGAACTGTACCAGTTGGGCCCACTGATAGTCTGCTGCAGGGAGACACGGTGACCAAGGGCTACCAAGCACTTCAAGGACCCCGGGAAAAGGACAGCAAGACCGAGAAGCCGTGCGTGGCTCGTCTCTCCTTGAAGAATAGAGCTCTGGGAATAGAGCAGACAGGAGCGGTGGTAGAAGAAGGAAATCCACATTCCTCCACAGGGGCTGGCTTTGACACTGTGGGAGGACACCCTTGACAGAATCATGTGCTTTTCAGCATGCCCAATCCCCTCAGCTCCCCTCGGCACAAAGGGAAGCACATAGAAAGCGCCTTTTCCACACCGATAACCTTGTTCAACCCTCCACACGCTTCTTGGGACCCCAGAGAGTCCTACTCCCTTCGGTTTCAAGTTTCTCATCATCAAGATGGGGACCAGCTGTAAACACATATGTCAGAGGGTCTCTGTCTCCTGTGCCTCTTGAGGAAGGGGTGTGTGCCATCAGGGGAGTGCGGTGACCCCAGATCATGCCCCTGAGGAGAGGGAGCTCTGGTGCTGTGAGGTTTGAGGGGTGCTCCGTCATACTTTGTTTTGACAGATTGTCTCAGCTGTCTTTCTGAATGGAGGCCAGCAGGAGGCTGTGAGATGGGAGTGGACTCCAAGGCAGGACGGAGTGGCCAGCTATGAAGCACTTGCTCAGCTGTGATCTAAGGGAGGGATTGGGAGGGGATGAGAAATACTAACGGGAGGTTCCTCCTGATTATGTTTCTGCCTCTGCCCTTGGGCAGCACAGCTCAGACAGCCCCCCCCAGTGAAGCCCCTCTCAGGGCTAGCCAAGGAACCATTTTTTTTGCTGTGCATTGCTATGAATGAGACTGGGGTCCAAGAAAGACCACCTGAGGAACCCTGGAGTTCTGCTGAGTAAGGGAGCTGCCAAGGATCCTCCCTCCCAGAACAAATATGGACTAGCAGGCGTTGGATGGGTCAAGCACCAGCCAAGAAACTTATGTCTAACCCCCTTTTGGGGAGCTCCAACCAATGGATCTTTTGTCCCTGTGAATTACTAAAGCATCTCCCTCAGTTCGCCTGTGGAGACCTGACCTAGCTGCCTGACGTAGTCTAGCCTTGTGCAGTAGCCCAGACCCCAGTCCCTTAGCCAGCCCTAGCCTCTCTCTCTCTGGCTTTAGTCCTACCTCCAACCTCAGGGTACAGCCCCAGCTCCCTCTCTGCTAACAGTACCATTCCTAAAGATCTTCTGAGAACCGGGGGCAGGCAGGGCGGGCCAGGCAGGAAGAAGCAGGATCAAGGACTCCAAGTCTCCACCACCCAGCCCTTTCCCACGGGCTCACTCCGAGATAACAGCTGCTGCCTTTGAAATGAGATGAGATACTTCCGCAGCGCTGCTCACCCACTGGGCGAGGCACAGTGGAGGGACGGGGCCTCCTCAGCTCCTAGGGAGACTCCAGGTGCTCCCTGAGGGTCCACAGCCCTCAGTCCAGCAGCGCACCTCGGTTGAATGTCTGTGAGGCTCCTTGTGACTTTGAAGGACAGTGGAGCAATATTCCAACTAGTTTGGCAACACAGCCAGAGCTGCCCACCACACCCCCACCTCCGCACAACGAGAGGATCAGGAGGCTAGGGGAAGCACCCCCTTCATTTGCCACCCTGTGAGGGGATTACCATGGAGCAGGTGAGCCACCAGGCTGGGCGCCCAGACAGCAGGCTCTGTTCATCTCCCACCCCATCAGCCTGTGACAGAACACAGCCCCTCACTTAACAGGCATGGCATTTCTAAAAGATGACAAAGATCCCAGGCTCAGAATGTGTGTGTGTGTGTGTGTATGGTTTTTTTTTTTTTTATATGAACAGACACTTCCGCACCAGCATGCGGACGACGGTGCCTCCCCTGCAGTTCGAGGCTGAATCATCAGCCAAGATGAGGCCAAGAGCACATTGTGGTCCGGCCACCGTGGGGCTCTGGGCGATACAGCCCATCCCCTTTGCCCCTCGGAAGGGCTGGCATTAGTATGGCCGGTCACAGGTATCAGGTTCTGGGATGGTCCACACCACATTCAGGCTACATTCCTTGCCCAGGGCTGTGATCTACCGTGATGGGTAAGGATGAGCAGGGACTTCTTGGGGCTGAGAAAGAGAAGGGGCAGGAAGAAGAGCCTCTCTCTGAAATCAGGGGTCTATGGAAGTCACCTCCAGCTTCTGAGAGCTAACCAGGCTTCCCAAGGTCCAGCCTGGATTGGCACAGCCCTGGGATTCATCTTCATTAACCATGCTCTTGGCTGCAATCTTTCACCTGTCTCTGAAAGTCTTACTCCTTGAGGAGGAGGAGGATGCATATCCCTGTATCGGTTAGAGAAGACACAGACAGACAGGATTCCCTCAGCTAGGACCTAGAGCAAAACCCCCAGAATCTTGCCAGCTGGTCAGGATGGAGGCATTGGATGGTCTCTTGGCATCTTGGCATCATTAAGTTGACCAGAGTCTATTCCCAGGACAGGGGACAGGGGGTTGATAGCATATGCTAAATATCCAAGCAGTGGGCCTCAGAGGAAAGGCTCAAGTGAAGGCTGTCTTTTTAGAGCTAATTTCTCCTCCAAGGAATCAGGAAACCCAGACCGTCTAGCAGGTCCCTCACCTTCTCTACGGGCAACTAATCCCCCCTCACAGACAGCACCATTCCTTTTTTTTTTTTTTTTTTTACAGATGAGAGAACTGGGTCTTAGGAACTGGCCCCTGCAGGAAGAACAGAAATTATGTTGTAGACCTGGCCCTTGGACCACCTCACCTACCTCATCTGACCTCCGTGGGGGCAGCCCTATGGAGCTCCCAGAGGCCCACTGGAACACATACTTCCGCTGAAATGGCGAAAGGAGCTGGGATAGACTGCCCTGCACTTTCCTTGCTTCCTGGCAGCTACAGCCTGAAGCAGCGCTGGAGTCCGGCCTCCCAGAGGAACACAGGTCCAGCCTGTGCCTCCTTAGAAACATTGTGGAGCCCCAGGGGCCTGTCAAAGCCACTTGGAACAGCCTAGAGAGGCAATATGTTCCTACACCTACTCTGTCAAAGGGGAAGGCTACTGGAGGCTTTGCTTACGAACCCCCAGCTCAGAGAACGGCAGGCAGTGGCGGCAGACAACTTGAGCCCAGGCTGGCAGCTCTGGACCTTGAACTTGGTCTCAGAAGACCCAGCCAGGCTGAGAGAGCCTGAGAGAGGAACCGTATGTTATATCTGTGGATTCTGAAGCAAGAAGAGACGCCAGAGGGATGGGCGTGGCGGCTGGCCCCTTTCATGTCTGTTCTGCATCTTCCCGGTTGTGCACCAGTGGATCAGAGCTCTTAGAAAAGTGGAGCATCTCATGATCTGTTAATGAGGAGCCCAGAGGACTGACACCCCATAGGGGAGGGCCACCAGCAAGAGAGAGAACCACTTGAAAAAAAAAATCTCAGGAAGAAAGAACTGGAATCTCAGGCCACCACTTCAGACTAAATCCACCCACTCCTCCAGTGTCTGTCACGACCATGGGAAAACACCAGAAGAACCATCTCCGCTTCAGTCAGTCTACCTGGACAAACCTTGGGGACACAGTTCAGCTGGGCAGGTACCCCTGGCTTTCTAGGGCATTTCAGAAAAGCCCAGGGGAGCTGCTGAGACGCTGTGTACGAAGCAACAGCCCTACTCCTCCCAATAAGTGCCAGGACATCAAGGCTGGGTTCAAGGAGACCAAGGTCCAGTGAGCCAGGATCCATTCTGGTTCAATGCCACTCTCCTATCCACATGTTCATGGGTCTCAGTCAACTGCATCGTCTCATCAGCCATCTAACACCACACAGGAAAGATTTGAGTTTGGGGGAGAATCAAGGATCACAGCGGTGGGGCAGGACAGGGTAGGAGGCTCAAGTTCCTCAGCCACTGCCCTCCCCCATGCTCAAGATGTAGGCTTCTCCGTGACAAGAGAAGAGGCTAGGCTAGAGGGACTGGTATGGAGCTCATGTGGAGCTAGCTGGGCCCTCCTTAACCAAGCAGGGAAACATCTCAGAAGTTTGTCCTTCACTATCCCCCAGGGTTCCCTGCGTTCCAGGTTCTCCAAGGTCAGCAAATCAGTCAGGACCACGGGTCATAAACAACTCAGCAACCCTGCCCAGCTCTGTACTCTCACACCCTTTACACACAGCAGAGTCTCAGGAAAGAAAATGGGTCTCAAGGATGTCAGCCAGCTAGAGCCAGCATGTGTGGTGGCACATGCCTGCAACCCCTGTGTTTGGGAGACTGAGGCAGGAAGACTGTCTGGAGTTCAAGGCTAGCCCGAGCTACAGAGCGATACCCCGTCTTGATTTAAAAGACAAAAGAAAACACCAGCCAGTCCACTTCTTCCCCAGGCAGACAGGGTGCCTCTGCCTTGGAAGTGGATCTGTGTAACTGTGTACATTATGCATGTGTGTGTGTAGGTTATATATACATACATACTCATGTCTGTGTGTGTGTTCATGCATGTGCATGCATCCTGGAGGATCTAGCAAAGAGGAAAGATGAGGTAATGCAGGCCATAAGCCCACAGGGTGCAGATGAACTGGGATCTATGAGACCCTCCCCAGCAGTCTCTGATGGCGCAATGCAGCCACTCGACAGTCTAATCTGCCTGTCGGTCTCTCCAAAGTCCCTCTTATTTGTCATAAGACATGACTCCTCCTAGCATGCCCTGCCCGCTGGGATCTGATACCCAGCAGGAGCTTGGAAAACGGGCATGCGGAGCCTGCTCCAATGTGTTGGGGTAGGGACCCCAGAATTTAGTTGGAAAGCTGCAGGGAGAACAGAACAGATGGGTAAGGAAGATAGGAACAAGAGCAAGGGGCAAGAAGCTCTGGGACTCGGTGGGCACTGCTACTCCTTCCTCAGACCCCCACTCCAGCACTGGCCTGGGAAGAGGGGATAACACATACATAAAAGCACACAGATACACACAGACACACACGCATAAACACATACACACACACATGCACATACACACACATACAGACACTCATGAACACAGACACACACACATAAACACACAGACACACACATAAACACAAACATCCACACACAGACATACACAGAGAGGCACATGCACACAGACACGTGCACACACAGACACACATGCACACACACAAACACACACACATACAGACATATGCACATTCACAGACACACAGACAGGCACACAGAGAGAGACACATGTACACAGATACATGCACACACACGGACACACACTTATAGACACAGGCACATGCACAGAAACACATGCACACACAGAGACATACACACAGACAGACACAAACACATACACACATACACACAGACACCCACACACAGACACATGCACACACAGAGACACATAGACAGACACAGACACATACGAATGCGCACAGGCAGACACACACACATGCATATACACAGATACACACACATGCATATACCCAGACACTACAGACATACACACATAGACACACACATGCACATACACAGACACACACACACACACACACACACACACACACATTTGCACATAAGGCTACAGAAGCAGGAGTCTAGAAAATCACTTAGTCAGGTTCATCCTTAACCCAGAGAACCCTGGGAGGCCAAGGGGCACTGAAACCCTGTGCCTCTGAGCCCCTCTCCACTGTCCAGCATGGCCAGCCCTTGGCAGGACTGGGTGGCAGAACCCGCCTCCTTTGTCCTTTTGTGTTGGGCAGGCAGAAAGGACAAAAGCTCACTCCCGGCTGGCTAGCTGCTGCCACTGGAGACGTCTCCAGGAGCCCTTCCTCCGTCTGCCTGCGATGCTGCCTGTTACACAACAGACCTAAGAATAATCTAAAGGGCGGTCGCAGATGAGCGCTTCGCCCTGGGACCCCTCCAGCTGGGGAGGTGGGAGGAACCGCTGGGAGAGGGCCGTTCGTCTATTGAAAACTCAGTCTGTGTGGAGGTCATGTGCCCCCTGCCTAGTGGCTCCCCCATCTCCAGCACCTGGGAGACCTGCTGCAGTCCTGGTTCCCATTCACATCCGAGCGCAGGGTGACTGCGGGGAGTCCAGAGGATGCACAGCCTCCTGTGCCTGCTGATCTTGGGGTCAGAGAGTCCTGACCGAGATGATCTTGGGGTCAGAGAGAGAGAAGGCAGCTGCAGTTTTGGTTGGACATATTGATGCCTGGGCCCTAGAGGACAGACAGGGGCAGACAGAGCCCACGAAGCTGGGAGCTACAGTGGTACGGGAAGAGGGGTAGGCAGCACTGGTCTCCAGCCCACTCTGAGGTATGGGAGGCGGCCCATTCCCTCGGCCGTCCCTCCGCTGCAGCAGGTGGCAGACAGCCTTCAGGTTACTGGCACATGCTATGGGCCAGGCTCATCACCCCCCTCCCAGGAGCAGGAGGCAGGGTGGGTGCCATGCTTGGCAGATAATGAAGTAGTCCTGTTAGGTGCGGAGTAACTGAGTCTATACAAATTGGCCCATCGCTCTTCATCTATTGCAGGCATTAAAAATTAAAATCCAATTACAACTCATATTGTCGAACCTGGCTGCTGCCGATTACAGCAAGCCTTGTGTGGGGTGGGGGATTATGTAACCTGAACTATCGGTGGTAGCGCTGAGAACCTCAGGCACCAGGGTTTCCTATCTCTCAGAGGGCCTGCAGGAAGGCTCTCTCACTCGTGAGTAGCAAGACTTGCAGGGGTCCCAGGACACACAGACCTGGCCTAAGCATCAAGTGTGTGTGGGGGGGGACTCCTACCTAGTTACTCACTGGAGAACCCACCCACTCTGGACACCACACTTGGCTGTTACCTAATGGCAGTGTATTGGTCCTGAGGAGCACTACAGGGGGCAGGCCTGCCTCGGTCTCAAGCTGACTCAGACTCCTAGATGGGCAAGGTTGCAGGGTTCCGAGGCTACCAAATCAACCCCCGGAGCTCCAGACGGGGCACACTGTCCAGCTTCTATCAGCCGACTCCAACCTCTCCTGTTCCAAGAGTGTGTCATCCATTGGACAAGAACCCCGAAAGGCTGGGCCTTAGGGAATCGGGACCTCGGGAGTCCCCCAGGTAAGTTGATGGCACACAGAAACTGCCACGCAAGTCTCTCTCGTTCTACCTAGAATCCAGCCCTTCCAATGGGGACTTGTGGAGAGTGTGGCTGTGGAATGAGTGCAGAGGTAATGTGTTGGAGTAACTGGGGGCCCCTGGGAAGGGAAGGATATACTGGTTCCCGACCCACTAACAGGTCAGAAGGCAGGCTTGACCTCTGACCCTCTCCTACCCATGGAGCCCAGACTCCACTCTACAGCTCTTAAGTTGGGACTTTGTTCAGGAATCCTGGTAGAACATCAGTGGGCACTCCTAGATTGGTGCTTTGGGTACTGCGGGCCAGGCGTGTGAATAGCTAGGCATTGCCCCAGGAATCCAGGGCGTTAGGGAGCAAAGAGGCACACTGATACCTTTTCATGGTGAGGCACAGGAGAAGATCACAGGAGAAAGGCCTGATTTGGTATGGAGTCTAAGATCACTTCATATGCCTCAACTGTCACCAGCCAGCATAGAGAGGGACTGGAAATGAAGGAAGAGGAGGAGAAAGGAGGGCAGGGGAAGACCTCCTATTTCTTTGGCCTCTCCCATTTGATAGTTCCATAAGTACCCCATCCCCTACAGGATGCCCCATAAGGGCTTAGAGGCCCAGGACCCCAGGAATCACCTTACAGGGTGGATAGTTGAACTCTCCCCCCAAAACACCCTACAGTGCCCAGTGGTTCCCACCTGGCCCCACAGTGTCCGAGGCTGGGGACTGGGCAGGTGTATCCCATGCGAGCCCAGGCAGATGTGTTCACTGTGCTGCAGCTGTCCACC
Source organism: Rattus rattus (assembly GCF_011064425.1). NCBI lineage: Eukaryota > Metazoa > Chordata > Mammalia > Rodentia > Muridae > Rattus > Rattus rattus. The sequence continues at coordinate 5,679,156 of NC_046154.1, read as the reverse complement.
CAGCACTTCTGGCCGACTCACATGGCAGTGGTCCTGCTGCACCACCTAAGTAAGGGTGTCCCCACCCCCACCCCAGCAGGGGTTAGTCTCCACACAGAATTACAGCCCCAGGAAGTCATCCTGAAACCTGGGGAGGAAAGTTTGCAGGGGGTGGCTCTTTGATCCCTCATCAAGTACCTGGGGCCACCTAGAGAGCCTAGGACCTCTCTGCCTGTCCTGCTGCGATTCCACATGCGCACCCGTGCCCAAAGGGAGAAGATAAGCAGCTGGGCCCCGCATGCGGCTCTGGAACCGCAAGTGCCCCCTCCCTGGACACAGCCCCGACCCGGGCCAGGAGCAGCGGCGCCCCCGCGCGTCTACCCGCCCCAGCCCTGCGTCTGCAGCAACAGGAGCGGCACCTACTGTGCTTCTGCGGGGCGGCTCCCGCGTCCATTGTCTCCGCGTTGACAGCAGCGAGGTGGCCACGAGGGCGCGGACTCGGGTGGTCAGTGGCCTGGCTCTGACTGAGGCTAAGGCTCCGAGGACATCGCTTTGCCAGGGCTGGCGACCCGCGGCGGACTGTGCGCGCAGCGCGTTCGGCGCTGTGACACTGAGCCCCGTGGAGGCGCCGCGCGAGGAGCGCGCTGTCACTCGTGCCGCCCGCACCACACCCCCTGCCCGCCCCGCGCTGGGAGGGGGCCGGGGGGCCCGGCTGCGCTGCGCGTAGAGCGGGACGCGACGTGGAACCGCGGGCAAGCGCAACGCGCAGAGACTGGGAGCCAGGAGGACAGCGGGGCCAACACCCGCCCCGCGCCCCGCCGCAACCAAAGTACTCTTTCTGCAAAGATGCACCCGCAGCCTCCCCCCTCGCCTCTGCGTGGCCGGAGCCTTGGACCAGGAGGGGGCGGGGCTGAGAGCGCTTCCCACATCTCGAGGCTGCTCCACGCAGCCAAAGCAGAGCTGAGAGGGAGGTCATTGCTCTCCGCCCGCAGGTGCTTGAAGAGGAGGGTCTGGGTCACATCTCCCCAGAACCCAGAGGTCAGGCAGCACATGCAGAGCGCTAAAAGTCCCAAGACCAGTGGAAAAGGGTAATAGCCCAGCCCTAAGAGCTGGATAGGAACATCCCTTAGTTCCCTCCGGGAGAAGTGTTTCTGGGTCAGAGTGGGATGGGGCTTGGTGCTGCTGTCTTGGAAACCGCCATTCGGGCTTGAAGAGAGGACCAGGGTAGGAGCTGCAAGTAGAGTCCTGGCCTCTCCCTGACCAGCGGCCCCTGGCTTCCCACAGAGCCCCTTCCTGCTCTTCCAGGTCCTGACGGGTGCCCCAACTGTAGACATAGACAGACCCTGGATCCTGGGGACTATCTTGGCAACTCCTTGCCAAATTAGGCTTCTTAGCAGCCCCTAGCTCTGTTCCCATCCCCTGTCTGCAGCAGGAAGGGTTGGAGAGGCAGAGGGGGAAAGGCAGGAGAGAATGTCTCACACCATAGAGTCCTCGGCCCCTTCCTGAGTATGCTTTGCCTCGGGGCTGAGAAGCAATTTTCTCTTCAGTCCACCTTAACACCTATGGCCCAGATAGGGTCCCATCGTGCCAGCCAGCCACTCCAACCTCAGACCGCTGAGCAGCCAAACACTTATCTGTACTGTGTGGTTCCACACCAAGCGGGTTTCTAACTGTATTGCTTTGTGGTCTGACCTGGGGAGTTCAGAATGGGATGGGAAATCTTAGCCAGACCGAAGAAGGGGTTATGACCAATGAGGAGACTGGAACCCTGAATGCCACCCAGCAGAAGGAAAGACTGAATCTGAGATGAGGCCCCTCTCAGCATACTGGGAGCAGATGTCTAAGCCAAGACGAGGCAAAACGCCTCAGATACGGAAGGGTGTGTCCTTTGAGACAAATGCTGCCTCCTTTTTTTTTTTTTTTGTCCCAGGGCATACATATCCTCTCCACTCACAAGCCTTGGTCTAATGACTTACAAGTTCATGTCCCACAGACCCATGAGACCTCAGTACCCCCTCTCCAGCCTTAGTATCCCCCGATGTAGACTCACTGGTCTCTACAGATCCTTGACTTTCCTCAAGCCACTCATTGATCTCTTTAGCTCTGCTGTAAATCCTGTGACCAAAGCTGACTCACGAGAGATGACACATCACACCTTTGGGGCAGCTGAACTCCAAGTCACTCTGCTCTCTAGGCAGGCACCACACACCCACACACCCCCACAAACACACCCACAAACACACACACACACACACCACACACACACATACACACATACACACACACAAACACACACACACACACACACACACACACACACATACACACACACACACACACACACACACACACACACACACAAACACACACACAGGGAACTGTTGAAGCTCTATCAAACATACTTTCTGGGATGCCTCATCTGGCTAAGGCTGCCTGTGCTCAGACTGCCCAGGGTAAGTAGCACCAGGCAGTCCTACCACAGCCACAACCCCTCCCCACCCACAGCCACAACCCCCGACGACATCATCATTATCATCGTCACCATTACCACCACCACCATCATCATCACCACCACCACCATCATCACCACCACCACCACCACCATCATCATCACCACCACCATCATCATCATCATCATCTATATCATCGCCGTCATCATGAAACAGCAGATCAGAGCTATGGTCCATGACTTTCTGAGCCATGATCAGAACTCCTTCCCAGGGGCCTGCCACGGCCACACAGGCACACATAATTCCCCCAGACTTCGCCTGGCTTTCTTTTGTGGAATGCTAGCTCTAGGAACTTCTCTGTGTTCCCACTTCCCAGCCCGGAAGCACACCTTCTGCTCCCACCCTGACTGCATGAGCTTTCCCAGGACACCAGGAGAGCATAAGGGAGAAACAAAGCCTGCATGAAGAGCTGGACAGAGGGCTCGGTGGGTAAGCATACGTGTTGCTCCTTTAAAGGATTGAGTTCGATTCCCAGACCCACGTCAGACAGCTCAGAAAGGCCTGTATCAGTGCCTCCAGGGAATCGTACATCTTCTTCTGTCCCCTTTAGGCACTTGCACTCATGTGAGCGCACGCACGACTGAAAATAAAATCCTTAAAGTAAAATAAAGTTTGGGTGAGTGAGAAGAAACCAGGGGCTTTTGGAGCTGTGCGGCTACCTGAGTCCCAGCCTCTTGCCCAAGCAGATCCTTCTGGTATATGCCAGGTGCTGACAGGAGCCAGACAGAGGCCAGGATGAGATTCCTGCAGGGAAACCATGGAGCATTCTGTGGGCACACCTGTGGTGCCAATGTTTCTTGGCTTCTGCAACTTTGCAACAGGGCACTGGCCAAGCAACCACTGGCACTGAGGTTTACCACTTCTCTTTGTGTTTTGTAGAGTGGTCCCCCAGGCACTCCAAGGACTCTTTTCGGTGCCATTGTCCCAGAGCTGGGTGCAGACCAACTCCCTTTATTTTTGGACGTGGAGTGGCAGCACATTTCAGATCATGCCTTTACCGGATAGTGATGACTTTGTCTGAGGTGAGGCAAGGTCTCTCCTAGACTGAGGTGGTTGCTAGAAGCAGGATCCCTGGCACACAGGTGTGTATACACACACATACACACACACATACTCACACACACATGTACACACACACACTCACACACATGTGTACACACACACTCACACACTCACACACTCACACACTCACACACTCACACACACTCACACATACTCACACACCCACACGCTCACACACACACTCACACACTCACACACACATCAGACACACACACACTCACACACACATCACACACTCACACACACTCACACACACTCACACACACTCACACATGTATACACACACGTATACACACACAGTCACACACACTCACACACACACACCACACACACACACACACACACACACGCAGAGGGTGTGCCAGGTGCATGCACCTCCAGTGATGGCAAGGTGCTCTGCATGCAATTCTAGCAGCCAGAGTAGATGAACAGCCTGCCACCTAGACCACCACTGTCTGAAGACCTAGTGTCCCAGTAAGCCTTCTTGCCTGAGGTCTCTAACATGGCCTTCACTCTCATCCCCACCAGGCCTGCTGGCCTCTCTGAGATACCCACTGGGCTGCTGGGACACCGAATCCATCACACACCCTTTCTCTTCAAGCTGTGCCAGGGACTTCCTCCTCCTTCTTCTTGTGCCCCTCCTTTCTGTCTCTTCCCCAAACCTTAGGAAGTCTCTCTGGTTACTTGTCCTTTTGTGGTGACCCAGAACATGGCCTTGCCGTTATTTTGAGTCACCTTTCCTTACACAAGCGTGAGTTCCTCGTAAGTGGCGAGCCATAGGCCCGTTTTCTCCATGCACACAGAGCAGGCCTAGCTTTGGAGGAAAAGAATCCACCTAGACCTGGCCTCACCACCCCTCACCCTGAGTCACTCCCCTGCTGACAGCAGGGCCCAGCGCTAGATGAAGACAGATGGCTCAGGGCAGGAGCACAGCTTAGAGACTTGATTGCAGCCAGGGTTACCACCGTGGACACACGGGGCCCGCAGGGATGCTCACAGAGAGGCAGCGAGAGGCGCAGCCGGGGCACCGCGGAGAGAGCAAGCACGAGCTCGCCAAATCAATACGTCTAATTGGGTAAATGTGCAATTCTCAACTGGCTAAATTTAGAAAGTGTGTGTTTCGTTCTCTACCAGCATCTGGTCTTAAGACGTCCCGTTCTCAATCAGAAATCAAGATAACGTGCGGAGTCGGCTCTCTGCCCCACTGGCGGAGACACAAGTCCTGAGGTCTGGCACCCAGGAAAGGAAGTCCAGGCTTGGCCAGCACCGTGGAGATGGGGAGGAGACCTGGCTTCTAGTTAAGGGCAAGGCCTCCAGACACTTTTCTGGGTTGCCCTGGTGCCAAGGAGGAAGGGTGAGGACACTCTGAGAGGGTCAGAGGTATCTCCATGGATGTGACTGGCCCTTCTGCGTCTCGATGGCTCCTGACACCACCGTTTCCTGTAAGAGGGAAACTGAGGCACCTAGAACCTGGGGACCTGTCCCAAACAGCCCCTTCCTTTGGTAGGCTGCAATACTTATGTCTAGGTCTTCTGGGAGCTTGGGCAGGGCTCTCTGTGTGCCAGAGTCTTACCCCCTTCTGTGACATCCTAGACCCCTGACTGGGACATTCCTCATAACCAGGACTAAGCAAGGAACAGCCCCAGGCTAGACAGGCAGACGGAATACTATGTCGGGTGTCTCCAAGGCAACCCCCCTGAGCTCCTCTAACCCCTGGGATCTACAGAGAGCTGCTCATGTGACTAGCTTTTTCAGCTCAAGTGGGAGATGGGAGGGTCGTGGGTAGATGGCAGAGAGAGATGGACTTCTCCCAATCTGCACGACCCTAGGACAATTGGTGAAAAAAAGATGGTGGGCTGGTATGCTATGGCTGATGGTTCACTATGGTGTTCAGTACAATAGGGACCACCGTGCCAGCGGAGGAGAAGTATGGATCATGCTGGGGCTACCCTAGGCCCAGGGTGAGGGTGGGTCTTCAGTTGCCTAAGAAAGGGTCCCTTTCCTGAACACTCGGTAAGAATACCCTGGGCCCTAGTTGGGACCTAGGGGTGTACATGGAAGAATCGGCCTCCTCCCCCTTCTTGCCTTCCCTCTGTACCCCTCACCCAGAATGCCAGACCTGCACACATCCCTGCTTGCCTAGGTGGAGCTGGGAGCAAGAGGGAGCACAAGAGAAGCTCTCTGGAAAGGCCCTTCTCACAAGGCCCCTCGGTCCCCCAACCTCACAGAGCTGTTCCCAGGAGCCACCAGTGACCACAGTGTTGGTAACCAGAACACGGTCTCTGTTCCTTTCATCTCACCCTGGACCAGGTCCAGGTCTACTGTGTGTACCTCCATCCCTGTAGCCCCCTCTGCTAGGCCAGTCACTCGTTCACAGGATCACTCTTCTGCTCTTCAACTGGCCACAAGAATACTCTGGGCATGCCCAGGGCACCTGGTTGATGCTCACTGGGATCCTGCCTAAAAGAGGCCTCTGCCCAGTGGTTAAGTAAATATGCAACCGAGTTGGCGGTAGTTTCTAGGGGACCTGGAGGCCCAGCGGGAGGCGGGAGGGGGGGTTGAGATAGGCAGGGTATGGTTACTTAGTGCGGGTGCTGGAGCAGAGCAGGGCTAGGAGGAGTCTGGAGAGGCAGAGAGAAGCTAGAGCAGCGAGATCTTTAGTTACCCAGGTGAGGAAGGAGATGTTGGCAGGTGAGCTCCAAGACGGATGGATGGATAGCCATGCACATGTGTGTGTAACATGCTTCATGTGTGTTCATGTGTAATTCTTTGTTTGTTTGTGGGTTGGGGGGGGCAAGCAGGCTATATGATCACAACCCCACCCCCACCCCCACGGCTTGGCTAGGGGGCATGACCTGAGGGTTGTTCAGATGGGGCAGGAACCAAAGAGGCAGGAAATACTGACAGAACCCGGGGTACAGAGAAGCATTCCAGGAGTGGGGTGGGTATCACGGTTGAACAGTTGCTTCGGATTTAGAGCTCAAAACCTCTGATGGAGTAAGTGCCTTCTGCTGACAGAAAAGGCTGAAGTCGAGCTTGGCGTTCGGGCGGATCCATGGCCACACTCGGTTGGCAGCGGGCTGAAATTGAAGCTAGGCAAGTGGGGAAATATTCGGGGAAGGGACGAGCCCCAGTCTCCGAAACAGAATTTCGTGTTTGGGGAAAAAAGGAGGCTGCAACCCAGCAGGGCTCTGAACCAGACGTGGTGGTGGTCCCAGACACTGCCTGACTACTCCTCGGGAGGCTGGAAAGAAGAAAGCAGGGCCCACAGGTTCCTGACCCAGAGGTTAAGCTTTTCTCACTGCCCACATTCCCTGCCTGCTGGGGTCAGCTGTTTTTGTGCTTAAGAGGTCTATCCCGACACCCATTCAGTATCGGCTGAGTACCAGACCCACAGAGCCATCTCGGCAGAAAGACCAAGAGCCCAGCCGAGCGATGTCCCCACTCTTGAGGACAGAGCTGAAGTAGGCTAAGCAGGACTTCACGTCCCTTGCTCCCTCCCTGCCCAAAGAGTTACATTTTCCCCACCAGGGACTCCCCCAATACCTTCTGGTGACCGCCTAGGAAAGCCCTCCTCAGAGATCTCTTGGATCCAGACATTCTAGCTTGACCGCTCTGCCTACACCTCCCTCTCTCCGCAGGTGCCCACCTCCCTCTGAAAGCCAACCCGGTATCCTGAGTAGACATCAGGAGAAACAGTGCTGAGAGGGTGTCTCTTGCGTCCACTCAGCCCAGTGCCCAAAGACGGGGAGACAAGACAGAACCAGCACTTGGCCACAGCTGCCAACGCAGCATGCTGCATATCCTCCTTCTTCTTCCCAAGCACAAGCTCAACCCTGGGATAAGCCCTGAGAGAAAGGAGCACGCTGTGTCCAGCCATAGGGAGAGACTCTGAAAATGCAAATCTCAGGCAGCAAGCTAATAAATACTCAACACCCATCAAGTCCACCCAGGGTTGGAGCCTTGTCAGGATGCCATAGGCTCTCTGGCCTCTGAGCCTCAGCTCCTACGGCTTAGAGTCTCCTCTGCCAGCCAATCCTCCTCATTCAGCAGCTTCCCCTGAACCCCAGCCTCCCCTCCTTAGAAGGATTCCACAGCAGCTCCAGGTTCTCCTGCCGAGAGTTTCCACTTCCACCACCCCGTCTCACACACACCTCCAACCTCAGGGAGCCCTACACGGAGCCGCTATTGGGCCACTTTCCTAGTCACGGGCTTCCCAGAGGAGAGTTCATGCATCCTACTTGCTTCTAGAAAAGGCTCTGGAGCCGGCGAGATGGTTCTGGAGCTAAAGGTGTTTGCTGCCAATCCTGACAGACTGAGTTCAACTCCTAGGATCTACATGGCGGAAGGAGAGAACTGACTCCTGAATGTTGTCCCCTGACACCACACACACACACACACACACACACACACACACACACACACACACACACACACACACACACATCCATGCTACATGCTCTCACACACATAGATTAGACAGACAGACAAAAGTAATTTTTTTTTCAAAGACTGTTTCTGCACCAGGCAGAGCTAACGCAGGGAAGCCAATGGGTGGCCCACAGGCTGCAGGCTGGGCCAGGCTGCCACCTCAATTCATTGGAACTTACACGGGCAGGCCCCTCCCTTGGTTGCACAGAAGCTGAAGATAGAAACTTCAAAGAGCCTGGAGGACATCAAATGCTACCTCACAACCGCAGTCTTCTGGAAATCAGAGTTTCCGGGCTGCACAAGCTACACACACACACACACACACACAACCCCTGCAGCAACACTGGCAGAAGCTTCACTTCCAAATGTGCCAGACACTAGGTGACAACCGCAGTGTCCCACCCGTGGGTGCAGGAGGCAGCCATTAAAACTCAAGGTCCCGGAATTCAGAAGACTGAGGCAGAAGGATCCAGCACTCGAGACCTGCTTAGACTGCAGGCAGCATTTAAGGACAGCCTGGGAAACTCAGTGAGATTCTGTCTCACAACAAAAATAATTAAAAATTAAATTAAATTAAAAAATAAAAATAAAAAGCTTTTCTAGTGACTGATTCTTCAATCTGACGCCAAAGCCAATCCCTGGCCTACACACACACACACACACACACACACACACACACACACACACACACACACACACACATGCACATATGTGCACACATGAACACATACACACAACACAGAAAAACACAGAATCAGGCTCCAGAAGTAAGCTCTAAGATTCAAAAAAATGAAGGGTGTATCCTGAGTCAGAATGAGTCCACACTGAAAACACAGTTGGACTGATGTGGGAGAAATGGGCAGCCTTAAAACTCTACCAGGCCATACTCAGAAACCCGCATGCGAAAACTGAAGGGAGATACGGCTCTCGCTGGCTTCTCTATAGTTTACATTGCACTTTCCAGAGCAGCTCTCTGAGCCAGACTTGCTTTCATAGCCAGGAAAAAAAAAACCTCCGCACACATGCACACTCACACTCCCCACGCACATGCATGTGCACTCACACATGTATACATGTGACCATGTACACACATGCACATGTGACCATGCATACACAGATACACATACATGCACACACTCACACATGTGCACATGTGCGTGTCACACATATTCTTGCACACACATACAAATGTACATAACACACACATACATACAAACTCATGCACACACATGCACACACGAACATACATGTATGCACACACATATGCACAGTGCATGTCTCTCTTAACACACATGCACATGCACACACTCCCACACACATGCACACACACACATGAGAGGCTGGTGTAGCAGTGGAAAAGCCATGCGGGTGTGAAGGAGGCAGGATCTGAGCACCCTTTGAAGTAGGAAATCCCCCTGGGGACATGTGTGTTCTGCTCTTGTCTCTCACTCCTAACCCCCTGGGGTATACATCCTGTGTGCAAACACTTGTGCTTCTCCCTGACCCTAGCCTCACAGCCCAGGCTCAACCAACAACAGGGAGACAGAAGGACACAGGGACACATGCTCCAGCTAGCCTGCATCCCTGATGGCTGGGGTCTCATTCCCCTGGCACCTTCCCGTGACAGGATTGAACTGGCAAACATTCCTGGGACACACACACACACACACACACACACACACACACACACACACACACACACACCATCTATCCCGGAGAGCATCCCAATTTCAACCATCTTGTAAGATAGCTCCCTTTCTGAATCAGATGAGCTTTCTCTCCTCAAAGGAAGTAGAAACCTAGCTGTGTGCACCTGAGTTAGCAGCGGACAGGCTGTCTCTGTGGGCTCCTCTGCTCCATCAGCACCTGAGCCCATGAACACCTGTGGTTGGGCTCTAGGTGAGAACAGGAGCTCCCTCAACATCACTGACTCGGTATTGAGGGTCACTCCGAGTACTCCCTCCCATACCTCAGACCTCAGTGGTCCTGTCTACTGGAGAGCTACAAGGCTGGCCACGGATGGGCAGGTGAATAACAGACACTTGAGACTCCCATCTCAACCCCATCTGCACTGCGAGGCAAAGGAGATTTTGCCTGAAGCCCAAAATAAAGGCGGCTGCCACTACAACCTGATGGTTCAGTCTATAGGACTGTGAGGACTGCATCCGGCTGGCTGCCAAGACAATTTCATAGGCAGGTGATCCAGGAACTCTTTTTCCCTTCTAGGAGTGCCTCTGTGTCCTTCTTACCAAGTTCTGATTTTCACCCTGACCCCAGTGACATAGGAGGAAGAAAGGGTACAGGAAGCAGATGCCCCAGAGCTCCTGGCTGGACCCATGCGTTGGGGCTCCAGACATGAGAGGCTGATGTCACACCCCAACATTGCAGCCTCTGCCCTGACTTACAAGCCAGTAAGTAGTTCTTGGGCACCCCTACCCCTACCCCTCAGCCTGTGGATTAGATTGAATTGCCCTGAATGAAACCCGCTACCACGGATACATCTGAAGTGGGATAGGACAGACTGAATGGGAGAAATACTGACCATGAAGGGCACCCAGTATTGTCCCACTGTTCACAGCCCTGAGCTTGGGTCTTAACACTGTCCCTGGCCCCACCTCCAGCATCTTGGAGGTGTTACTGCTTTGTCAGAAAATGAGGTCTAATCCCTGTGGGCTGCAAAAGCCAAGAGACCAAGATGCAGCAAAGTGTGATAATAGTGACTATGGCTAGGTCTTGTGCAAGCTACCTAAGCCTGGACCCAAAACACAAGGGGCCAGGACCAGCTACAAAGCAGACCCTAAGCACACTTAGCTGCTGCAAAGCTGCAAATGGTTAACACTGACTCACTCTCTCTCTCTCTCTCTCTCTCTCTCTCTCTCTCTCTCTCTCTCTCTCTCTCTCTCTCTCTCTCTCTCTCTCCCCCCCCCCACACACACACACACACACAAAAGCTGAACTGGCATCAGCCAGAACAGGTGCTAGTCCAAATATCAGAGACACACTTTAGTTAAACTAAGAAAAGAACACACATGCTAATATTCTAAGTACCTACCATTCATGCCCTACCCATTCAGCTCGACAACTTCCCATTGCTCTGTGGAGCTGCTTCAGGAAAAGACCTTCAGACCAGACTAGGTTCCCCTGCCTGCAGATTCAGTCTAGACTCAGCTGCAAACCAGGCATGGGGAGGACTGTGGGGCAGTCAGTGACAAGGGGCACAAGCATAGGGCGGGGACAAGAAAGAGATACAGAAATCAGGGTCATGCTTCCTGGAATTGTCACCCATGGATCCACCCGCATCATCTAGGAACCCTGGCCGGTGTCAGGACCCCGGGAGCAGCTCTTGGGCCTGGAACGATTGCATTCATCTCTCTTCCTTCAACGAGCCACCCCCTTTCCTGGTGTCCATTCCAGACAGAGCAGAACTCGGGGCCAAACCCATCAGGGACTTTGCACAGCTGAGCAGACAAATCCCCACCCTCAGGTGGGGAAGACCTGTCCAGGCGTATCTGGAGAATGTGGGATTAACAAGCTAGAGCTGGCTCCATGGGCAAAAGGGTGTGTGTGGTGTGGACACATAAGGCACACATGGGCACATGCACACCCACAGCTGGAGGCAGACCCGGTCTTTGACAGAGCGTCTAGCAAACCAGAAATTCAGGAGCAGAGAGGTCCCTACACTCCTTCAGAACTGGACACTTGACCTGGAAGCCTCCCCATGTCAGATGCCTATGCTGTTCTGACAGCTGCCACCCAGGAGTTAATGCAGTCTCTGTTCCAGGTAGGTCATACAATTCACGGTGTCCAGCCAGCCAGTTTACTTTTATGTAAGGTCAGCATACGTTGACTGCCTTTCAGCTGTGTGCTGAGCTCCTCCAGATAAAAGGAGCACCCTGTTTTGGGGAAGTTGGCAATCTCTTCTCCCCAAGTGACATCATAGGATTCACATCATCCCTTGGGTCTCGAGAACAGTCACTCAGCAGGAAAAGTACCAGGCATGAGTGAGGCTTTACTCACCCACAGGCAAAACGTTGGCACTCAGGAAAAGCCATCTGCTGTCCAGATCCGGCCCTGGGTCCTCAGGCAATGAAGCGGGACCAGTGGAGCTATCCATAGGGGGATTCATCCTTGGGGGATGGGCACTCTGGGATTTGGGCGCAGAATGCCTGGAGTAGTGGAGGGGTCTAGTCACCAGCAAGAGACTGATGTGAGGTCCCACCGCTCCCAGAGGCCCCAGTGTCGCTTGCTGAGATGAAGTCTAAGCCTGTGGTTCATCACACACCTAGAGAAAGCAAAAGGAGTAGAAAATATGAATGTGTGTGTTTCGGGGTGGGGGGGTCAGGGGGGTTCTTTCCAGCTACCTGCACTGTGGGAAGGCACTATGCATCACAGCTCCCCCTGCTGGAAGATGCTGGATTGTCGCCAGCACCACAGTGACTCTAGATAAATAGACCGGGTAAATGAAGAGGTGGAACAAGAAGGGCCCAAGGGTGTCTGCAGAGCCTCACACCTTTGGTGAGGCGCAGGTGGAGGCAGAGTATCATGACCAAGCTGCCAGCTTCCTTGGGAGGGTACAGAGTGCTTGCCTGTTGTGAAGACTTTCTGCAAGGCTCCGTCAGAGTCAAGAGAGCCACTTCACAAAAACCAGCCAGCCCCGTGGGAACAAACTTCGCCAAGACAAAGTACCCGTGACCTCTCAAAACATGTAGCCCTGTGGCTGTGCCAAGATTCTCACCAGCCCTTAGGCACACTGGGGCCTGGGAAGACTTAGTGAGGCTGTATGAGCATCCTTCATCCCTGCTCCTTCATCCCTATTCCTCCATCCCTGCTCCCCCATCCCCGCTCCTCCATCATCCCCGCTCCTCCATCCCCGCTCCTCCATCCCCACTCCTCCATCCCTGCTCCTCCATCCCTGCTCCTCCACCCCTGCTCCTCCCATCCCCTCCCTCCTCCATCCCCTGCTCCCTCCCCATCCCTCCCCCTCCCCCATCCCCCTCCCCTCCCCATCCCCCATCCCCCCCTGCCCTCCCCATCCTCCTCCATCCCCTGCTCCCCCCATCCCCCATCCCCTCCCCTCCCCATCCCCCTCCTCCATCCCCCCTCCTCTCCTTCATCCCTGCTCCCCTCCTCCATCCCTGCTCCCCTCCTCCATCCCTGCTCCCCTCCTCCCTCCCGCCTCCCTTCCCCCATCCCTCCCCCCCTCCTCCATCCCTCCCCATCCCTGCTCCCTCCTCCATCCCCCCCTCCCCCATCCCCCCCTCCATCCCCATCCCCCCTCCCTCCATCCCCTGCTCCCCTCCTCCATCCCCTGCTCCCCCCTCCATCCCTCCTCCTCCCTCCTCCTCCTCCATCCCCTCCCCCCCCATCCCCCGTTCCTCCATCCCTGCTCCATCCCTCCATCCCCATCCCCCATCCCTGCTCCCCCCATCCCCTGCTCCCTCCTCCATCCCTGCTCCCTCCTTCATCCCTCTCCCCTCCTTCATCCCCGCTCCCCTCCTTCATCCCTGCTCCCCTCCTCCATCCCTGCTCCCCTCCTCCATCCCTGCTCCCCTCCTTCATCCCTGCTCCCCTCCTTCATCCCTGCTCCCCTCCTTCATCCCTGCTCCCCTCCTTCATCCCTGCTCTCCTCCTCCATCCCTGCTCCCTCCTCCATCCCTGCTCCCCTCCTCCATCCCTGCTCCCCTCCTCCATCCCTGCTCCCCTCCTCCATCCCTGCTCCCCTCCTCCATCCCTGCTCCCCTCCTCCATCCCTGCTCCCCTCCTCCATCCCTGCTCCCCTCCTCCATCCCTGCTCCCCTCCTCCATCCCTGCTCCCCCCCCCCCTCCTCCCCCCTCCCCTCCTCCATCCCCTGCCCTCCCCATCCCTGCTCCCCCTCCCATCCCCCTCCCCTCCTCCATCCCCCCCTCCTCCATCCCCCCCTCCTCCATCCCCTCCTCCATCCCCCCCTCCATCCCTGCTCCCTCCTCCATCCCTGCTCCTCCCTCCTCCATCCCTGGCTCCCTCCTCCATACCAGTCTAGGTCCAGAGTCTCGAGCTCTTTCATCACCCACTCTGTGATGCACTGGATGAGGGCCCCTGTGGTCTTCCCTGAGCTCCAAGCCCCTGATTTTCCAGGTACCCCAGGATCTGACAAACCTTGTCCTGCCCTGGCAACAAGGCTATGCTCTGTCTGGGTAGGAAGATAGGCAGGGAAAGAAAGGCCCCTGGAGTCCTGGCCGGGAAGGCTCCTGCCTCTACCTTAGCCCTTCCTTGAGTCAGAGCTCTTGGTTCCCTCCAGGCCTCTGCGAATTCTCTCTCACACATGCCCAGACTCCAGGCCCTCCAGCCTGATCCGCCTCCAGATCAGCAAAGATTGGTCGGCCAGGGTTCCTAGGGTCCCAGGCTCAGAGCAGTGTAGGCACTGGGCAGCAGACGGTTCACTAGCCCTGGGATCACCCTCAGCCCCCCTTTTCCTGGGCACACCTCACCTCTGGCCCCTGCTCCAGGTTCGCCCTCCGATATAGGGTCTCCCGGGTCCTCCTAAAGCTGACGGATGGCTGTAGCCCCTCAGTCACCAGCCCATGAAGCTAGCACCAGCTCTAGTTCCTATCCCAGCCGGCGCCCTCTGGGAGTCAGCTTCCTGTTGCAGTGGGAGCTGAGCTGTGCCTCAACATGCCTGCTGGAGCGCGGGCCAGGCGTGGGGCTCCACTAGACTGGCATTGTGGAGCCTAATTAGGCAACAGTACCATGCCGACTGCCTGAGGCCAAGGCGTAGCCACAGAGGACCATGAGGTTGGCTACTGGCAGGGCCCTCCCCCCCCTATATCTGGAGCCAGGACCCCTCCCACACACCCACCCCTGCCCTGCCCATTGTGTCTACCCTCTATGTCACCCCTTCCCCACTCCCCCTTCCCCCCCTCCAGCTATGCAGGCCCTTCATAGCAATTCAGTTCTGGAGGCAACAGGATAGGCAGGGAACCAGGGCTGACAGGTCGGGTAATTTTGTTGCAAGGCTATCCTGACCAGGCTGCTCCACTTCACAAGACCTGGCTAGGCCTCAGGCCAAGGTCCCTAGGCTAAGGGTGGAATACTTCTCACTTCAGGCCCCTGGCTTCTGCTGAGACCCTGGCCTATATACCAACCTCAGTCCCTTGGGAAATGCCTGCTGCTATGGTGACTGCTCATTGGTGGCCTCATGTAGAGCCAGGCTGCACACAAAGAAAGTCTATACAACCTTGTCCCTGCTTAGTCAAAGAGGGCAGGTCCAAGCCCCTAGAGGCTGTCCAGTACCAAGGGTGTGATATCCACTAGGGCTAGCAGATCTTTCTGTGTGAGGTGATCAACCTCTGTTTCCAGAGCCTCCAAGGACCAAGTTGCTCCTACTTAGCAGGCTTTCACAGTACCAGGCTGCTCCCATGGTTCTCTGGGAGCATCCAGAGAACCCGCTCAGGGCTGTTTCTCGTCTTCTGGGATTGCCGGCTGCTTCTATTTCTGATATCTATGGTAACCCTTGAGAATCCTGAACAGTGCTAGCCTGCCTGCAGACTTGAGGGAGGCCCCCCGCAAGCCCCAGCCTGTCCTCTGCATCCTCCACCTTGTGCCTCCCACCTTTGTCAGAGCCCAAGGAATGGAGAGACCACACCCCTGCCTTGTACACGCTGGCTCCGGAAGCCCCTGTAGGGGAGAACAGACGCTCTTCCCCTGAACCGTATCTGAGATGAGAAGCCCTCTGGGATGTCAGAACCCATCTTTCCAGAACGCTAGACATTTTTCCAGCTTTCTAAAGGCGATAGTGAGGCCTGTTCCCTCCCTGTGTGAGAAAAGACCCTGAGAAAGAAAGACCTCTTATCTGCTCCTGCACAACACCCAGTTTACCCTGCTGCCCCAACCCCTCCAAAACTGACCATCTCCAGTTCCTAGACAGTAAAAGGGCTGTCCACCTGCCTCGGCGTCTCTCCTAGCCTCAGCCCTGGTAGCCAATACCTCTGCTACAGCAACTCAAAGGTCTAGAGTCTGCTCATTCCCGTGCTGCTCTGTCCTGCCTGTACCCTGTTGAGACTAGGAGTTGGTCTCAAAGCGAGGAGACAGCGGCCTAAAAATGTTGTTGACAGGAGGCAGGTCAGGGCCTCACAGCACAGCAGGTGAATCTAAAGCTAGGTCCTTTGGGGGGCCGTTCCTGCCCTTTCTGGTCTGAGGCCTTTCAATGAGTTTCTGCTGCCTGCTGCCTACCGTTGGACTCACTGAGTAGAGAGAACGAAACCCGGGGCTTGCCACAGTAAGGCCGCAGGCCCAGGCAAGCTCAGTTCACAACAGAGCCGGTCTAGCCAGCACAGCGATGGCCAGCAAAGAGCTAAGCACCCTGCCCCCGCTCTCGAAGGATTGGGAAGGGGGCAGGTTCAGGGGTTGGCTTCACACAGAAAACAGAGCCTTCCTTCTCAGTAAGGCTCCAGAGACAGAGGGAGTACACTTGTCAAGGGAAGCAAGTCCTGGGAGGTTAGGTCACTGGGCTGAACGTTTTATACAGCTCTGGGAACAGGCCCTCTGCAGGAGAGAAGCTCCAGTCTCCATAGGAATATATTCACTGCAGCCCTGGCAAGGGCATACATAGGGTATTGGAAGCAAGAATGGAGGGGGGCATTTTGAAAAGGAGAAAAGGAGTCCAATCTTGAGGGCACAGTTCTGAGCAAACACAGATTGGGACCAAGCGTGCCGTAGGGTGCCAGCTTCAGAGTGCTGCTTCACAAAAGCCTGGGGTCCCCAGAATCCTTAGGAACCCAAGACCCTGATAAGCCTCTTACGAGTATCCTTTGCCCTGTAATGAGATTGGTACGGAAGTTAGTGGCACTGTGGGCCTTAGCACTGCGCGCTTCACCATCTTGAACTCAGAATGTAAACAAGTAGCCCTTTCCCTTAGGTATCCGATGAAGCAGGATCGAGGGCTTGTGCCGATCTCAACCACCACACACTCAGGACTCCCACTGGGCCAAAGCGGGTGGGGCGTCCCAGAAAAGGACAGGGGCTCTGAGATAAAATACTCCTGCTTCTTGGAACATGGCTGTATCTGAAAGGCAGCTGGCAGGGTGAGTCAAGTGGGGGCATCCGACAGATGTTTTCTCAAAAGAGAAGGAAGGGTTGGAAACAGACCTGAGCCGGGAAATTAAGGCCAGCCTGGGTAAACATAACAGAAGCGCATCTAAAAATAAAGAACAAAGTAAGCTTGCCACTTAAAAAAAAAAAAAAAAAAAGGAATCCGCAGGCTCTCTCACCAATAATAGAATTCAAAATTAAGTGAAAATTAGTGCTTTGTACAACCTGTATCTACCGCTGTGAGCCAGTCAGTGCCCTAAACACCGCCGGGGCGGCAGCGATGACACTATCAAGAGCTTTGTAACATCACGAAATGTGTCAGCAGTGGGGGAGGTGGCCATAATTCAGTGAGCTGGAGTCTTCCAGGGGACCAGACATACATCCCGATACGTGCATGGAAAAAGGCCCAGTCAACGTACACAACACGGGGGCGGGACGGTGTAGTGACACACACACCCACAGCCCCCATGGGCTTCAGCTCCACACTTCGGCCACCTCTAAGAAGCCGTGGGGTGTTCTGAGCACAGCATCTAGGCAGAACACCCGTAGATACGAGGGAGGAAGCATGTCTCTGTGAGGCCAGGCTTCTTCTGCTCCGTCGACCGAAACAACACATTGTGGCAGATGGGATGCAGAATCGGATAGGCAGATCCAACCGTCCTTCGCACGACGGACAGATTTACGGAGCCGCAAAACATGTCACTCTCTGGGTGGTTTTGCTTTTTGCTTGCCTTTTTTTTTTTTTTTTTTTTTTGCCTTGAACAAGTAGAATTTGTCATAAAACGTTCTTCGTACTTGCATATAGTGAGCTTGCCATTGTTATTTTCGACAAGACTTTATAAACAGATATTCTTAAACGATCGTTTTGCCGGTTGTTTTGAGACGCAGGGTTTCACTGGGTAGCCCTGGCTGCCTTGGAACTTTTTATGCAGACCAGATTGGCCTCCAACCCGTAAATTTCCGTCTGTCTTTGCCTCCTCCTAAGTGTTGGGATTAAAGGAGTGTGGCACTGTACTTGTCCACTTTGGGGTGTGTGTGTGCATGTTTGTGTGTGTGTCACAATGTGGGTACATAGGGGCCAATGTATGCATGTAGATGTCAGAGAACAATCTTTGGTAGGTTCTTTCCCTCTTCTGTGGGATCTAGAGCTAAAACTACATCGTGAGGTTTCTGCATCAAGTGTTTTTACCCTCAGAGCCATGTTGCTAACCCCTTTGAGACAGGGTTAGACATATATAGACCAGCTAGCCGTGAAATGGAGATTTTTCCTGCCTCACCTTCCCTACTGCTGGGATTATAGGCATGTGGCACCAGGCCTGAAGCATATATATATTAAAATCATATGTATATAATGTAAAATTATATATATATATATATAAAATATAGTTTGTATCAAAGGCAAAACTAAAATATGCTGGCCAATATTTAGCAACAAATCCCAGGAAGTGTGACATCTGACCATTTCCATAATGGAATTACTTCTACCGGAGTTGCTTCTGGTTACTGATGAGTGCCATCACCGGACATGAGGTCGGGAGAGATGAACACGTTGTAGCGTCGTAGCACCCCCCACTACGTTAGACACCCTCAAACCCCGTCTAGACAAGAGCGGAGATAACGGCGGGGCGTAATTAGGAAGCGATATGCTTTAAGTGTTTATTACCTTTGTTTTTATGTAATTTATACGTCTTACATGTGTAATTAGTTTAATTTGATTTTAATAGTGGTTGTGTTCAACATCTGGCTCACAGAAGTACTGGAGATTTAACAGCTGAATCGTACAAGCTGGTCCTCGCAGGCTCCAACACACCCCTCGACGTAAACCCTTCTAAGCAAATGCCCTCTGGGATCGTCAGCAATTAACGCAAAGGGGTCCAAAGATGAAAACCTTTGTACCCCGATAATATTTATGTAAAACAGTCACAACAGAACAACAACTTGGATTTTTTTTTTTTTTTTGGTTCTTTTTTTTGGAGCTGGGGACCGAACCAACAACTTGGATTTTGAGGGGGAAAAAAAAGCAAAAGATGCCTACTGAAGGCTGGCTCTCCAGACAGGTCCTGGGGGAAGAGGGCAGGGCGCCAATGTGCTAAGCGGCTACAGTACTCAATCTATTGGCCTGAGTCAGGCAGGAGAGGAACCCCAGTAGTGCTTTGCTGGCTCCCGCAGCCCTCCTAGCTGCAGCCTGAAGAACAGACATGGAGAGGTGCAGTCCCTGAGTCAGAGCTCAGCCTGAAGCCTGCCCTGTTGTGGTTAAGAAAATCCCAGGGCCTAGATCTTCCCACCTTTAAAGTAGGGTGCAGAACATGCCTTCCACAGGAGGTCACAGGTGGTGCCCTTCCTCCCTGGGACGCAATGAAGCCAGGCCTGATGACTGACACAGAGCCTTTCCGTGTAGTCACACTCTGGAATCTTATTCAGGTCTTTCCCCGGCCCCCAGGGCACTTCTTTTAGAATGTGTCGGAAACACATACAAGGACGAGGTGTCGAGATCTTGTACATTCCTGAAACAGAAGCCCACACCTCCGGGGTGGCGGTGGGGGCGGCGGCAAATCCAGTCCCTGGGCCTCGGCATGGGATGGAGACATAGAGTCATACACTTCAACCCCGTCTCCGAGTTGCAAGACAGACCTAAATAAACCAGATCAAAGATTCTCAGAGGAAGAGCGGAAAGGGCTACGTTCAGCCCTTGAAGTCCCTGCTGGACTTTGGCTCCTTGCTTCTTGGAAGCCTACATGGAATCCCAAGTGTACAGTCAGAAGGGTAGCAAAGATGGAGTCCAAACCCGTCCAGTGTCCTTAGGACCGGCTAAGCTCTTCTTTCTCAGTATCCAGAGTCTGCCTGCTCCCACCATGGAGCAGGACCTAGGCTTGTAGGGAGATGGCAACAGCTCAGGGGAGAGCGTGAAGGGATCCTGAGGGGACTTGGGACTTCCAGGGCTTGGCCTTCATCCAAGGAGTTCTTGGGAGAAGGCGTGTTCCAAGTACGGGGGTCAGAGCTCAAGCAAGGAAGACCGGAGTCCACAATAACCGGAGCCAGCAGCCGCGTACCCAAGAGTCGTCTGGGGGAACCGCGGCCTATGGAGGCCTACAGAGCCCTTTATCTACCTCTTTCTCTCTTTCCTTTCTCCCTTCTTTCCTCCTTCCCTTTCTTCTTGTCACCAGCACAAAAACTAGCTGTGCCACCTCGGACTCCATGGCTGGGTGGGCTTCTTAGCCATTAATAAATGGGAAGTCCCATGTCCCGAGGGGGCTCTGCTGCAAATATGGACCACAGGCAGCTGGCAGCTGAGCATCTCAGGCCCTGAGGAGCAGCTGTTCCAGGGAGGGAGTGCTCCAGAGCCTGCCCTTGGATGCTAATGGCTGATTGTTGATCTTTCGCTTGTTGGTCAACACAATGTCTGAAAAGCACCCCCACCCCCAGGAAACAGACCAAGCCCCTCGAGACATACACAAGGGTACGCCTTGCAAAGATGTGGCAGGGGAGCTGATGTTTTAACAGTGTCTAAGAACAATCCTAAGGCCACAGAAAGTCCAGCTTTAGGAAAACCCATCATGCAGCTCCTGAGAACTGGAGCAATGTTTATTTTACTGAGAGCCTAGCCCCTGAACAACAACTTCTCAGGTCCCTTGACTGCCCATAGGGGCATCAGCAGAGCTGAGGATCCCCTGAAAGCTCCATCACAGAACAGCAGGGGTTGACAAGCCCAAGTGTCGTACAGAACGGCTCCAAGAACGGGGAACGCCAGCAAGGGATATGGACAGAGACACGGTGTTGAGGCTGTGACCTCAAAAGCCCTCTTACTCCAGCCCACCATGGACATAAAGGCCCTGGAGCCACTTCGAGGCACAGGCTCACATTAATAAGCTTTGCCGGTGATTCTGACCTCTGACAGACCCAAGGAGACAGCTTCTGCCTGCGTTGGGTCCAAGCCACTCTGCTCTCAGAGGAATCCCCGTGGCTAACCTCAACTGCACTCTGTGGACCTAAACCAGAGTCTCTTATCTGTCTGGAAAGAGCTCCGTCAAGGCCATCACATCCCACAGACAGTGACTGCCCACCAGCCTTGGCCATTTTTGACCCTTATATCTAAGACCAGGAAAGCCTTCCACAGCATGTCTCTGGAGGTTCGGGGATCATCAGAGAGCTAAGTTCTCTCCCCCTCATCCAACCACAAGCCTTCACACTGCCATCTTGCATCCCGCATGTGCCAAGCTCTCAGATAGGCCCTGGCTTGGAGCTGAGGTGGACACAGAGGTATCCTGGGTCCCAGTCCTACCTTGTAGGATCCATGCCAATAAAGGCTGGTAGATCCCCGCCTGCTGTTAAGGCTGCTACTGCTCAACCACCATCTCCCAGCAAACCCTGAGTCAGGAGGGGACCTGTGCTCATTCTCCTGAATGGCCCAATGCAGGCGGTAGAACCTCCATCCTCCTGTTTGACAGATGATAGAGGTGAGGCTTAGGAGACGTGGAGACAGAAGCCACACCTGAAGTGCAGGTGCCTGCCCTACCCATTCCCCACAATGCCTCCTGCTCCAGATTCCACTCTCTATGTCAGGGGGCTGATGGGTAAGGCAATGGAACTTCATGATGGTCTCTAGCCCTCCGGCCCCCGACAGCTAGTTACACTGTCCCTAGCCCTGTCCAGGAAAAGCCTAAGAGGCCCTGACCTTCCCGGCTCATTCCACCCCCAGCCTAAATTCCCTCAGGCCTCACTAGCCAGAGATCACTCTTTAGTGTATATCCTATAGTGTCTTAGAGTGACCAGCCCTCCTGGTCTCCATCCTACAGGTGGAACTAGAAAGCCAGCCCATTACATCCCTGCTCAGTTACAACTTGTCCACCAACCTTATGCTACATGTGCCCATGTCCTCCAGGACAGGGAACCCCTCCTCTTCTGGAAAACATTTCCAGATCTCCACTCCCTGGGGACCATTGTGCCTGCCAATTATTATCTGGCCACCATTCAGGACGATGGCTGCAGTGTGAAGACCCCCTCGTTCTGCCAATAAGGTCTTGGGGCCCAATTCGAGACCACCCATTCCATCAGCAGGGGAAGAGCTGTGAGTGAGTGGGACCAGACAGATCTGGATTCAAACACTACACCGAACAACCTCTAACCTGAGCTAATGCCACCAGGACTGAACTCCTTCTTTCCCAGCCCCAGGGCTCTGTTTCAGTCCCAGCTCCAAATTCTGAGAATGGAGAAAGGCCCAGACCTCACAGTGGCTCAGCACTGGGAATCCAATTCTTTTTTCTTTTCTTTTTTCTTTTTTTTTTTCTTTTGTCTCCAGGGTCAACACAGAAACACAACACCTCCTACTCTGGGTCCTGGCTAAGGGCCCACCTACCTGTGCCCCCAGAACAGCTCAGAGTTCCTTCCCAGGGTACACAGCCTCCAAGAAAGGTTTAGCTTCCCTGTCCCAGCCCTACCCTCACTAGCAAACCTACAGGGAAGAGGAGGAGGCTCCCAGAGATCTCTGCTTACCAGACAGAGCCTCCCAGGCTCAGTTCTGGGACCTCATACTCCCTCCCAGTACCCCCACCCTTTCTTGGTGCCCACAGTACCTCCAGGGCTCCAATCTGCAGCAACCAGAGCAGCTGGCTGTGGGGTGCTCTGAGCTTCCAGTCTGCCTGCCCTGGGTGGAGGAACCTGTTTTCCGGGTTTGTGGCTCCTGTAGAGGGGCCTCCTGCCTAGGGCAGGCCCCACCCTAACAGTCACGTCCCTGTAAGTGAGTTACTCCTGGGCGGGTTGTTGCCCAGTCCCTCTATCCCTCTGCAGTTAAAGGGTGCAACAGGAAACATAAGGAAGCCTAGCTCTCAACCCTGCTCCATGCCCCGGGTGGTGGTGCAGGCCTCCCAGAACCCATCAGACTTAGGTTGCAGTCCTAGTCCTCTCCCTGTTCCTGCACAGAAAGCATTGACTTGTCCCTCCTCTGGTTCCCAGGAGACCAGATGACAGGTGAGGGTGGGGGCTCTACAGGATCACCTGGTAACACCCTTGCCTCGAGGCAGGTGTGGCCCCACTGTACAACCCCAGGGCCAGATCCAAGGAAGAGAAATGGAGTTTTCTTGTTTGGCAGCTGCGTAGCAAGCCCCATTATGGGTGTGATGTATACAGCAACCACCAGAATGGTAAATCCCTGCTAGGGGCAGAGGGAAGATTTGCAAGGAATCAAAGACACTCGGGCAAAGGGAAGTCTAAGTGTGCCTTCATTGATCAGTCAGCTAGTTGGTGCTAGAAGGTTTAACCTGGGGTGCAGGGGTGGGGTGGTGGGCACAGAGCAGATGCAGAGGAGCCACCTGCTCGGCATCCCCTCCATGTTCACAGGCCTCTCCCAAGTTCTGGCTTACTCTGTCTCTGGCCTCCATAACAACAGAACTATATTAAAAATTCTCAGATAGGGCTGGCTATAGAGCTCAGTGGAAAAAAAAAATGCTTGTTGCACCAGTATGAAGAGCAGAGTCCAGATCCCTAGAGCCCACATAAATATCTGATGGATGAGGTGGCCCACCTGAAATTTCAACCTTTGCAGGTGGAGGATCCCAAAGTAAGTTAGCTAAGAGGACTAGCCATGTGGGTAAGTTCTGGGTTTGTTTCAAAGACCCTACTCCAATGAAGAAGGTGGAAGAGCAATCCAGGAGGATGCCAGATATCATCCCTGGGCCTACACACACACACACACACACACACACACACACACACACACACTCACATGCATGCACACACATGTGCACAGGTGCACACTCACATATGCACACACAAGCATACAGTCATATGCACATGCACACATGCACACACTCACACACATCCACTCACACAAGCACTCACATGTGCACATACTCACATACACCACACATCTACATATGCCCATACATATACAAACATGCATATACACACATACATATGACACACACAGTAAATATAATTTAATTAATAAAATCAGAAAACAGAGTGGCCATCCCTGGCCAAGGACATCAGGCAGGACAACAAAACTCCCAGTGTGTATGACTTTAGAAGCAGTTGTTGAGAGACAAAACTGTAAACGCTGCCTCAAGGGTGGCTGACCTTTGCTCCAGAAGCTTCTGTGTCAGAGACGCAGAATTCCTTCCTGTCCCAAATCCACTACCAACCTGCATCTCTATGTGTGCCCAGACAATCCCTGTAGTCAGCGCTGGCATAATGGGCTCTCAGTAGACACCAACTGGTTACCGCCATTATTTCTGGTCTATAACCAGAAACCTGAGGCTCACCAAGTGAAGGAATGTACAGACCATACCTTGTCCCTCACAGAGCTCGGGAGGGCCCCAAGGTGGGCAGTCAAAGCCCAGCCCAGAGATGCTCCAGTGAAGTGTCCCCAGGGAACGTCACTGCAATTGACAAGAGGGAATTATGGTTGTCTCACAGATTGGGGTGGCCCTCAAGCAGACCGGGAGGTGCATATGGGAGAGTCAGGGCCAGGACTAGAACTGTCAAGCACTCTGACACACCTCTGGTGCCTTCCCTAAAACCCTCAGGAGCCTGACCTTTCTGTCCTCCATCCTTGAAGCAGAGGGAAGAGTTTACAAGGAGCAAAGTCACAGGTGCAGGCTCAGGCCCTTTGGGCTTCAGGCAAGGGGTGGTCAAAGGGAGGTGGCAAGGGGCACATTTCTCTTCTGCAAACAAGAGCTCTCTTGTTTCTACCACCACCTTAGATATTCTGGAACCCTAAAACACTGAAGCAAAGGGGGACTCGAGGGCATATGGTCATCTGGGAACCCAGAGAGCTGATCTACAATGATGTCACTATTCTCAGGGCACTTGCCCTGCCACTTTCTCTCCTCACTGAAAGGCTTCTTGTTTTCCCAATCTCCGCAGAATCTCTTTGGGTTAATAATCTTTAGCTGCCCAAGCTGGTAGAAAAAAATGGGCTGATGGCTCCACCTGCTGGCCATCCTGGGTTTTGTCGCTTAGGAAGAATCCTTGAGAGGAGTGTTTTATATATACAGCCCACAAAGGAGGAACCTGAGGGTCAAGGCACTGGTAAACAGTTGAGACGAGGTCTGTGCCTAGGATTTGAGCCCCTGGAGAAGCACATTTAAGCCGAATCTCTGGAAACAACAGATACTTGAATGGTTTTTCTGGTCTTGTTCCCCATGACTGAGAGAATCCAAAAATGCAGTCGGGTGTAAGGATCAGTCCAGGAGGGGACACTTAATACAGGCCATATACCATGGTTATGCTAGAAGTGAGCTTCTGAGTTTGAAGAGAAAAGTCTTCCAGGGACACAAAGCAGCCTCGGGCCTTCAAAGAATCTGCATTTCGAACTGTCATATTTGATTTGGCCAGAAGCTTGTGCCTCTGCATGAGCTGTGACTGCCTCCTGGCAGTGGTCAAAGGTACTATCTGGAATTGCCCAACCCAAGCAGAGGAAACCAGGGCATGGGCAGCGGGAGGAACTCCAAACGGGAACTGGGGACTTTCGTAGTCCGTTGGGATCACTGGGCTATCCTAAAAGGTCCACTCCTGCAGTCCCAGAGACACGTACCTCCTGCCAGAAAACGGGACCTGAATCAGGCCAAAAATTCATCTGCGAGGCTGAGCTCTCTAGGGGTTCTACCCACATGTCCCTGTCAGTATACGCCACTTCACTGTGAGGCTCCACCCTCCAAGCACAGGCCACACCCCTCCCTGAGTGTCCCCGCCCCTCCTGCATGGTCCCGCCCCTATCCCCGCCTCCACGGATATCACGCCTAGGCCCCGCCTTCGCCCTCGTGGTCTTTGCGGCCTGCGCCCCACGACAGAGGTACGTCGAGCGTCACAGGCCCCGCCCACGAGGTGCGCCGGCGCGGTGCGAGCTCACCGACCGAGTCGAGCCATGGCGCAGGCGGGTCCTCCAGAAGTGATCCGGGCGGCGCAGAAGGACGAGTACTACCTGGGAGGCCTGCGGAGCGCGGCGGGTGGAGCGCTGCACAGCCTAGCGGGTGAGCGTTCCGGGCACCCAGACCGGCGGCAGCTCCAAAGCTCGTTAGGAAAGCGGGGATCAAAACAGACATACACACTGCTGAACACATTGCAGGTCTCTGCCTGGCAGTGCCAACTTTAAAAGTGTTTCTCAAGCATTTGCCCATTTACTCCCCAAACGCTCCTACAAGTTGGACCTAACATTATTACTCTCATAGGTAGATACGTGGATCTCATAGGCAGGGATTTGGGATTTCAGAGAGACGAGATTTGATACTAAACAGGTCGCCTCTGACTTATGTTCTTAGCGCTATCTAGACTTTCCTGGGGCCCTATGGCTAGAGCCTAACAGTTCCTAACTCGACAGTTACAGTAAGGGGTTCTTAAGAGGTGGTCTTCGTCTCGGAGTCATTCAGGTCAACCGGGGCAGCAGAGGTGGTGAAGGGAAAGAGTTGTTAAGGGTCGACCCAGAAGGGACTTGACATGGACTTTACCTGACCCCTGGGAACTGGGGGAGTGATCTTAAGTGAACCACTTCACCTCCCCAGAGCTAATTTTTTTCTCCTCTCAGGTGCAAAGAAATGGCTGGAATGGAGGAAAGAGATCGAGTTGCTCTCAGACATAGCCTACTTTGGCCTCACCACAATTGCAGGTAGCTGTGCTTGGCGGGTCCTTGGCACGGAGGGGCCCACAATCTACCCAGGTCTGCAGAGGATAGGGAAGGCTGCTAGGCAAACTGAGCAGCTCCTGGAAATCACCTGCATTAGTTTCAGGGAAGGAAGACAGTGGCCAGACGGGGTACTGCCCCAGATTCTTAAAGGCCTCTCAGCAGAATGGGACTTTCCTTTGTATGGGATGTGAGGCATTGCAAGATACAAAGCAAGACACTCACATGGGGGACAGAGGTTGCTATGGCCTATGAGCAGGCTCACGGTGAGACACATAGATAAAGAGCACAAGGTACACCACAGGTCTGGCTTCAGAGACAGGAGGTCAGGCTTCATCTTCTACAGGGTGAACTACAAGAAGCTTCAATCAGGGCAGGCGTAAGGGCTTTTTATCTCATTCCATGTGACAGTATCAGGTAAGCAGCTGTATGTATGTCTGATACTTAGGACTGAGCCAGATGCAGACTGAGCCAATCTGGAAGGTAGAAAAGCCACAAGATTAGATCCCATCACTTGGACAAGGGGATAAGGGTTTGACAGAGGAAGGACTGGGAAACAGTAAAGAAGGGAACTGACAGGGGAAACAAGACCTGTTCCAGAGTGGCAGTCTGTGTGACATCGTGAGTTCACAGCAAGGCCACAGTGGGTTTAACAAGTTGTGCTAGCCTTGGCTAGGTCTCGGGGTGACTGGTGAGGCTGGGGGGACACAAGCTGGCCTAGAAGCTTGTCCCTGGACCTTCACCACCGTACATTAATCCTCAGGCTACCAGACACTTGGAGAGGAGTACGTCGGGATCATCCAAGTGGACCCATCCCGGCAGCGTGTGCCCTCCAGGCTCCGACGTGGAGTGCTGGTTGCCCTGCATGCTGTCTTGCCCTACCTGTTAGACAAGGCACTGCTGCCCCTGGAGCAGGAGCTGCAAGCTGATGGCGACGGCACCCGGGCCTCACAGGGCAGTCTGCTACCCGGAGGACGCAGCCGGTCAGGGGCACGGCGCTGGGTGCGTCACCACGCAGCTACCCTGACTGAACAACAGAGGAGGGCCCTCCAGCGGGCAGTCTTTATCCTGAGACAAGGCTTCGCCTGCCTCCATCGGCTCCATGTGGCTTGGTTTTATATCCATGGTACCTTCTACCACCTAGCCAAGAGACTGGCAGGGATCACTTATGTAAGTAGCAGTGCCAAGGGGACTGGTGTGCAGGCTAGGGTCCTCTGAGCAGCTCATTTGGGACCCATGCTGACACGATCACAGCCAAGCACTCTGCTTCCAAGTTGCAACTGAAACTCTGTGCTTGGGAAATAGTGGGGTTTGTTCAGTTATATTTTCCTAAAAGGCCCAGGGAAGTCTAGTTTCCACAAACTAATAAAGATGGGACAGCAGATTTGGGCACGTGACTGAGTGCACTTAGGTCTGGCCTCAGCAGTTTCTTCACTGTGGACTCGTGGCTATGTCCATTTCACTGTCTGGGGACAAGCACCTATTCCAGAGGGTGTCAAGTTCAGGTTCTTGCCCAGAGTCTGGCCTGCTGGCAGAGGCTCCTGTCCTACCAGTGGGAAGGCGGGAAGTGAAGACCGCATGTTCTGTTGTGATGTGCATGGGAGTTACGCCTAGCTACAGCAGAGGCTTGGACAGCATCCTTGAGGGCCAGAGTGTCAGAGGAACAATACCTGCCTGCCCAGGTTTCCTTGCTCTTCTCCACCCTGCTCTTCCTTGGGCTCCTTCCCTTCCTCTGAAGTAGTCTCCAAACAGCTCTAGAATCTTCACCCATTTTCCTGGTCTAGACTCCTGGTTCAGTTTTTATCTATGCAGCTAGTACCTAAAGATTACCCTATAGCTAGCTAGGGTTCTCTATCACTTAAACCTATCACTCTGTTGGTCCTTGTTCTTGGGACACTGCCAGTGGCCGAGAGGAGGGCTGGCTGAACATACACCTCCAGCAGACAGAGGCCAGGTCCTACGGGATCCTTATGGCCAAGCTCACCTGTCTTAACAGCTCCGCACTCGCCGCCTGCCTGGAGAGGACCTGAGGGCTCGCACTAGCTACCGACTGCTGGGGCTCATCTCCCTGCTGCATCTGGCATTGTCACTGGGGCTGCAGTTGTACAGCTTCAGGCAGAAGCAGCGAGCCAGGAAGGAGTGGAGGCTGCACCGAAATCTGTCCCACCGCAGGTACGCGGGCAGGCGTCGGGGTAGGTGGGGGGAGCTGGGGTGCTGCGGCATGCCGATTTTGTGGAAGGTACTCACCTGTGTACTTACCCCCATAGGAGTTCCCT
Organism: Rattus rattus; assembly: GCF_011064425.1. Taxonomy (NCBI): domain Eukaryota; kingdom Metazoa; phylum Chordata; class Mammalia; order Rodentia; family Muridae; genus Rattus; species Rattus rattus. The sequence goes on along the minus strand of NC_046154.1, from coordinate 5,650,218 downwards.
TGAGGACAGAGCAGTGTGCAGAGCCCCACTCTGCACCCTGTGCTTGGAGGAGCGAAGACACTCCACAGCCACACCTTGTGGCCATCTCTTCTGCTGGGAGTGCATTACCGAGTGGTGCAACACCAAGGTACGCACGCTCCCGGCCTGGGACTGTGGCAGTTCTGCTGCCCCGACCTCCTAAAGCTCCCTGATTGGGGGTAGGGAGGTGGGCATCTTGTTAACAGCTCTGTGGGATATGAGCCATGCTTGGCGTTGGAGTTCCCAGCCTTCCGCACTTGAAGCCTGACTAAGGGCAGGTGAATGGCACGTGTTGGGTGCACATATCTTGCTACACTTACCATCTTGCTTCACACATGTAGTATGCTAGTACATGTGCACACACCAAGTTATTCCTGTGCACCGCTGTTCAGAAGGACAGGTGTAAGCAGCTGGGCCCTGGCTGGCGTGTCTAGCCAGTGAGCTACTTTCACTGCCCTGGCCGGAAGCCTAGGCTGCAAGTGAGAGGGAACTCCGTGTGGCTGTGCCCTGCTGTTAAGAGGCTGGGTGTCCTGGGTGGCAGGACAGAAAAGACAAGCATTTGCACTGCTGAGTCAGCAGTCTGCGTAGTGGGCACTCTGTAACAGCATGTTTAAGTGTGGAATGTGTACCCTGCTTTCTCTTTGATGGTGGAGGAAGTCTTTTTCTCTTAAAGGAAGCACTAGGATTCATCTAGAGTTAGACCTAGTGGAAATTCTACAAGGGAGGGTCTAGGGTAGCATACACAGCCTGCTATCTTTTACTGGTTGTGGGTTGCTGGGAAGATATGGCAGAGGGTGTCAAAGGGTAAAGCCCAGGAGAGGCCCTAGAGAGCCAAGGTTCACAGTACTGAGGGTGGGCACAGCTACGCTGAGTCTGCAGTATCCCATGCCTATCCCCTCTAGCCTCATGTTTTGGGGCTGATTTAGAGCTGTGCATGTATGTAGAACAGGAGGTGATGCACTGGGGCCAGCTACAATACACAGCCTGTGTGACATGCATACCCTATCCCCACAGACAGAGTGTCCCCTATGCCGGGAGAAGTTCCCACCCCAGAAGCTGGTCTACCTGAGGCACTACCGCTGACGGCTCTAAGAAGTGAATGGAAGCCCATGGACAAGTTTCTCAGAACTGTGGCTGCACAGAAACATAAAACCTCCACACTGCTCTTTTGTCACATAAGCTACTACAGTTACCTGGAAAGAAAGGGTGTCAGGCGCAAGTGGGGAAAACTCAATTTGGGGGTAGGAGAGTTTGTTGCACGTAATCTATGGCTTCTTCAGTCTCTGGAGATAGTGGACTCCCCCTCCCTTCCCAAGCCACACAGCTGAGAACTGCTTCAGGTCCGGGTGTTTGACTCAGGTCTGTAAAGAGGCGGCCACCATTGGGCTGTGAGAGGCATAGCTCAGGTTAGGCTGGAAGCGAAGTGTAGAACTCTGGGCTTACCGCCGTCAGTACCCCTCCTAAAACACCACGTGCTTAATCCATGTTGCCAACTCCGTAAGGAAATGAAGGGCTGGGCTGGACAGATGGCTCAGAGGCTGAGCACTGGATGTTCTTCCAGAGGCCCTGAGTTCAATTCCCAGCAACCATCTATTCTGGAATCTGATGCCCTTTCTGACAGAACACTATAATATATAACAAATAAACCTTTACAAAAGGTACAACTTGAAGGTCTTCATCTCCCGAGCTGCACATTTTTACAACTGTATTAGGCTGCACACAGGCCACTGCACGTGTATGGAGATCAGAGAACTTGCAGGAGTCAGTTCTTTGTACCATGTATTTCAGGGATCAAATTCCGGTCGGGCTGGGCAGCAAGCAAGCAACTTTACTTGTTGAACATCTCGCCAACCAGGCAGAGTTGACTTGGGTGTTTTCTCCTGTAAACCAACATCCATGCATCCTCAGATAGCTGCTGCTCTCAGGGGAAGTTAAGTGAGCCATGTCTGCTTGAAGGCCAGATAAACAAGTGACCAGCCTACTCAATGTCACTGCCGAATCCAGCTCCCTCTTGGCTTGTCCCTAGCTTGTTTCTTGCCTCCATTTGACATTTCCAAGCCTTTAAAATCAATTCAGGTCAGAGACAGCCTAAGTAGAGACTAATTCCATAAAAAAGGCACATTAAGCACAGATGCTCTACCTGGGTGGTGGCCCACACCTTCGGTCTCAGCACATAGGAGGCAAAAAATGCAGATCTCAGGGAGTTGAGGCCAGAGGCCAGCCTGGTCTACAGAGTGAGTTTCAGCACAGCCAGGGTCACACAGAGAAACCCTGTCTTAAAAATTAAAAACAACAAACACAAAAAACCCCAGGAGATCTAGATCTAGACTTCGTAAGACAGTGTGAAGACAACTTGACAGAACCTTTGGTCTACAAGCAGTGAGTAGGACTGAAGCCCAGCCACCAGTGCTATCTGATGCCACCAGGTTCCTTGTGAAGGTCCCCTTACCAAGAGCAGGACCCATTCCTCTAGGTGGGACAGGGGACCAGAACTGACAAAAGGTAGCTTCAGGGAGCCTATGGGAAGACAAAGTCTTTGGGAACCTGGAACACAGCTACAGATATCCGGCAGTACCCCGATTGGGACTCACTCTGCTCTGACCAGGTAGAGCCAACTTAATTTTCCAGCACACCGGGAGTCTAGTCAGCGATGAGGAAAACAGTGTAGGGAATGTAAACAAAACATCCAGCGTGTGAGCTCCAAGTGCTCACATGGTTAAAAACAAACTCACTTAGAACATTAGAAAATGACAGGTTGGGGTTTCAAAATGTGACATCTAAAAGGAGCATCAGAGTGTCCACAAAAGGAAACCCAGGCAGCTGACTTACTCAGTCTAACACCATAGGACGGATGAGAAACACTTGAGTGGGGTTCTGAATAGGTCACAACCTGGGATTGAAGAGCCTGTTTGTACTTGACAGCCTCTGTCCTTCCTGTACCTGTGGTGTCTGCTGCCCTGGTGCTAACTGGCCCAGTGGTTCCCTTGCAATAGTTGTGGAAAGCAAGCTGTGCTTCAGTGAAGTGACTCGTGGTGTAGACGAAGACTACACAAGCAAGGGACACTTTCTTTAATAAAGTTGGGATTTAAAAGTCACTTAGTAAAATGTTTAAAGAGTATTATTTTTATCACATCAAAAAGTTTGACACGTGGTAGATTCTGTTTTCCCCATAGAAAGTAAAAAGGCCATGCAATAAACCCCAGACTTGGTACGCTCTGGCCCGTTCTGTTTCCGTAAAGAGGTTGTTGCATGAGAACGAGTTTAAATTAATCAAAAGCAAAATACGTTATGTATCAAAGGAAGTGTCAAAATAGTCTCAAACAATTAAAATATAATATATATTTATAATTCCAGGCCCTCAAAAGCAATCATGGTAGTTAAGAACAGAGTTTTGAGTCATTATGGTAAGAGGCCAATTTGAGAAACATCTCTAGTGAGATGAGATTCAGACACTGGCATGAGAACCCCACAGAGCTCTGTGAAATCACCCTCAAAGCAGCACATTCCTTCTCACAGCAGGAAGCAGGCTGGCTTGTCCCTCTGGCACAGAGGAGTGGCCTCAGCGGGGTCAGGAAGGCAGCTCTGCAGGGCCGCACTCCCATCCTCCCTTCCGCTCTTGGGCTGCCACCCACCTGGCCCCCAAGCCCATGGCTCACTACCATCATCCATTCCAAACACTGAACAAGCCCATGGCTCACTACCATCTGCCCATTCCAAACACTGAGCATCACTGAAGAAGAAGTCAATGCAATGTGGTTTAAATGCCAGTTTCTTCAAGAACCTGATATTTCAGATACAAATCATTGAGGCTCCTCTTAAAAAGAAAATTCAACTTCCTCATAATCAACTACTTTATGTGAAGAAAAAGGCATTGTTACAATGGCTCAAAACCGTTCTTGAGTCCGTGTGACAGTCAGTCCAGCTTCTAACTAGCAAATGTCTTGCCCACGTCCTCCTTCCCTTTGTATCTCCTCTTCCCGTGTGTGAATGGTATGTACCGGTATTTAATCATGTGCTGGGAAAACAAACACACAAACAAACTTGAGTTACTTCAAAACAGTTTCCTGCTTTACCCTTTTCCCTAGGCCTGAATAGCCAAAGGTACCCCTCAATTGTTTCAGTCTGGTGCAACTGAAATCAAGAGGCCAACAGTGTGGTTCGTACATTCTAACCCACTGAAATGCCAACATTTGGGAAACATCTCATGATCCTCTGTGAGCAAAGAGCTAGGGAGAGTACAGAAGGGGGTGCAGCCACAACTTCATCACCAGTGTGAGGATGTGCCTTGGGCTCTAGCAGGGCTACCATAGGACCTCAAGCTATGAGCTAAAAGGAGCCACTGAGGCACTGCAGACCCAAGCCCACCTAGCCCTACCCAGGGCTCTCCTACTCGGCTTCCAGCCACCTTCAAGGAAGGCTCTGTTCTCACAGAGGGCTTGCAGTTTGGGACTCTCGGGCAGAAGCTGAGTGTAAGTTGGTCATCACACACAGAAGGCGATGCCAGCACTAAATGCCAGCATGCTTTTCCAGGGGTACTGCAGCCTCGGGCTGGTCACTGTCAGCTTGCACAGCAGCACTGTTATCTTTACCTTTATTTGCCTCTTCATTGTGATACAGAAAAGCATGATGAAGTACATCACCAGGATCGGCCAGAATACGGGGACGTTGAAAGCCTCAAAGAAGGTACAGATCATAGCCACAAGAATGCCTTTTGTAGCCGCATGCCTTAGAACAAAGGGAGAAATTAGTGTGGTGTGCTCTGCGGACAACACCAGGCAAGTGTCAGACCCCTCTGGTCTTTACAGCCACCACAGTGTAGTGTGAGGTCAGTTCGTGTACTACACTGAACCACACAAGTCCTCTCAGCCTTTTGAAAACTAAGTCTTCTTAAGCTTACACAAAGTGTAAAGTACCCCCAGCTAAAGCCAAGTGCACCTCATGTTTGCTCCCTGAAACTGCCATTTTGAGCAGTAACCTAGGCTCAGGATGGACTCGGGAAGCCTGCTGCAAGGGAGTGCTCTCCCACCCTAGCACACAGCCCTGCTGCCACCACCTCACTGGTTAGGTGCTGTGCGATTGAAACCAGCACAAGCTCTTCTTTCCTACAGAACAAAGACCAGGTTCCTCAAGGGCTTCTACCTACCTTCTGCGTCCTCTCCCAAATCATATCCCACACTCTTAACAATTCCTGTCCTACATACAGCATCAGAGCTGCCAAGTTAAAACACTCACAGAACTCAGTTTGCTTATTCAATTTATTGAGCCAACAAAGACTTTGGCTCCTTTGGGCTCCAGGGGACATTTGGTTCAAAAACCATCCAGGAGGCCACAGCCTCGACCTTTGACAGAAGGTCCTCGGAGGAGCTACCCTACACTGCACCGACCTATGTTCTCAGCCCTCTCCCTAGTCTCCCAACTCCCAGGATGTCTGTCTATGGAAGGTTCAGGGTGGCCTTGAACCAAAGCAGTGCCCACAGGAGGTACAGGGCCTGGAAAACAGCTGTTAGAGCCCTTCATTCTGGGACCAGCCTGATCTATTAACTCTAGATGACTGTGCCAACCCAAGACAGAACACTGTCTTTCCCCTGGAAAGCCCTGTGACCTTTTAGATTAATGCACACCACATGCAAACAAAGCACAACAAAATCCCCATTTTGTTAAGAAACCAGTAACTAAGACAAAAACTGATCTTCATCTTCCACAAAAACCTTAAAGACATAACAGCAGGACTGCTCAGGAGAAAGGATTTCCGCTGTGTAGACAAGAAGAAGAGCAGTGGAAAATAATGCTGCACTTCCTTCAAAATACCTTAAGTAGGACGTCTGGTGTTCAAACTCGAAGCGGTCAGTGCCTGTGGTGATTGTGCCAAGCACTTGACCTGACTATCACATGACCATCACCTAGTGCATGTGAACCAAAATGGCCCCACATCCCCCACATGTGGGCAATTACAACGTTTGCAAAAGTAAGACATTTATGGATTTAAATATCTTATTGTTCAACAGAAAAAAAATTAACTCACCAAAATTTGAATTCTGGAAGCCTTCGAATGAAGGGGCGAAACTCCTCATTTTGTTTGGTTGGTAATGAAGGGCCATCATCTGAAAGGTAGAACATCGGCTAGAGATGAAACATCTGCCTCTTACCTTTGGAGTCCCCCCAACCCCACACACGTCACACACATGTTCTCCTTAAATGCTTCTGAACTAGAACGCCTCACACATGGCAACAGATTTCACTCAACTAAAGTGTGGGGTTCATAGTCAACTGACAAAGCATAATTTACAAAGTAATTTGTCGCTTTAGAAACTCAATGAGACCTTTTCCCCCTTTTTTTAAAGATTTTTTTTTTAAATGTTTGCGAGTACACTGTAGCTGTCTTCAGACACACCAGAAGAGGACATCAGTTCCCATAACAGATGGTTGTGAGCCACCATGTGGTTGCTGGGAATTGAACTCAGGACCTCTGGAAAAGCAGCCAGTGCTCTTAACCACTGAGCCATCTCTCCAGGTCCGAAACTTTTTTTCTTTTTTTTTTTTTTAAAAAAAAAAAAAAAAAAAAAAAAAGACTTAATGCACTTTTTAAAGGCATTAAAGATTTTGGGGCTGGAGAGATGGCTCAGTGGTTAAAAGCACTCACTACTCTTCGAGAGCACCCAGGTTCTATTCCGAGCACCTACACAGCAGCTCACAACTGTCTGTAATACCTGTTTCAGGGGATCCAGCACCCTCACACAAACATACATGCGGTCAAAACACTAATGCACATAAAACAGTAATTTAAAAAATTTCAGTTTCACACAGAGTTTTCATCTGTTGTACTATAGTTATGTAAATAAGGACAAACTAATGTTTCCATAACAGGTAAACAGAATGCAGGCCACATAGTAGTACAATCCTAGCACTTGAGAGGTAGAAGCAGGATGAGTTTATGGCTAGTATGGAACACACAGAATTCCATTATCACAATAAAATACAAAGTGCCAATGAAATACTTCAGCAGTTCAAGACACCTGTTGCCAAGCCTGACAATCTGAGTTTAATTCTTGGAACCCACATGGCAGGAGAGACCCAAGACAAGAGGCAGAGGCAGAGGCAGGTGGATCTCTGTGTTTGAGGGGAGCCCAGTATCCAGAGTGAGTTCCAGTACAGCCAGAACTACACAGAGAAACCCTGTGTCAACAACAACAAAAACCCACACCCAAGAACATTTCAACTCAGAAACCAGGGCACACCCAATGCCCCAGCCTGTATTAACCCCTGGCAACCAGGGTCCTCCTGGTCTGAGCTGTGTCTCTGCTATTTACTGCTCCTGTATTTTTCTGGTCATTCGCCTAACATGAATTCTGAGGCAGGAAACAGAGGAGCAGACCCCTGCATCCTGCTTGTTCTCCCATGTGTCTCTGGATGTGTTATTAAACCGAGTGCTTCCCTTCTCTCCTGAGCAAAGTGGAGATAAAGAACGACCCTTTCCACAGTGGCACAGGGTTTAGTGAGTCATCCTGACACAGACATCACGATCGCAAGCCCAGGTCCAAATGTTCCCAGCTCTGACAGCAGCACCCCAACGGCCCCGCTGTACCTGAGTCTTCCATCAAGGAAGGGTCCACTTTGGGAGAAAGGAACGCTATGAAAAGGTTTAGGTGGTAAATTCCCAAGGCGTAGGTCACAATGTACCAACCCTGGAAGAGAAGGAAAGGCATCATCAATGAGCAGCCCAGCCAGCTGGAACCAGTTCACTGAGCCCATGCCCATGAAGCTCTGTTGCACCACAAACATGATTCCTTCAAGGTGCAGTGATAAGCAATGACTGCTCCACAGTAACCATTTACCTCAACTTACTTGTGAGTTTGACAAGATCATGACAACCTAGGGCCCAGACAACAATCATCTTTAAGGGTGTCATCAAGGGTGCAGGACAGTCAGCCATAGTCCCGACCAGGACTGTCTGCAGCAGAAAAGCTAGCTCTCCTCAGCAGACACACTGCCCTGCCCATAGGGCTAATGTGAGATGGGTGTCTGAGTAACATTCAGGGTCCTCCTGGTCTCAAAACTTGCTGTGAACAAGCTTGCTCACATGAAGTCTACAACAGAATGTCAGCTATTACTGTGCACACGACAGCCAGCAGTCCTCTGTAGACAACTTGCAGCATTAGAAACACATCACTTGGAATAGTAACCTCACTTGAGAGATCTAGAACCAGAACCAGGAAATCAAGAGAGAAGGGTTTTCTGTCTTTTTTTTTTTTCCTTCCCTTTGTTTTGTTTTTAAGACAGGATCTCTCTGTGTAGCCCTGACTATCCTGGAACTCACTCTGTTAGCCTTGAACTCAGAGAGCCACCTGCCTCTGCTTCCATAGTGCTGAGATTAAAGGCACGTGCCACAACCAGACCCTACCTCTTCTCATCCCATCTCACCCCTGGCCAAAGTCCAAAGTTTTCAAACCCAGCTTTCCAGAGAAGACAATGAACTGGAACCCCTGCAGTCCTTACATTAACTAAAGGATCGAGCTTACCCAGTTCACTTCCAGAACTGCATCATAATCCTTGGAGGCCTGTACTTTTCATATAAAGGAAATCTTTCTGCCTAAAAACTTTTCAAGTCAAACTACTAGAAACTAGGTATAAAAGTCAATTTTATGCACATATGCTATCATGTTGCAAAGCCAAGCCTTGAGGAATGCCAGGTCTGATTCAGAGCAGAGTACAACCAGTCTGTGTGCTCTGCTCCACCCCCACCCCAAGGCTGCCAGTCCAGTCTTTCCACTAGTGAATCCACCAAGTTTCAATGAACTCAACAATAATTTCAGGCATGCAGTACTGATCAAGTCCTTCTAGTATAAACTAGAGAGTAGCCTACCACCATCATGCTAAACCAGCACCGTGTCTACTCCTAGGAATAAATTCATAAATGAAAACAATAAAGGGCAACTGTCTACATTTACTTTAAGAATTTTACAGCAATGAATCAATAAATTTAGTGAATGCATCAATAAATCCAGCAAATCAATGAGTTCTCATGTCCTAATGTCCTCCTAAATATTGGATGGATGGATGGATGGATGGATAGACAGACAGACAGATGGAACTTTAAATAAGGGAATACCTTTCATGAACGCAGAGGAGAAAATGTGCTAGCTGAAATCTTTAAGCTGCCTTCCTTTGGACTAACAGACATTGAAAAGCCTCCAACTGAGGTGTACAGGAATTCTTGGAAACCAAGTATCTAACTAGGGACCAACAAACTAAGGAGCAACAAGCTCCAAACGAAAACCTAAGTAGATGCCACCTGTCCACGGCGTCCACGGACAGCCCAGGGGCCTGCAGAACTGCCTTAAGCCACGCATCTCTTACCCTCTAAAATGTTTCGTCCTCACTCCCCTTTTTAGCCACACAGAAATAGCTTAGACCCAGTTGAGTGCAAGTCACTCATGCACCTTAAGTCTGTACACTCCATTCAAGAAAGCAGGGATCGGCTTGTGCCCCCAGAGACATACAAGGTCTGAGGGATACCACAGAGTCTGCTATCCAGAAGACCTGCTTGGGCACACCGGGAACTCTAGGTAAGGAACATAATAAAGTCAGGACAAACTGTTACCAATTCCCTTTAAACAGGTGGTCACACTGAAACTTCTTACATTTGGCACTAACCTAAAAGTAATTATTATAGACCATGTCCTCTAAAATACATACACTCAACATTCCAGCCAACAGCACATTTAGACAATGTGAAGACAGCTGAGACCACACTTACTTGTAACAGGTAAACTCTAATCATGTAGACAAAACTCAGGCCCAGTGTCACGACCCACCGGACAGCTGTGTAGGGGGTAGACTTGTCCAGCCAGGACTGATAAATCTGTAAGGCAGAATAAATCGTTTATCAGCCCACAACTCCCGTGTACTACAAAGTGCATTTTCGGAAATATCTGGGCTTCGATTTTAAAGAGATACATAAAAAAACAAAGAGGTTATACTATATATATAATATATACATATATATGTGTGTGTGTATAACATACACATACAATGTATGTACAATATATATGTAAATATGGTATGAAACACTGACTACAATTAATCCAAGATTTATCTGCAATAATTCCTGAAACAGATCCAATTCTTAAGCCAAAGCATTATAAAATAACCAGGCATAAAAGACTATGCTACAGCATTAACCAGAAACCTCATTATAGGGAAAATCAACCTCACCCAAAGGGAGGACACAAGCTACAGAGGAGGAAGTCCACCCTTTAAACCCACCGTCCCATGCTGTATTACGTATACCCTAACACACATACTGTAACATACTGTAACATGCATCCTATAACATACTGTAACACACATATAGTATAGCCCATACTGTAACCCACACCATGACATACATACTATGACACACATACTGTAACCCATACTGAACACCCATACTCTAACACACATACTGAGACACACATACTGTAACATGCATCCTATAACATACTGTAACACACATATATATAGCCCATACTGTAACCCACACTGTGACATACATACTATGACACACATACTGTAACCCATTCCGAACATGCATACTCTAACACATATACTGTAACATACTGTAACATGCATCCTCTAACACATGCTGTAACACATACTGCAACCCATAGTGTAACCCATACTGAACATGCATACTCTAACACATACTGAAACACACATACTGTAACATGTATCCTATAACAAACTGCAACCCATACTGTTACAGACATATAGTTCATACTGTAACCCATACTGTAACATGCACAATATAGCCCATACTGTAACCCATACTCTAACACACATACTATGACATACTGTAACCCATGCTGTAATTCACATACTGTGACACGATACTGTAACACTCATACTGTAACCCATACTGTAGCAAACATACTCTAACATGTATACTGTAACCCATGCTGTAACACACATGGGTCAAATCCTACCCAAAACCTATTTTCCCAAAGGGTCTCTCTGAGCCCCAGATGTGGCTCTTAAGCCTCCAGGACCTTGCACTTCCCCAGTCGGCGCACGCTGACCTTGCCTGCCTTCACTGGAAAGTGGCTGGTCACAGCTTGACGGCTGGCAGCCAAAGTGTGCATTCACACATACCAAAGCAGCTACAGTCATTACTATGGAAGCTCTTGGTTTTTCTATAAACATGCATTTCATGTACACATAGATATGTTTTACATCTTAATTCTGAACTGTAACTCTAAGTTTTAATTATAAGCATTTTTAAACATTCGCAATTATGTAAATATACCTATCCACCAAGCAGCTTCAATAATTAGCAACAGATTGCCGTATGATACTTTCTTAAAAGCGTGGTAAGTTTTTAACTGAACCATAATATCAGCTCACTGAATCAGACTTGTAGACAGTGAGTGTGTGAGGCAGCCTCAAGCAGCCATACATCGTGACCTACATCTACCTGGGCCAGCATGAAAGGCTCACACTCTCAGGCAGCAACACCCAACAGACACCTGAGGGCAAAGGAAGGCTGAGGTTTGCTAGAATGTGGGTGGCAGGTTGAAGAAAAGGAGTGGAAAGAGAAGATCAAGGACCATTGTTGTCCTACACCACTGAGAGGAGGATTTTAGTATTTTTAAAGGAGGAGAAGCAGCAACAGCAAAACAGGAACAGGAACAAGTAGTCCCCACTGTCCAGACCCTGCTACCTGACCTTTTTCTGGAACATGTGTACAGGCTCTCATGGCAAAGAAAGGAGCCAAACCCTGAAAACAAAAGCTTCTGCCCAGGGCAAGCTGTAGGTTAGCGTCTTTTGTGAAACAGCAAACTCACCCTTCAGGAGAAATCTGTCAGGAGTCACAGCTTCCCTTTCAATTATTTCTACTAATAATCTACAAATCTACTCACCTGTCCAAGCCGCGAGAAAAATCTGTACACCACTGCGGGCTTCCCATGGACAGAGTCTCCAACACTGTCCCCTTCAGACATTCTGTAACTGAGATAAATATAAAATATTTTTAAAATAAATAAAAAACATTCAGGGATATGAAAATGTTCCCCTCTACTGACCAGTCTGACAAGACCTGACATTTCATCCAAAGCATTTCTTTGGATTTTCACCAAATACCCAGTCTTCTCCACGTTCTGCCCTGGGCCTGGGTCTATACCCCAGAGCCAGGCCTTCTCCCCATCAACAGGCCTAGCAGATAGCGCATGTAGCTTACCTGGCAGCTGAAGGCAACCCTACCTACCCCTGGCCACTTTGAACACTGCTGGGATCTCACTATAGTGTGGGAATTCACTATAAAACCCAGACAGCCAAGAAAACCATCACTGCCCTTGATTTCATAGAGGACACACCCCCAGCAGCCCTGGGCCTGGAAGCAGCTCAGGCCCAGCTGGATATCCAGCTCCTCAGATACAGACTCAGGGAAACTGCTAAGTGATGGAGTCTTTGTCATCAGTCCTACTCGAAAAGCAGGAAGGGAGAATCGTCTGGTCCTTTCATATGAGTAGCACCTGTCCCACGTCCCTCTGCTACCCACGAGGTGAAAAGGGGAAACAAACTATAGTTCAATATGACTTAAATCTACCTGTGCTCAACAGCTGAGAGGCCCTCAACACCCTCTCTAGCTACAGTCACCCTCAGGTTCACCATGTGCAAAACGATGCTCTTCTAAAGACTGGACATACAGGCAGACTTCAATCTACAGTCCTGAGCTTGGTCTCAATGCTCCCAAAGTGGATGAGAAACCAGGCTCACAAGTGCTACAGTGGGGTGGCAGGACGAGAAGTCCAACATCTGCAGCCTACCCCGTGTCAACCTCAGGGAGTCCTTCGGAACCAGATGTCAGTGGCCACATAGCGTGACTTCGACGGCAAACAGGCTGCCTTCTCAGCAGCCCCACAGATCAGTGTGTTAAGACTGCAGTAAGAGTTGTGAGTGGGCTGCCACTTCCTGGACCCACTGAGTATGGTGCTCAGAGCTGCCCAAGAGACTGGGAACGCCCTTTGCTCTCAGGTGTGTGCATAAACTAAATGCACACATTTAACTGAAGAACCTAGATGTGGCTCTCCCTTTCCGGGGGATTCCACATTTAAATAGAGACCACATTAGAATGTACTACCTAGAATGGCCATTCCACTTCGGCCAAAGCCCCGCTTATAGAAAGCTATGTTAGTCACATTCAATACCCTATGGTATATGAAAATGCTCCCTTATTTTACAGTGTTTACCACTAAAACACTTTTGCTTAAACTGAGACATAATATTAAAAAGAAAATACTAGGCCTGGTAGCACGCACCTTTAAATCCAGTTTAGGAGGCAGAGGCAGAGAGTTGAGGTCAGCCTGTCTATATAGTGAGTTCCAGACCAACCTATCTACACAGGGAGGCCATTTTAAAGAAAAAAGACAGAGCTACTCCTCTAAAGAATGTACGCTAAGCTGAGCTAACTGTTTAAAACTCTGGTTTAGATGATGTGTAGAAAACCTTCCAAAAACATATTAGTCGAGTTCTGATTATTAGACAAACCTATTAGTCGAGTTCTGATTATCAGACAACACTGCTCTACATCTTGATTAAACTCCCTGCCAATAACAACCTGAGAGGCGGCACAGTGAGATTAAGAATGTGAACTTTGGAGTCCCACTGCCTGCTTCAAATCCCAGCACTGCACTTCCGAGCAGTGTGATCTGGGACAGCCTTGAGCTTGGACCTGGAATATGGGATGAGCGCCTCACTGCCTTCCTCAAAGGGCTCTTATGAAGGCCTAGTGGCAGCCTGTGGTAGAACAAGTGCCAGTCCTGAATGTCTCAGACTCGTTCCTGGATTAGGGCAGCCCTCATACCAGCTGTTCCAACTGCAATTCTCTTCTCTCCACTCAGACTAAAGGTCAAAGAGGCCCTTCATGCTGTCCACAATGACCACCGATTCCTCGTCACATCACTGCTGTTTCTACTTCCTGTAACAACTGTTTTCCAATCCCTTTCTAGTAATCTCTCAATTCCCTCTCACCAGAATGCAAGCTCCTTCTTGAGGGACCTTGTCTGGTTTTAGGGTGGGCCTCACACCTACAGTGCTTGCCACATACCTACTGAAATTGCTCTATGTTCCGTCACAAAAAAAGCAAGAGAAAAACTGTTCTAAGGGGGACACAAGTACTACACACAGAGCTTGCGCCCCATGCCTTGTTCTGGAGCCCATCATTTGGTTAGTTTCTGCAATACATCACTCCTAAATTAGGAATACAGAAGAGAGGAGAAAGCTCTCTGCACAGCATATGGGGTGGGGGTAGGGGTGCCCATCACTGCCTCCTGGTCAAGGAATAGCACGTGCATGCTTCAAGAGTTGTTCCCTTTCTGCCAACCCTTCCAGACCCTGTCCCTGAGTCCTTCCCTCTCTGGCCCCTCCCACCTTTAGGGGGTGGGTGGAGTGGGGATGATCAACTCAGATTTTCCCCAGTTCTTTCTTTACATTCTACCTCCACTGCAACCAGTTCCCCAACACACAACCTGGATCTAAGGGACAGAGTATGGGTTTCCTGATGCTCTTTTGAGCACTTATGAGGGATTTCCACATATTGTGAGTTTAAAAAAAAACTCACATCAAAAAAAAAAAAAAGTTGCAAGACATATAACTAGTCTCTAGTCCTTCTTTTTTTCCCCAGACAGGGTTCCTCCATGTAGACCGGGCTGTCCTGGAACTTGCTCTGTAGACCAGGCTGGCCTCAAACTCACAGCCTTTGCCTCACGTAAAGGCGTGCACCACCACCACCTGGGTAGTATCTATTATTAAGAGTCAGGAAAGAAAAGCCACTGGGTGTTCTCAATGTTAAGGTAGGTAGCCCTCTTGCACCGAAACCTTGCTAAGGAAGACAATCTGCACGACGCTGGAGGTACAGCCTAGAGGGCTGGGGATTTTACTGCCTTACTGTCACCGTATAATCTAGACCCATTTAACCAGCAACCCTTCAATCCATTCAGTAACGTCTTCGCTCTCTGGCTTAATTCCTACACGTGTGCCCCGAAACCGAACACGGTAGTGGGGTAGCAAGAGGACACCTAACACATGCCGCCCGGATCTGTGAGGACGACAACAGGCCACCTTCTTCCGAAGCCAGGACCCGGGGGGTTTGGGGGGAGCGAGCAGCGGCCGGATCGGGCAGCGCTTAGCAGTCCCCTCGCGTACCCCTCTCGGATATCGGCCGGCCCCTGGCAACCCCTCGCCAGTATCAAAGGCGCTGCCTGGCCCCGCCCGCCTGCCCGCCCGCCCATGGCCTTGACAGTCCAGAGGAAGGCGGCGGTGTGCCGCCCGGCCAGGTCCGCGCCACCAGCCCACCCCCAGCACCTCGCAGCTCCGGTGCAGCCGAGCCGCGGTCTCCCTCACGGCTGCGGAAGGAGGATGGCGGGCAGGGCGGCCGCCAGAGCTCGGCTCCGGATCCGGGAAGCTGCACAGGCACTTCCGTTCCGTCCCGCGGCGCCGCCTCCAGCCGCCAAGATGGCCGCGGGGCGGGGCCCAAGCTCCAACCATTTCCGCTTCCGGTATGGACGCCGAGGCCGTTGGCGGGAGTGCTTCCCGGCGGAAGAATGGAGTTGGCGGAAATGCGCCGTACTGCACAGGCGCATTGCCGTCCTCAGGCTCCGGATACGACGCGGTTGCTTCGAATATTACGGTCACCTGGCCACGCCCCATAGCAACCGGAGGCCAATGGCAGGCAGCTTTGTGGTTGCCAGGGAAACTTTGGCGGCAAGATGGCGGCAGCTGGGGATCAGAACCCGGCTTCGCTCCAACCTCTCCGGCACTCGCCGAGACTGCGGCCGCGAAACGGTACGGGCTGGGTATCCCCGCTGGAGCTCGGTTGCGTTAGCGTTCTCCACAGGCGTGGTTCAGGTTGCAGTCTCACGGCCAGGCGGCCCTGTGTCAGGGGGGCCGATAGAGTGGAGGTCAGACTGGCCTGGGTGAGCACACAAGGACTGGGATTGCGGGCCCGCCCAATGCAGTCTGATAGAAAATTGTCCTAAAATCGGAGAAACAGGTCGATATGAGGCCAGAGTCCACGGCAGTGCCACTGTCTTCCCGTTCCAGGCTGAGACTTGCTGGCAAGGAAGCAGTGGGGTTGCTTATGAGGAACAGAGATGGGTGTTGGGTGTGATGTCTCAGAGCTGCATGATAAAAGATGAGGCTAGCTAGGAGTTCTTAGGAGTAAATGTGGATTTTTGTCCCGTGGGGACAGGAGGATGGTGAAGGTCTTGGCAGGGTAGGCTCTTCGCTGTATCCCAAGTGAGCTTGTTCACTGCTTCTGTGGCCTCACCACCTCCATTTGAATCCTTCCCCTTAAAAGCCTACAATCAGCTTTGGTCCTAGCCCTCTTCTGGCCAAGCCTGACTTTTCCTCGCTACTTATCCATGTAGCAAAACCGAAGGGAGGGAGAGGGAGCATACATCTTGGTCGATTAACCAAGATGAAGCATCCTGTCACGTTAAAAAGATTGATGAGAAGTGACCTGAAGACTACTCCAGACCCTGAAATTCCTTATCTCTGTGTCTACTGATGTCAAAACATCACGATGTTCACCTTCTTTTCTGTACACAGGCTATGGCGTATATGTATACCCAAATTCTTTCTTCCGCTATGAAGGAGAATGGAAGGGAGGCAAGAAACATGGTAAGAGGCCTCTGGTCATTCTAGAGCCCATACCAGAGACAGATTCCTGAGCAGTGTGGGAGGCAGTTAGTCTTGTACCAAACATAGCCCAGTACTGTGCCTGCACACTGGTACCACTTGGCCCCAGTTATGGCGGAACCAATGGAAGACTTGTAGGCTTGGAGCTCATTACATGCTGGTGGGTGGTGGAACTATTGGTGGAAAGGAAAGAGTGGCGCAGTGGACCATGGCGTACTGTCTGCTTGTTATTGGACACCCAGGGCTCTAATCCTCAGAGTTAGTGTCTCTGTGTTCCAAACAAAAAAACAAAAAACAAAAGCAAAAAATGGTAAAACATGAGAAAGAAAGAACCCTGCTCTGTGCATCATGTCTGTGAGCATTGCAGTTTATAGAAAACCACCAGACAACGGCCAGAAGAGATGGAGATTTTGCTATAAGACATTGGATCTGTTGATTCCTGGGGAAAGGCAGCTGCGTTCTCAGCAGTCTGCCTCCTGTTGCCTCTCTTAGAAGCACGGAGGGTCTGCTGTATTTTCCCACTTGGGAGGCAGAGGCTGGTAGATCTCAAGTTCAAGGCCAGCCTTACTGCACAGCCTTACCGTGAATTTCAAGACAGCCAGAACCACATACAGAAATCTTGTTTCAGAAAACCAAAAAGAAGAAAGGAAGGAAGAGAGAGAGAAAGAAGGGACCATATTTTTAGAAAACCTGAGCAATAGAGGGAAGAAGTACAAAATGAGCATACCCTGGAATGACCCGCTCACACATGTACACGCATATCAGAGAAGTACTGAGTCTAGACTTTCCAGTGTCTAGACTTAATGGCTTTTTTTCCATTTTTAGACCCTGCCTGCCCCATAAGCAAGAAGGCTTGTCACATCTGCTGGCTACCAGAGTTCCTCTTCATTTTCTTTTCTTTATCTTTTTGTTGTTTTTTGTGTTTGAGACACGACCTTGCTATATTATATAGCCCAGGCTGGCCTTGAACCCACAATCCTTTGGCTTCAGCCTCCCAAGTGCACCACTGCACCCAGTCTCTACAAATATTGTCTTTATTATTTATTTTTTGCTTTCTTGCGACCCCAGGACCTGTAGGAATGAGGCGAGTGACCCACCGGCAGGCTGTGTCCTTCGCACCATTCAGCTTTTGCTTAGTGTTCTCACCACACAGGTGTTTCTCATGCCTCCACCACCCACCATTAAGGATTATCTTACCGTAAGCAGGCACCAAGGCTCATGTCTACAGCTATTGTCAGAGCTGCCTGAAGAGTCGCCCACTTTTAAAGAATATTCTCCAGGGGCCAGAAAGATGGCTCAGAAGAGTGCTTGCTGCACTGCACTTGCAGAAGACCAGAGTTCAGTTCCTAGCACCTATATCAGGTAGCTCATAACAGTCTATAACCCTAGCTCTGGGGAACCTGACACCAACTTCCAGTCTTCATGGGCACTGGAGACTGGACACAGACACACGTGCACCACACACACACACACACACACACACACACACACACACACACACACACACACACACACACACACACGTCCTTTGTCCCCATGTGGATGGAGGACAAACAAGGTCTCATGTGCACAGCTCACGCCTCTGTGGTCACTTCAACGAGAGCTGGCGGTCAGGAATGTGTTGCTTTGTTTATATGAGTTTCCGCTATGTTGCCCAGATTAGCCCAGCCTCCCGAGTAGCTAGATGACAGACATGCACCACCACAGCAACTGAGGTTTTCACTTGGAAAAGGGAGCCCTACCCACATGGGTTGGGCTGTGGCCACTCCCACGAGCCGATTGCACTTTGTTTCTCTCACCAGGTCATGGGAAGCTATTGTTTAAAGATGGAAGTTATTATGAAGGCGAATTTGTGAATGGAGAAATCACTGGGGAAGGCTACCAGCACTGGGCCTGCTCAGGTTAGCATCGGACAGAGGGGGGCTGCTGACTCTGTTCCCATAAACCCTCCCAGAGTTTATGGCCACACAAAATGCTGTGTGTAAACAGGGAGAGCTTCAGGCTCCAGTAAGAGAGGATAGCATTCAGGCTGGGGCTAGGCAGTGTGAGGCCCACAGCCTGGACTGCCTTTATGCCTGCAGAAGGCCTAGTCTAGTAAAAGGGTGCCCTGGGGCTCCTAGGTAAGGGTTGGCCCTCACCTGTGTAGACAACTTGGTCTTCTCTATAACACCCGTTTGAAATAAAGTTTTATCATCCCAAAGTTACAGTTTTCTTCTACATTAAAAGTATGTTAGGAGCTGGAGAGATGGTCCAGTGGTTAAGAACACCGGCTGCTTTTCCCGAGGGCTTGAGATCAATTCCCAGCAACTACATGGTGGCTCGCAACCATCTATATAACATGATCTGATGCCTTCTCCTGGTATGAAGGTGTACATGCAGATAGAGACTCATACATAAAATAAATAAATCTTTAAAGAAATTTTTTAGACCAGAGGTGGTCACGCATGCCTTTAATGCCAGCACTTAAAATAAGCAAAGATATTTCAGTCATACTGCATCCCTGGATGGGCAGACTGCTCTGTGGCTTCCATGCCAGTGGCCATGGGTGTTTCCTGGAGCTTCGGGCTGCGTAGTTAGTCGGTTGTTAGCCCTGGGGGAACTTTTCTCTTGGACTTAGTGTCCAACTGTTTTTAAAAAGCCAGGGAATTCCTTCGCGGCAGTGCCACAGGCAGTGACTTCCTAGGCGGTCTGCCATCCCAGCCAGGGTATGGACACAGGTCCAAAGCATGTTCTCTTGCTCACTGTCCACACAAAGGGTAAGGTAAAGAGACAGATGCCAGCCAAGTGTAGTAGCACACACCTTTACTCCCAGCATTCAGAAGACAAAGCAAGACTGATCTCTGTGAGTCTGAAGCCGTCCTAGTCTACAGAGACAGAGACCTCCATCTGAAAATACCTCAAGCCAGGAGGTGGTGATACACACCTTTACACCTAACCTTTGGAATGCAGAGGCAGGTGGATCTGTGAGTTTGAGACCACCTTGTCTATAGATTGAGTTTCATGACAGCCAGAGCTATACAGAAAAGCCCTGTCTCAGAAAAAGTAAAAGTAAAGGAGAGAGAGAGAGAGAAGAAAATGAAAGTGGCTGGCGTCATCTCCACTACCATTGGCTGGGGCACAGCCTGATTCTTCCCTCTTATCTATCCCAGGAAACACCTACTCTGGACAGTTTGTTTTAGGAGAGCCTCAAGGACACGGCATCATGAAGTACAAAGCCGGAGGTCACTATGAAGGGGAGCTCTCCCAAGGCCTGAGGGAAGGTGTGGTACCCAGGGACTTGTGGGTCTGTGTGTGCTCAGGTGGTCAAACCACTAACCTAGCCTGTCTGACTTTGGATGCTGGAAAGAGGCAGGAATTGATACCCCCGTTTTCTGCCCACAGCGCAGATGAGCCCATCAGAGCCCATATACAGAGAGCCTTCCATGTCCTGGGACGTGTGTCACGCCCATGTCTGCTCTCTGTACTGTCTGTGCTTAGAGGTTAAAACAGTACACAGTTCTCTGTTGATAAGCATGGCTCCTACAGGCTGGCCTGAGGCAGGTCTGCAGTTTCAGAGTGAGTCACTCCTGCTGCTACAGCCGTGCTTCGACTAGATCCACTCTCTCAAGATCCCAGTGACACTGGGCTATCAGGCCCCTAAGGCCTGAGTCACTCACTTTATGTATAGTCTGCAGGCCAAAGAGGAGAAGGGGATGATTGAAGTTTCCCCTGTCCCTCTGGACACTGGGAAAACTACCTAACGCTGTAAATGAACCCAGCAGCTTCTAGTGTGTATGAACGTAGCGGGAACAGCCCTTTCCTTCCCCGAGTTTACTTGAGCTAGGGAACAGAAATACCCTTGAGTCTCTGAACTGTCCAGAAGCTGAGGTTGTCGACAGTTCAGCAAGGCCCCATCTTTATTCACATTTCCCCAGCCTTTCAGGTTGACAAGCCTTGCAGGGGAACGCAGGCAGCGCACTTACCGTGCTTACGGTACACAGAGTAATTCTGAGACAGAAACATTCAAGTGGACTGTAAGCCTCCCTCCATGCCGTCCACCAAAACCCAGTGCTTGTGGAGGGCCTTCTGTGAAGCCCCCATTGAGAACCTGTGGTAGCTAGTCTGGATCAATTTTATCAGCCCTGCCTGCTGACCTGGGCAGTGGCAGCTTCCCTAAATACATCCACCATTCTCGTCTGAACAGAGCTATCCAGCAAGCCTAGGAGGCCAGCAGGTCAACCTTCCAAATCCACCTCTGCCAGAATTAGGTGCAGGCCGGCCTCCTCCAGAAAGCTAAGGGAGGAGAGAGGAAGGGTCGTCACTGACAGGAGATGTGGAGTCAAGTTGGTGTGTTCTGGTTCCTTCGCCAGGGCAAGGGTTTCTGGAGGACCAGGATGGACAGGTGTACCAGGGTTCCTTCCATGACAATAAGAGACATGGCCGTGGGCAGATGGTCTTTAAGTGAGTACGGGTTTTGGAGGTGTAAACTGCTACTCAGGAACAAGAGTGGTCCCTTACCTCCTGGAATGCTGGTGGGCGTAGGGGTCTGTGTAGGTAGATTTTGTAGAAAGCACCAACTAGTACCCAAGCCTTAAATATGTTTTGAGCCTTTGCTGCTTTTCTCTGTATATATGTCTGTGTGTATGTATGTCTGTCTCTGCCTCCTACCACACTTGTTGAAGCCAGGGTGTCACAGCCAAGAATGGACCCCAAGGACCTGGTTTGAGTAAGGATGCTGCTCAGCGAAGCTGCCGTCTTTCAGGCAGAGGGTTAGAGACCTTAAGCCCGTGCTCAGATTCCAGGTGGATTATTACCCAGCACCTGCCCTTGAAACAGGCAGAGTCACCTCTCCCATTTCCTCCTCTCTGTCAACTCCCATTCTGAGTGGCGGAAGCCAAACATGTCCTGCACAGGGCCCAGCATGCTCTAGAAAATGGGTCCTGCCATAGGGGGTTGGGGGGCGGGCATGCAGACATGTCCCCGCCTGTCACCAGCCCTCCTGAGCCGGCTCTGGCAAGGCAGGAGCTCGCAGACCATCTGTTCAGGGCCTATTTTTGCCTTGGCCCCGGTGTGCTTGCTGTGCCTGGTCAGAGGAGTCAGTCTGAGTCACTGCCACCACCTGGTTCGTATCCTCATGAGGGTCCTGTGCTGTGCCCTCAGGAATGGTGACAAGTACGAAGGTGACTGGGTTCGAGACCAGCGTCAGGGACATGGGGTGCTGTTCTGTGCTGATGGCTCCACATACAAGGTACAGTGGAAAGGCGGGACCGTTGGAGGCCTGGGAATCTTGATGGTGTTTGCCCACACTTCATCTGGCAGTGCCCTGGACGAAATAGACTCACATTCAACTCCTCCTCACACCCCACCAGCACCCTAGCGGCTGCCCTTCCTTATACTTACTACATCCTCAAGTAGAATGAACCCTGGGCCACAAGGGAAACCCAGGTCTGTCCAAATGCTTTATCTTGTCCACATGGGGGGCATGAGAAACTGTGGATTTTGTGGGCAAGAGACAAGACTATACCAAGGCTCTTATGAGAAATGTGAAGCTATCGGCCAGGAAAACTAGCTACCTACCAGGAGGGGCACAAGAAGAAACAGATTGCAATTGGGCCTGTCCTGGGACAGGGCTGGGGCTGGTTCCACCGCCCCTGGGCTGAAGGCAGGCCCAATCCTAGTAGGAAGTAAAAGTGTGAGGCCCTTACAGGATCCAAGGCTGGACCTCAAGTGTTGCTGCTTGCTATGACAGTGATGCGAGTTCTGCCGGGGGTTCCAGCAGGAAGGAAGGACAGGCTTAGACCTCCAGACTCCCAAGAGTCAGACTTCCTCGGCTGTTCCTTTCGTGTGTCACGGTAACCAGGATGATGTGATCATATTTTCCCAGATTTCTCAAACGGCAGAGTAACCGCTGGAAGGAGCTGGCCCCTGGAAGCAGGAAGAGGCCAGCCCAGTTCATGCAGAACTGGGAAGAAGGGTAGCCACAGCTCTACTGTGGGACTCCTATAGGAAATGCCCAGATGCAAGAGTGGTCCCTGTGGCCTCAGAGAACAAAGCCTACTTCTGCAGAGCCTTCAGCTCTCCCTGCTGAGCGCTGGCATTGTATGCACTGGCTAGGGAGGAAGGTTCAGGGCCTGGCTCCTTAACAGAAGTGGAGTGATGTATGGCAGCTCCCAAAGATCTGTAGGGCTACAGAGAACCCAGCATGGGTGCATGGGTGCCCAGACCTGTGCGCAAAACACAAGAGTTACGTTTGGGTAGATCTCAGCCGATGCCTGGGTACAGTCCCCGTGCTGTGATAAAACACCGTTACCAAGAGCAGCTTGGGAAGGAAGGGGCTTTTTTCATGTTACACTTCCTAGTAAAGGTCATCACAGGAAAGTCAGGACAGGAACCCAAGGTAGGAACCGGGGGGCAGGAACTGAATCAAGGCCTCAGGAGAGCACTACTTACCGGCTCCCCAGGGCTCACTCAGCTTTCCTACAGCACCCAGTACCACCAGCCAGCCGAGGGGTGATACTTCCCACAGTAAGCTGGGCCTCCCACATCAGTCACCTGGGGAACACCCTACAGACCTGTCTTCAGGCTAATCCTACGGCAGCATTTTCTTAATTAGGATCTGCTCTTCTCTGTTGTGTCAAGTTAACATAAAAACTAGCCTGCAGGACTGTTCTGGTCAGGGCTGGTGGGGGTCTGTGTGGACACTGTCCCCCTGCTGGCCGAGAAGATGCCTCTGATCTGTGCCTGAGACGGTCTGTATACCATCTGTACCTGCTGTTGTGACCACTCAGCAGTGCTTCTGCCTCCTCCCCATCTTGGGGCTCGTCTTCAGAGGACCTGCCTTGACAGCATGTCCAAAGCAGGATCAGATCCAAGGCGTGCGCAATGGGAGAGCACAAGGTAAAGAGGACCCAAAGGAGTCACTTACTTCCTGCCTGTCCTGCAACCTGACAGAGTCCGCCATGACCCTAGCCACATGTCACACAAGTGTCTTGTTTCCAGTGAACAAGGCCAGGGCTGTCAGTTACCTCTTCCCTGCTAGCCACTTCCAGTCCCTCCACTCACGGACTCATGAGTCACCTCTGTGAAAAGACCGTTTGCCACGTTTTATAGGTAGGAAAACTGAGGGCCGGACATAGCTTCCCGGTCCACAAAGGGGCAGAAGAGCTTGTAGCCTCGGCACCCGAGCTTAATCCAGTACCCGACCCTCTTTCCCTGGGATTTGGGAGAGGCCTTGCCCCACTGGGTCCCTCCAGAACCCATCGTATCAATGGATAATCTGCCATTGACAGCCTAGAAAGAGACCATCACCACCACCACTTAGGCAGGAAGAATAATGAGAGGTTTTGACCAGTTCCCGGAGGCGGTTCTGTTTCACATGTCTTCAGACCTCCAGTAGGGCTTCTTCACTGCTGGCCACTAACCATCAGTGGCTGGGGTTTGGGGCTCTGCCCAGGCCTTCCTTTCTGAAACTTGAAATTTGTGGTGTGCCTCACTTTCACCTGCAACAGCCTGCAGTGTGTCCACCAGGGGGCAGTCTAGACCTGCTCACCGGCAGCATGCCCAGCCTTGGATCCTTGCTCCAAGTTAGAGTGGAAATGCACTGGGCTCTAAGCAGGGAGGTCTTGAATGCCTAAGCAGTGAACACAAGCCGTGAGACTGCCACATAGGCTAAAACTGCTCAAGTTGCCATGGCTTTTCCTCCTGTAGCCGGAACCTTGAACTCCACAAGACTCACAAAGGTTTCCTCCCTTAGAAGTGGGACTGAGGATTATGTACCCTTCAGCTCAATTCTCAACAGCCCAGTCCCCAGCATCCTGTGCTGGTCAGCAGGAGCAGTGTTGAGGGGAAGGGACATGTTGGCCTCTGGCTTAGAGGTGCAGGGCACCACAAAACCAACAGCATGAGCTGAAGCAGCCACCGAGGAGTGACCAGAGGATGCACTTGTAGACAGAAAGGTCACTTGTTTTTTCAATGGCCTTGGGAAGGCTGAGGAACTTTCTTCCAGGGTCTTTTGGACACTAAACAGAAAAGGGCACCTAGGGCCATGAGGCCAGGCGACACCACCTGGGAATCCACAGTGGGCCTCCACAGTGGCCAGCCTGACACAGCTCCCACTGACCTGCACTGCAAAGGCAGCAAGAGGGCTCACTTGCCCCCAAGTGAGAAAAGATGATCGCCAGGCCGTCACTCAGCCCTCATTAGCCAAGGGAGGCTCTCTAGCTCAGCTGATGACCATCTTCACTGAGCTCTCTCACATATGGACCACTACCTGTGTAGAGTGGAGACGTCAGCCAAAAGAGGCCATGAGGTGGCAACACTCATGAAACCCGCTCCCTCGGGACACCACTGTTCTTTATGTTGTCCTTAGTCACACACACAGACCAAAGTGTGCCCTCTTGTCCAGTTTTAAGTGTCCAGTCCGGTGGCATTAAATGCTTAAATTACTGTGTGACTATTACCACCGTCTGTCCACAAAGTCATCCGTGTTAATAGACTCTGGCCCCTTCAACCCAAATTTCCCATTCCCCAGGATTTCCTAGCACCCACCCTTCTGTCTTAATTACTCTGAATCCTCTGGGGACCCCATGGATGGACTTGGTCCTTAGAGGCTGGCTGTTCTCACTGAAACACATGCAGGAGGCTCCTGACAACCGTGTGTCACATCTGTATACATGTCCCATTTCCCTCATTCATGCTTTTCAGTGGGCACTTGGACTGTTCCCCTCTGGGCCACTGGGGTCAGTGCTCTGAGCATACACGTGCAGGTCTTTGGGTATATAGACCCAGTGATGGAATGGCTACACCGTGTGATAATTGTATTTTTAACTTTTCCACAGTGGCTGCACTATCGAAGTTCCCAACAGGGGAACCAACGGGTTTTTATTTCTACAGCCCCGATCCACACTTATTTTCTGTTTTTAAAGCTACCATACTAAGGAGAGGGAGCCGTTTGATAGCTGAACCCCATGCACTGCCTTTGCTGTCATCACACAGAGCTGGCTTTTGTTCCTGCTTGACATTGCTGCAGCGGCTCTCAGTGCTCTGTCCCTCCCAGCTCGTACTGTCCTGTCACCTGTATATGCCTGTTACCATAGGTTCATGCAGGGAAACATCTCACCCTTTCCTTTGGACCCTCAGGCAGGTGAGGTAGGTAGCTGTCAGCTCTTCAGTCCTCAGTGTCTCTAGAGAGCAAGCCCCACACGCAGAGCAACCCTCACCCCTTAGACCCATCAGCATCAGCTTCTTATGCCAAGGCTGGTTTTGCATCCTGAGAAGACTGCAGGGTGGCCAGCTTTTGTCGGTCAGCTTTGCTTTTCTGATCTTGACCCTAGCGTCCATCAGAGTTCCCCATCAGCCACCTGTAACTTCAGCCAGTGTTCCCAGGTTGTGAGAAAGAAATCGATCCAGACCCTGAGCAGACGTTCTAGGTGAATCTGCAGCTCCCCAAGGCAGCTGGCATGGCGGGCATAGTGATGTGGCTCCATCTGCATCTTCGGTGGGCGCCTAGAGTGGCACATTGAGCAAGTTGATGTGGTGAGGCCTCGCCCACGGCCAGGGCATGTCTGTCACCCAAAGCTCTGGTTTCCTGAAAATCAACATTTCCCGTGTTGGTTTTCCCAGAGGGCAGCCTGCTGTCTGGCACACCTGTGCACACATGGAGCAGGTGGCTAGCCTTATGGGTTCCTTCACCTGCTGCAGTTCCCAGCTTCCCCTTACCTGGCATGTCTGGAGAGCCCCTGCATGTCAGCAGGCAGGTGCAGAAAGGCTCTGTGGTGTCCCCGCCTCCCTATCACTTGTCTGTGCCACTGAAGACCATCAGAGGAGTGGAACAATGGAGCACCCATGTCCAGCACAGGTCAGCTGCCCCCCAGAAGACCATCAGAGGAGTGGAACAATGGAGCACCCATGTCCAGCACAGGTCAGCTGCCCCCCAGAAGACCATCAGAGGAGTGGAACAGTGGAGCACCCATGTCCAGCACAGGTCAGCTGCCCACCAGAAGACCATCAGAGGAGTGGAACAGTGGAGCACCCATGTCCAGCACAGGTCAGCTGCCCACCAGAAGACCATCAGAGGAGTGGAACAGTGGAGCACCCATGTCCAGCACAGGTCAGCTGCGCCCCAGAAGACCATCAGAGGAGTGGAACAATGGAGCACCCATGTCCAGCACAGGTCAGCTGCGCCCCAGAAGACCATCAGAGGAGTGGAACAGTGGAGCACCCATGTCCAGCACAGGTCAGCTGCGCCCCAGAAGACCATCAGAGGAGTGGAACAGTGGAGCACCCATGTCCAGCACAGGTCAGCTGCTCCCCAGAAGACCATCAGAGGAGTGGAACAGTGGAGCACCCATGTCCAGCACAGGTCAGCTGCCCACCAGAAGACCATCAGAGGAGTGGAACAGTGGAGCACGCATGTCCAGCACAGGTCAGCTGCCCCCCAGAAGACCATCAGAGGAGTGGAACAGTGGAGCACCCATGTCCAGCACAGGTCAGCTGCCCCCCAGAAGACCATCAGAGGAGTGGAACAGTGGAGCACCCATGTCCAGCACAGGTCAGCTGCCCCCCAGAAGACCATCAGAGGAGTGGAACAGTGGAGCACCCATGTCCAGCACAGGTCAGCTGCTCCCCAGAAGACCATCAGAGGAGTGGAACAGTGGAGCACGCATGTCCAGCACAGGTCAGCTGCCCCCCACCATGGCCCCCTCAGGAACCGTCTTAGCAACAGTTAGTGCTACACTGGTGCCTGCTGCACGTCCACATCCCACAAAATATGCCCATTCCACACCTGACTCCTTCCTAGGAAGACGGTCAAGACCAGTCGAATCCAGCACCCTGCAGGCCTACCATTACTGGGATGCAGACGAAGCTGCCCACCGTCCCTGCAAGCTGGAAACGAAACTCCATAACAGCTGCAACCCCAGGAGAGCCCAGATAACCCCCTCACAGGCATCACCCAAGAGCACCAGAGGGTCCAAGGCTTGGCCGCTAGTCGGTGATAACCGCCTCCTCCATACCATAACACCATGGAGGCTGACTCAGAAGCACCCCAGGGCTTTTTCATCCCAGGAAGGACCAAGATGTGCAAGAGCAAAGAGGCGAACGCATACTCGGGATGGACTTGCACCCAAACCCACATCTATGGCATGACCACCACAGAGCCATTACTAATCCAAGTACTGGGAAGAAGACAGCATGGGTTAACTGGGAAATGCTTCCCACAATGAGGGGGGCCGAGGGCTTCTTTCCTGCAGTGTATCACACTTAGTGTGCTCACTGTCACAGATGTGGGGTGCACCTGTGGCAGGGCAGGAATGGGACTGCGCTTCACCCTCTGGGATCACTGTAACAGTCACAGAGCAGACACCCTCTTATCCTGGGTGTCCTTTTCCTGACACCTCTTCCTGACTGGCTCCTTGTTTGCTGTGTGTTTGCTTGGTTTGGGGCGCACATCTGAGCCCTAAGTGACTCTTCATCATCTCCATCATCCTCGTCTATCCCGTGACACACATCCACCCTCCCATGGGTGTCAGGCAGCAACTGGGCAGAGGAGGAGAGCCGGTGTCTCTATACCCTGGGGCTTTGTGGTGGTAGCGTGGTGCCCTCCTCCTCCTCCCCATGACTGAGACTCCCAGACTGGTTCCACACCGAGGATTGCCTGACAGCCCTCAAGTTTCTCTGGAGATTCAGAGTGGGAGACCTGGGTGGAGGCTAGCAGACCAGGACCTGTCAAGCTGCCTCCTTGGGCTGTTTGACAAGGACACCATGAGAGGGTGTGCAGGACCCCGCCTGACACTCCAGGAATTAAGATGTTAACATTTTAAAAGTTAACATTTTAACAGTGTGTATCGTATCGCCAAATACAGAATTTATGATACCAATCAGGCAAGTCCATAGGTGAGTGTCTTGAGTCTCCTGCACACCTCTGTGTCATCCAAGTGCTGTTTTGAAGCCAGCAACACCAAGCAAGCTCCAGCGCTTATCATTTGGGCTCTGATTGTAGCGTGCAGTCCACTGGCCACCTACCTCGGGGACTGTGTGGGATGTTGGATGTGGTGAGCTCAGCTGGCTGGGTTAAGAGGCTCCTGGGCAGGCTAATGCCATCCGTGGCTCTTCACCCACCACTCCCCGGGCCAGCAGGCACCTCCAAAACACTGCTTGTCACTGTCTAGGTCCTCCTTTCTGGCCACATCCTTCCATGGTAACTTCCATGGCAACTATCCCATGAACAGACACACCTGGCCACATACCCTGTCCTGCCCACGTCCCTTCTTTCTGAAAGCCCACACTGGCACTTTCCAGAAGCCCAAGTGAGCACAAGAGAAGGACAAACTGCCATTCTTTATCCTCCAGACCAAGAGCCTGGGACACAATTGAGAGTCCACCAACCAGAGCCACGGTGGCCCCTCCCGTAGCGTTCACTCAGAATGCTCGTCACCAGCCGTCTGTGTGCTGCTATCACCCTTGAGAGAGTTGGAACAGAAAAGAAAGAGATTGGATTCAGGGAGGATGTAATCATAGGAGGGGCTGGGAATGAATGCTGCTCCTAGGGAGAAGCCAGGAAGCTGAGGCTGGCCTGCTCTGTGACACACATGAATTCTCATGCAGAGAACGCCCGTGCTGGGGGAGGGTCACCCCACAAGCTTGGAGCCAGGCTACCAAGGCCTCACTGTATTTGGTGTAGCCTGTGATCTCTAGAGCCAGCCTGAGAGCTGCCCTCCTAACCAGCTCCATCCACATCTGCAGCGACCAGAAAGGCCAAGTGGGATACTCTGAGCATGAGACTGAGGGATCAAGCAAATGGTGGGGTGGCTACCATGTGCTGGGATGCTCACTGTCCGCTGAGCATGCACCATCCAGGAATGCAGCTGGTACAGAGGCTTGGCAATAAGGATGGGTCTCCCTGCACTCTGGGGTTTCAGTGTGGAGGAACGGAGCCATGCCCAAAGCACCTTGGAGGCCTCACTCGGGTGACTTGGCAACTCTCAGGATGAAAACCCATCCACATCCCAGAGGGGCTTATACATGGCTGAGCAACCATGCCCCTGCCCACGTGCTCCACAGCTGGCTGCTGACCTCTCTTGAACTGAGAGGGGCCCCTGGGGCTGCCTGTTGTTTGTGAATGAGGTTTAGAGGAGTGAGATTTTCAAGGACAGCATCTGAGACTTTCAGGGATAGCATCTGTGAGTACCTACTCTCCTCACCTAGCCAGAGGCCTCTCTGCATTCCTCTCTTTAGATCCAGCTGTTCTGTGGTGGCTGAGCTCTCAGCAGCCCATGAGAAGCTTCTTCCCAGGTTGTGGGACTCTCAACTCCCTAGGGAGGGCTTCGACCTTCTCACCGTCTTTGCAACCACGGCCCCTCAGCGCCTCTTGACTTGTGTGAACTCCACCACCCCACCCACTTCCCTACCTTGTTTGCATTCTCAGAGACTGGCTAGTGCTCCTTCCATCACTGACTGTGTGGGAGCCTGGGCTCCCTGCAGAGGGAGGTCCTGGACAGGGTAGGGCAGCTGGTGCCCAATTAACTTCAGCAGGAGAGTGAATTGAACCAAGCCTGATGTTGGCTCATTTCCCCCATACAAGTAATTCATAATCAAAACTCCATTTGATCTTGAAGTTTTCTGTGGCGCCAACCCTCCTGCTGTTACTATTGCTTGTGAACCCAGGAGTACTACAGAAGAGGCAGAGTGGGGAGCGTGGCAAGCAGCACCCCACTCCCACCCCGAGGTATATGTGTGTGCTCAAGTTGCGTGTTTTAATTGCCTTTTCATTAAAAGCTCTGGGCATCAGAACAACCCACCTTGGCCCTACCCCACTGTAGTCACAGGTTCAGGTCCCCTCGTGATCAGCTAAGTGCCACATCTTTGTGCTAGGAGGCCTTTGTGTGCAGCGTGCCCGAGCAGTGGTGCTTTGTTCGAGTGGTGTGCACTGTGCTTTTGTTCCTCTCTTTCCCGGTATCATTAAATCCCAAGGGGAGAACACTTAGCAAGGCAAGCCGGACCCTTCCTAACAAGATGCAGTGCCTCCCCCTCCCCCTAAAGAAAGGCACAGTAACCCCACAGCCTCGGGGGCTCCTGTAGTAAAGGGTCCCGGAGCCCCTTGGAGCCACCCTCTGAGGCTACCTTGTTCTCCCGGCAGGGACAGTGGCACAATGATGTCTTCAGCGGGCTTGGCAGCTTGGTCCACTGCTCAGGAGTCACCTACTGTGGGATGTTCATTAATGGCCACCCAGCAGGTAGGCACTCCCAGCCCTCCGTGGGTTGATTGTGTTTGAACCTGGCCTCATTATATCTCAGGTGGCCTTGGGCAGCCACGGGGAAGGACCAAGTTGGGGTGGAGTGCAACATACAACCCAGCCCTTTTCAGGGAAAGCGTATTCGAGTTGATTCGGCAGACCTTGGACCCGAGGGGCTTTGCCACAAGCAGGGTCTCAGACCTGTGGGCTCTCCCAGCTACAGCACCAGCGCCACAGCTCCCCCCGAAACGCAGTACCTCAGCCGTAGATACCTCCTACTCACGGGACCTCTCAGCCCAGGATTGGGTTACGGAACAACCCCACCCCGCAGCCACTGCTGCTGCCTGTGCAGCCTCCTCTAGGCTTTCTTGAGATCTCTACACTCAGACATGACTGCAAAGTGGTCCATGTCTACCTTGGCTTGGAATTCCTGGCCGGTCACTGCTCCCATGCTGTTCCTAGTGGCCTCTCCTCACACTTAGGACAGAGGTGCCATCGCAGGGGTGGGCCTAGCCAGGGACACAAGTGCTCCAGCCAACCAAACTGCCTAGCAGGTCGGTTCCTTGGGGTCTTGGCCCCAGCTGTGTCATCTTAGCCCCTTTAACAGGGTGAGAAAGGACTGGGACTCTCAATGGCAGCTGCTGCGACCGCTAAGCCTCTTGTTATGCCCCCAGCACAAGCTAAGAAGATTGTGGTTCTTGGTCCAGAGTTACTGGAAGTGGTCCAAGGATCTCCCTTCACGTTGAGTGTACAGCTACAGCAAGATGACGGGGAAGTTGCCAAAAGTAAGTGTCTTCAAGGTGTCGACCCTGTTCTTCCAGAGGAAGTGGGCTGCAGGCTCTCAAGCAGAGCAAATTGGGTAAGGTGGCTGGCTCACAGAAGTCCCTGCGGCCTGGTAACTGCAGAAGGCTCAGGAGGCCTCTAAGACAGCAGGGTGGATGCAGTCTTGTGAGTACATGAGCACACACGTGTGTGTGTGTGTGTGTGTGTGTGTGTGTGTGTGTGTGTGTGCGCGCACGCACATGCACACATGAACATGTGTTTTGACACATGCAAACCCTCACTTAGTGACTACTATGTCTTGTACAGACCACAAAAGATAAAAAGATAGTCAGATGGTGGTGGCACATGCCTTAGTCATAGCACTCGGGAGGCTGAGGCAGGGGGATCTCTGAGTTTGAGGTCAGCCTGGTCTACTGAGTGAGTTCCAGGACAACCAAGACTACACAGAGAAACCCTGTCTCAGACAGACAGGCAGACAGGCAGGCAGACAGGCAGACAGGCAGACAGGCAGACAGACAGCTTGGCTAAGCAAGTCAGCTAGACCAAGAGCAGTCTCTCACTCCTCTTTGGTATAGTCATTCCTGTTTAGATAAATGAACCTCATACCAAGACAAGGTATGGACCACCAACTTCATAAGCCCTGCCCACCATATCAACCCCCACTATCTGTTAATTTGTTCAATGCTTCCGTGAGAGACTCATAGCATACACGTGGCCTGGAGATGATGCTTCACTAGTTGATACAGACTGCTTCTGCAAAGGACCCAAGTTTAGTTCCAGGTACCCACATCAGGCGATTCAGAACCATCTGTAACCTAGCTTGGGGGCAGGGATGGGGTCTGACACCTCTGGCTCCCAGGAGCACTTGTACTTATGTGCACACAGACACACATATGTGTACATAATTAAAAATAAAATATTGGGCTGGAAGGCGGCTCAGTGGTTAAGAGCACTGACTGCTCTTCCACAGGTCCTGAGTTCAATTCCCAGTAACCAGATGGTGGCTCACAACCATCTGTAATGGGATCTGATGCCCTCTTCTGGTGTGTATGAAGATAGATTCAATGTACTCATACATAAAATAAATAATTTTTAAAAAAATAAATAAATAAAAATAAAATATTTAATATATGTATTGAGTAAGCTTAGTAACTTTATTAAGGTATCATTCACATACCATTCATCTCAGTATTAAATGATTCCATGATCTCCTTTTTTAAAAATAAGTGTTTGTGTCTCTGTGTGGTCTGCATATATGCATGCAGGTCCCACAGAGGCCAGAAGAGAGCATCAGGTTGCCTGAAACTTGAGTTCCACATGGTTACGAACCACCAAGAGTGGGCACTGTGAGCGGAACTCGGGTCTTCTGTAAGGGCAGTGTATGCCGTAACCATCGAGCCATCTCTCCAGCCATTCAGTTTTCTGTTTTTCAAGACAAGGTCTCATTTAGTCCAGCTGGCCTCAAACTGAAGAATGTAGCTGAGGCAGGCCTTGAGCTGATCCTCCTGTCTCTGCCTCTCCAGAGCTGAGATTACAGGCATGCGCCATTATGTCCAGCTAGATTCCATGATCTCTAGTAACTCTGTAGATATGGGCAGGCAGCGGCCACTACCACATCACAGTGCCCTCTCAGAACAGTCGCAGAGCTCTAGACAGATCCCTTGGTCTCATTTCCAGCCGTGTGCCTGCCCCAGTGCCTAGCTGACTTCCTGCCTCTGTAGAGTTGGCTCTGGGACATTTCGTGCAGGGGGAGCCATACCCTATGTGGCCTTTGCTTGCTGCCCTTTTGCATGGCGTTTGGAGATACTTCTGCATTGCAGTGTATGCTCACCCATCCTCCTTACGGATCAGCAGCAGCCTGTACCCCTGACAGGCCACACCTGATTGCCTCGCATTGGGACTAACATTGGGGGCATCATTGCTGTGAATACCACTCAGGTTTTGTGCTCACAGATCCTCATTTCCCTTGCGTATGTCTGCAGCATCAAATGAGCGATGTGCTCAAACTTCCGCAGGAGGTACTGGGCCTTTGGGGTAGCTCAGCATGTGAGAAGCTGGCTGCCAAAGCTGACAACCAGGGTTCAATGCTCAGGACCCTCATGAGGAGGGGGAGAGCTGACTCCCATAAGTTGTCCTCTGATTGTACATCTGTGGTGTGTACATGTATGTGTGCATATGTGTTTGTGTGCATGCACACATACACTAAATAAGTAAATAAAAAAACAAATAAATATTTAAAATACATATAGTAAGTGTCACTTTCCCAAATAGTAGCACCCGTTTGCAGTCCCCCAGCAGACTACACAGTCCTGATTATCCTTCTCCTGACAGACTGCACTCCACCCGTCGCTCTGGGGCCTATTCCCTGCTGTGTGGGAGCAGTGCTGCTGTTTTGCAGTTAAAGCAGTTTTTTTGTTTGTTTGTTTTTTGTTATTTTGTTTTGTTTTGTTTCTCTTCAAGACAAGGTTTCCCTGTATCCCTGGCTGCCCTGGAACTTTCTCTGTAGACCAGGCTGGTCTTGAACTCAGAGATCCCCCTGCCTCTACCTCCCCAGTGCTGGGATTAAAGATGCTCCTCTTGGCTACCCTGCTGGCCTTTCATTGCTCACCACACTTCTTTAGCCTAGCTGCTTCTGGTTTCCTTTAAATACTGTTTTAAGAGTGTACTTGTCTGTGTGTTTATTGTGTGTAGATGTTGTGTCTGCATGTCTGTACGCTGTATCACATGAATGCCTGATGCCTGTAGAGTTCAGAAGAGAGCCTGGGAGCCTCCAGAGCTGCAGCCATAAAAGGTTATGAGCTGCCATGTGGGTGCTGGGGACCAAACTCCAGTCCTCGGTAAGCGAGCACTCCTAGCCGCCGGCCTTCTCTCCAGCCCACATTTTTTTTTTTCATTTTTAAAAAGCTTTTATAAATTTTAAATTATAAATTTTGACAAAGTTCATCTTGCTCACGTTCAATGGGTCAGTTTTGGTTCTGTATCTAAGAATTCCCTGCCTAACTGAAGGAAGTCCACATAGACTATTTTCCTGTAGAAGTCTTATGTTATTTTAGCTTTCATATTTAACTTGGTGTCCCATTTTGAGATAACTTTTGTGGATAAGACAAATGTCTGATCCATTCCCTAGCCATGACTATTAGACACGTGACTGCTGGACACGTGACTGCTAGACACATGACTACTGGACACGTGCCCGCTAGACACGTGACTATTGGACACGTGACTATTGGAAAGACACACCCTTTCTCCATTGAGCTGCCTTGCTCAGTATCCCCCATCCCTGAGTCAAGGCTTCTGTCTGGTCTCTCAGTTCTGCACACTGGCCTGTGTGACCACTTTTACCAGGTAAATTTCTATGCCAAACCATGCCATTTTAACATCATTCTTCGGGGCTGGGGATTTAGCTCAGTGGTAGAGCGCTTACCTAGGAAGCACAAGGCCCTGGGTTGGTCCCCAGCTCGAAAAAAAAAAGAACCAAAAAAAAAAAAAAAAAAAAACATCATTCTTCAGTATGCCTCAAAAACGGGGCACCCTATGGCCGTCCTCTCTCTAACTGTTGGACTCTTTGGGAGTCTTTTACATTTCTTCATAAATTTAGAATTAGCTTGTCAATTTCTCCAACAACAAACGCCCACTGGGGTTTTGATGGGCTCGCAATGAGTCTTCCAGGGGAAGATAGTCATCTCTTAGCAATGAGCCTGTAGTTCATAGACGTAAAACTCTGTCTAATTAACACTCTGATCTGTCTCACCTCTCCAACACGCGTTTTCCGTGCACATATCTGCAGTGGTTTTTTTTTTTAATATTTATTTATTTTATGTATATGAGTACACTGTAGCTGTCTTCAGACACACCAGAAGAGGGCATCGGATCCCATTAGAGATGGTTGTGAGCCACCATGTGGTTGCTGGGAATTGAACTCAGGACCTCTGGAAGAGCAGTCAGTGCTCCTAACCACTGAGCCATTGTTCCAGCCCTCTGCAGTGGTTTTTAAATCTACTAATAAATTACTATTTCCCATGATATATTTGATTACAATTGTTTTGTTAATATGATTACTGCTGATTTTGGTATATCTTTTGGAGGTGTTTTTTTTTGGGGGGGGATTAACATAGTCTGATGTAGCCCAGACTGTCCTCAAACTCCATGTGAAACTGAGGGTGACCTTGAGCTCCTGAAACCCTTTCTCCACCTCCCGGTGCTCAGTGCAATTGTGCACCGACCACACCGCTGTATGAGATACTGGGTGAAGAACTTTACAGTTTTAGCTATGTTTAGTCTGTGACCTATTTGAAGTTAATCTTTGTGGAATAGAGGTCTGATCCTTTGAATGTGGCTTCTAGTTGTCCCAGGGCCCATTTCTTAAAGACTTTTCTTTAATGAATTGTCTTGGGATTTAATTTGCCACAAATTTTTAAATAATTTCCCCTCCATGTCTATGAAGGGTATTGGTCTGGGAATTTCTTTTCTCCGCCCACTTCCTATCCTTTGATTCTTAGAAGAATTCGTGTTGGACTGGTGTCTTTTACTTTAAACCATCTCTTCAGACTCCCTGCTTATTTTTAAAATGGAACCGTCTTGGCCAGGCACAGTGGCCGATGCCTTTAATCCCAGCACTTAGGAGGCAGAGACAGATGGACCTTTCTGTTCAAAGTCAGCCTGGTCTACGTAGTGAGTTCCAGGACAGCCAGAGCTACACACTGAGATCCTGTCTTGTGTGGTCCTAAATAGGAGCCAGTAAGTGTCCTGTTCAGTCTGGAGTCAGGTGCCATATCAGGCCCGTGAGGTGTTCAGTTTGTGGCCTGGCTTGCGGTTTCTCAGAACTCAAAGGTCCATGTTGATGAAACCCACTCCATCGAAGCCCCAGAGCACCAACAGAAAGGCACTACTGCTGTACTGGCCATATCTGAGAACTTTGCCTAACCAGAGTGTCTTAGTTAACGTCCTGTTGATGTAAAGAGACACCATGGCCACAGCAACTCTCATGAAGGAAAGCATTTGATCGGAACTGGCGCACAGTCTGGAGGCTTGGTCCCAGGGCCTCCAACATGGCCAGAGCATGTGGGTCAGGTGAGGGTAGCTAGGAGCTCTGTATCCCAATCTACAGGCAACAGGCAGAGAGGGAGGGAGGGAGGGAAGAAAAGAGGGAGGGAGAGCGCCATTTGTCCTGGCTTGGGCATTTGGAACTCCAAAGCCCACCCCTCAGTGATACTCTTCCTCCAGCAAGGCCACACATACCTAATACTACTCCCTAAGTTCAAGTATGAGTCTGTGGGGGCCATTCTTACTCAAACCACCACACAGGGCCATGAGGATTCATAACCATGCAGCCCAGGCTGGACTCAGACTCGCCATTCTCCTGTCTCTGCTTTGCAAGTATCGGATTCTAGATGTGCTTGACTTCCCCTCTCTAACTGATCCACATTAAGCACAGTTATTAATACAGTAGATGAAGACTTTTCTTCTCTTTTTTCTTTTCTTTTTTGGCCTCAGCAGTTTCCTTTCATCAGGCTGGGCAGCAAGCCCCTTTACCCTTTACCTGCTGGGCCATCTTGCTGACCCATTGCCTCATTAGTTATGACCCCATCGATTCTCTCCTGGCTTTCCTTCCCTCCTACAGATGGAGGTCTCCATCTAGTATCATCGCTCCTGGCTACCGTCTGTAATGAAGGCTGATTGTTGATGTCTGGCGGCACCTAGATTTGCTTCCCCTTGCGGGATTCCTTGGGGTGTCCTCCCCAACTGCAGGCTTCGGTTCTTCTTCCGTGATGAAGGGCGGCTGCTCCGTCATCGCCACTGGACTGAGCTTCTTGTATCCATGGACTTAGGAAAAACTTCTCAGTTTTCTCTGTTTTATTTCCCATGTGTGAGATAGCAGAAATCATCCCACTGTTTGCAGAAGCTCCTTCTCCTCTTTGCTCTTGTATTCCTTCCTTCCTTCTTCCTCCCTTCCTTCCCTCCCTCCTTCCTTTTTCCTTCCTCCTTTCCTTTCTTCCTTTCCCTCCTCCTCCCTCCCTCCTCCCTCCCTCCCTCCCTTCCTTTCTTGTTTGATTTGTTTGGATGACTTCTCCAGCTCTATTTTAGGCTCACAAACCTTTTCTTCTGCATCAGTTAATTTGTCGTGAATCTCATCACTGCATTTTTCAACCTCACTCGTTGTAATTTGCAGACTCTCTTTGCAGCCCTGGCTGGCCTTGACTCTGCAGCAGCCCCTCCTGCCTGGACCTCGTGGTGCTGGGGTTGCAGAAGTGAGCCTCCATGCCCAGCTGCACTGCACTGCACTTTCCCCCTCTTGTGTCCCTTTCTTACCTCCAGTGCTTCTGCTTCCACTGGCGAGCGTAAGAGCACAGCTACCATACTCCATCCTCCGCTCTCAGTTTTGAGACAGGGTCTCAAACTCAGCCTGTGGTTGAGGGTGCCACTGAGCTCCTGCTCGTCCCAACCCACTGCTCTAAGTGCTGGGATTACAGCCTGGATCGCAATAAATTTCCTTTTGTCCCCGATTGTTAATTCTAGCACCCTGGGTCAGTTGCAACTAATTTATTTTTTCTCCTCATTACACACCACACTTTCCCACATTCTTTGCATGCCTGGTAATCTTTGATTTAATGCCAGACATTGTAAATTTTACTTTGTTGGACGCCAGATATTTTTGTATTCCTATAAATATTCTTGAGCTTTTGTCCTGAGGCAGAAGGAAGTTATGTGGAGAAGGCGCAGTCTGAAGGAGAGAGCAAGGCCCTCAGAGCACCTAGCCAGTTTCCTGGGACTTGAGAGTCTCTCCATTTAGGCTCGTAGGAGCAAGCATGCCAGCCCCTTCAGTCCCTCGCCCGAGTTTCCTTTAGTTCTTTCTTAGCCCCATGCAGTTTCCTTTCATGGGTGCCCTAAGCTGTGCTCTGATATCCCTAGACACTGCGTAACTCCTTCCCCATATTTCTAGCTCTTTTTCTTCAGCTGAGAGAGTTTACTGGGAAGCACCAGGGTCTAAGCTGACCCTCTCCACTGCTACCTCAAGTCACCGGGGTCTGCCACTTTGTCTAAGCCTTTTCTCAGTTTGTGGAACCTGGCCACTTCCTAAGTCCTCTGTGAAGCTGGAGATTCATATCAGAGCTGTGTCAGGTCTGGGAGCTCAGGACCATCCCTCCACTCCATCACACCCCTGCCCATCACTGCCATAGCCATCCTGACCCACCCACAACAATCACGATGTCCCCATGTTAACCAGCACTTCTCTCTGCTGGGTCCTTCAGGTGTGGCCATGTGCCCGGCTCCACCAGCTCTATCTGCCCCAGAAAGGGCACAATGTGGAGAGCCAGGCCTGTCGGCATGTGCGCCCAATCAGAAATTGCTTTTAGGGCTGGAGAGATGGCTCAGTGGTTAAGAGCACTGACTGCTCTTCTAGAGGTCCTGAGTTTAAATCCCAGCAACCACATGGTGGCTCACAACCATCTGTAATGGGACTGATGCCCTCTTCTGGTGTGTCTGAAGACAGCTACAGGGTACTTATATATAAGAAATAAATAAATCTTAGGAAGGAAGGAAGGAAGGAAGGAAGGAAGGAAGGAAGGAAGGAAGGAAGGAAGGAAAGAAAAATTGCTTTTAGGGATTGGTTGTACATATGGGCCTGTATTAGTGACTGGGGAAGAGGAGGAGTGAGGCTGAGCCGTCAGCCAATGGCCAGCTTGTAGATGAGCAGGAAGAGCAGCTGACCAACCTTGGGCAAGGCGTAGCACACTGACCCATGAGCTGCCCAGGAAGAGACACCCCCTCCCCCAGAGCATGAAGGCAACTGGCCAGGGCAAATAGCCCTCGGGGACCCAAGGCCCAGAGCTGAAGAGTCAGTGTCTAGGACTCGAGGTGGAGGAATAAGGACGACGGGAAAGATAAAACCGCAGGAGACTACTTCCGCCAGGCACTCATCCGAGGAGGGCACAGACAGTTATCAGTGGGGCAGCACAGACTCCCTTCACCTCACCACCCCCAGCCTGGCCCTTCCACCACACAGTTAAAGGACACGTCTGTCTCTTGATTCCTTCCTTTGGAAGGTGAGAGCGGCCGGGTCCTGAAGATCTCAGCAGGAGTCAGATACGTGCAACTCCCGGAGTACTCTGAGGTCAGCTTTTTCAAGATGGATGACGCTCACATGGAGACACCCATCCAGACCCCATTGTAAGGATGATACACCCTCCCTGGGGCACTGAGGAGATTGGGCTGGAGAGAGGTCCCTGTGTCCTTCTTGCCCACATGTCCCGTGTACTATGACTAGGGCAGGCCTGGGATGCAGTGTCAACCAGCCAGACTTTGAAAGGTAGAAGCAGAAGCAGGTAGACTGACAGGGAGTCGGGGGTGAGGGAGAGGTGTTGAGGGAGCCATATGCCTCATAATCAGCAGACACAGGACATAGAAGAGAAGCCACTCACTGGTTCTTCTCTGGCCTTGGTTGGACCCAGCTTAGCAAGCATTTCAGGGTGAGCCACACAGCCCTCTGAGGACGACTAAATACTATTCTCCGACTAGCCTAAGTCCTAGGGCCAGGGCCAGGGCATATACAGAGCGCAGGCTGCCTCATCCCTGTCCCCCTGCCTGCCCCTTGCTCCCTTGAGCCTCAGTGCAGTATTTGATGTCTCCTTCCTAGCGGGTTCCAGTGCATTCCCTACCCTCTGTCTGTGTCAACGTCCTGGGGTCTGGAGCCCGGGTCCACTGTGGAAAGCGCCAGAGCTGACCTGCTACTCTCCAAGAAAGACTCAGAGCCAGTGCTGGACTCGGAAGCCTTCCATGGCCAGGGAGACACCCTCAGCATCCTGCCAGGTGAGTGGGTCGTAGCAGCCATCAGGGGTATCCAAGGTAACAGAGCCCTCAGAACCTGAGTGCATCAGTGACAAGGCACAGTGAACCTAGGTGAAACAGGATGCTCGGGCTATGCCCAGGCCTGAGCTGCCATAGCTGAGAGCAAGCATAGCTGCCCTTAGAGGGCCAGGGAGAGACAGGGCTTCCTCTCCTGGGTGATCCTGTAGCCCACATCCTTACCACACAAAACCAGCAGCTATGGAGGACAGCCTGTGGTCCTAGGCTGGTCAAAGCCGTAGGACCCAACCTAAGCTCAGCAGCACATTCAGTTGTGGGTCCGTGGCCCTGTCTGGTCACAGGCTGCCTGGCTTTCCAGTCCATGTCACTGCGTGTGTGTTGGTTGACCGTTCGCAGAGACGTGTGTCCTACTTCCAGGTCAGGCAGGACCCGCGCCCTGGCCAGGTCCCCCAGTTCAAAGCCAGATTTCCTCTTGAGTTGTTTGAGAATTATCCATGCAGCGAAGTGTTATCATTGCAGTCTGTTGTGCTGGTGGCATTAGGTG
This sequence comes from Rattus rattus, assembly GCF_011064425.1. NCBI lineage: Eukaryota > Metazoa > Chordata > Mammalia > Rodentia > Muridae > Rattus > Rattus rattus. Next base: position 5,609,187 of record NC_046154.1, on the reverse strand, counting down.
CTCTATACGCTGACACAATACAAACACTGCTTGTATCTTACCGTGTAGACCAGGCTGGCCAGAAACTCACAGATCCACTGCCTCTGCCTCCTAAATGATGAGTTTAAAGGCATGAGCCACCACTGTCTGACCTCTTCTGGGCTCTTAACAGAAGAGAGGAGGTTCTGTAAGAGGGTATATTCCAGGCAAAATCACACACCTTGTGTTTAGGATCCTTTGTGGACTCTGTGACTCGGGATTGACAGCCAGGATCCCCAGCCCCCGGCACTGGGATCCTAGGTCTGTGGCTCTCAGGCAGAGTGCAGGCTATAGGTCAGTGTTTCTCAACCTTCCTAAGGCTGTGACCCTTTACTACGGTTCCTCACATTGGGCTGACCCCAGCCATAAAGTTATTTTCATTGCAACTTCATAACTGCCATTTTGTCACTCATGAATCATAATATGATATCTGGATGTATAATAACATATAAATATCTGATATGCAGGATATCTAATATGTGACCCCTTTGAGAGGGTCATTTAACCCTCAAAGGGGTCACAAGCCACATGTTAAGAACTACTTCCCTGGGTAATCAAAAAGGCAAAACCAAGCGTTAAAAAACTGTAGCACATCCCAGACCTGAAATCAAGGGTAGACGTGGCATGGAGCCTCGTAATTCCACACGATTGTGTATAATCCTGGAGTAGTTGATGGTGGCTGGTTGATTTGCCAGTTAATTTTGAGACAGGGTCTTGCTTTGTATGCCACACAGACATCTTCCTCCTGCCTCAGCTTTGCTAGTTCTAGAATTATAGGTGTATGCCACCCATAATTCCTGGCAAAAGCCAGGGTTTGACCGACAATTATGGTCATGGCAAGCATGCCTTGGACATAGCTTTCCCACCTGCCTGTTGCTTCACTGTGGCTGCCAGTGGGAGCCAGAGTCCTACCTTGACCCCTTTGTCCTCTACACACAGCCCTTAATCAAGTCTCTCTGTTAGTACATAGATGCAATCACCAGGTGGCTGTCCAGTCACGTGAATACCCTGAAGATTCCACTTAGGCATGCTCCCACTCCTGACACAACTCCCTCATAGAGCACTCCTGCCCCCAAGTCTGTTCTTGCCTTTTGCCTGCTTTTCAGCCCAGGAACCTCCACATTGGCGTTGGGCAGGGACGACCCCTCCCTTACCCCTGCCCTTGCTCCTCTCTTGTGATGGCTTAGCCCTTTGCAGGCCAGAGCCCCCTGTACCCGGGCTCTGCCCATCTGCTCTCCTGGCTGTACAGCCTCACTCACCCTCTTGCCAGGTCTCTCCTGACCACAGGGCAGGCTTGTCACAGGCTATCCCACCTGTTGTGCTGCCTAAGCTCTCCTGCGCCTCCTCAGGTTCATCCTGAGGCCCAACACAGCCCTCCTGACAGTGGCTGACGGCTTGTACTCTCTGCAGTTTTGATAGTCACAGGGTAGAGGAGGGACACAAAGGACAGTGGTGAGGTGGGAGGCTGAGGTCTCAGCAGCACAGACTTGGGGTATTCCCCCAGAAGTCCTGCCGGCTGGCTGGTGGGTAGAGGTCTTTCCAGGGCAGCAGCATCTCTGAAAAGAGGATCGTCCAGACAGCCATCTTGAGAAGCAGCAGAGGCTGCAGATCCTGCCACAGAAACACAAAGGCTGGGCTGAGGGCCCATATTCTTCCCTTACACGCAAGCAACAGGCTCCAGAGACCACGCAGACCCTGCATGCCCATGAACGGAAGCCATGCTGATCTGGCCTGCGGGCCGGCAGATCCAGTGAGCCCCAGGAGGCAGCGTGGTGCATCTCCCCCTGCGTCTGTCCCCACCTCAGTCACAGGGGCAATTTCATGCTGCATTGGCAGAATAGTTCTCCTATTTCTGCATAAAAATACTCACTGGGCGCCACGCCTTCTGCTCCGAGAGATTTTCAGAGCCAAGTACTGCTGTCTCAATGAAAACCAGGCCCCAGAATTCAGAGTTTGCTCTGTGCTGCTGAAAAGTGCCTGCCCTGTCTCCTGCAGGCAGCTCCCCGGTGTGGCTCAGAGTCTGTGTGATGTTATCATAGGAAGGACAATCTAAGAAGAGGCCACCCAGGGGCACAGGGCCCCAAGGGCCCCAGAACACTCAGGGTTAACACAGGAGCCAAGCCCATGTTCAGTGTAAGACCAGTGAGGTGTTTGTCACCTTGGGGTCTCAGGCACGCAGAAGCCACAAAGAGCATGGGTCTCCTTTCAGAAGAACCACAAAGCTTGAATCTGACATGTGAAGTCTGATATTGACCTTGGTCATTCTAGCAAACACTCTGACTACATCCCAGGTCACTGTTCCCTTGAGGGCTGACCAGCACCCCTGGACTTGGCTGTGAGAGCCTGGAGGCCTTTTCCCTGTTTGTCTAACTGGATTCTACTTATTCTGTAAAATGAGGTCACCAACCTCCACAGGCCACGTGTACAACCACCCCTCCCCCATCATGTGTAGGAGGGCTAGATGAGGTAGACCTGCTTAAATCCAGACCAAACCAAGGTGGCAGACCAGGGGTCTGGGAAATGGCTTTCTATCTATTTCTACCTTTCTTAAAACTTTCCTGCCCAAGAGTCTCATGGAATGGGTAAATCTTTGCACTTTGCTCTGTCTGCCCATCTGTCACAAAAGGTAGGGTAAAGGGTCCAGGGATGGCCCAAAGGGTCCAGGGGTGGCCCAGTTTCAGGCCCTTGGATCCCATGGGAACTGAGCTGTTTTCCAAGCAAGGGAATTCCCACCCTTGTTCAGGAGTCTGTCAGCCTCCAGGGCTCCAGCACCAGGCAGGGACTGCCATGCCCCAGCACCAGGCAGCTCCTGCCATTCTTCTGTCACCATTTGCTGCACGGAAGTCCAGGTCTCTGGCAGGAAAAGTGCAAAGGCCCAAGCCAAAAGGAATAGGAGCCCAGGAGAGGCGGTTCTGTTCTCCGGCCTGTGGTGACAACGGAGAGCACACCCTTCTCGCTCAATCCTTCAGGCTTACCTTCTTTTCTGCGATTCATTTAGACAAATTTATTGTACTATTAATTTTCAAACTACGATCTGGTTAAGCTAGTTTTCCCGCTATCAACATAACATCCAAAGCTGCCCTTTCTTCCCAGTTACTGACACCCGACTGCTCTGCCTCTGTGATCCCAGCAGTGCTTTCAGGGTTCCCACCCAGCACCTCCAGTTTCCTATTGTGGCCTCGAGCTCTTTGGAGAATGGAGGAGCCCTCTGACCATTTGCGTCTCCTCCCTAGGCATTTGCAAAGTCTTTAAGTCACTCCAGAAGTTTAACTGCCCTGGGCAAGAGCAAGGTATGAAAAAGAAACCCTCCACCCTCATGGTGAGTGCCCCTGTGGCCAGAAAGCCTGAATGTCACAGCTTAGAACAGAGCCTGTGGGGGGAAAAAAAAAAAAAAAAAAAGAACAGAGCCTGTGCTGCCAGGGACCTGGCACAGGCTTCTCCCACATCTGGGGCTGCTTCTAGAGCCCCTTTCCGGGTTGGCAGGAAGGAGGCATCAGGAGAGGCACGTCTCAACCTGTGACAAGGAGCTAGAAGGCAAACCCTACACAGAAGTGCCAAGCTGTGCCTAGAGACTCCAGCCAAAGCAGTCTCATTGTACGCAGGAAAAGTGGACCAGGGACTGTGTCCTTAGAGTGGACCTCAGTACTTAAAAACTAACAAACAAACAGAAACTGATTATCTTTCTCTTGTCCCCGGCATGGTCCCTTTGCTCTCTCGCTGGGTCCCTGGTGCCAACATTCTCCCTTCTAGACGGATCCTTGCCAAGGGCCTGTGAGGCCACCTCAGGCCCTGTGGTTCAGTGCTATGTGAAGGACTGAGGGACAGCATTGCAGCAATAGCTTAGAGCTGCTTCCTATGCTGCACTGGAAGGAGCCAGGCACCATGGGCCCTGTGGGCAGGATGTCCTGACTGTGTTTGGTTGTCTCAGAAAGTGTCCGCTTACCTCACCAGCCACCTAGATAAGTCACGAAGGAGCAAGGCAGAGACAAGAGCCCACAGAGCTCAGTCAGTAGACATTAGCTCGGCAGAAGGCCTGAGATGGAGAGGACAGGGAACTGCACGGTTCTTGTTCCTGCTAGATGCCCTAGGATGATGCTTCAGTGTGGGGCACATAAGACACCACCTCATGCACAGCTGGAGACAAGGATGGTTCTCCTCCCACTCCTTCCCTCCACACTCTAGCTGATGGGCAGATATGGGACTGACCTTTGTTCCCAACAAATACTGCTTCACTGTGAGCCGGATGAGTGGTCAGGATGAGATATGACTGCTCTCACGGAACCACACAGCACTAACTTCCACTCCACTGGTGTTTGCTCCTTCCTCATACAGAAGCCAGGGGCAGGTCCATCAGCAGCCATGCAGCCCCACTTCTCTCTTTTATTCTGCTCTATGTCGTTTTGTTTACCATGGCATGATCCTAGAAGCTTCTGTCATCATACTAAATCTTACTAAGCAGGAAGTAGAACATATGATGGGCAGAACTCGATCAGACAGCCATGTATCCGTCACATGGAAATAAGCATGACAAAGGTTAGGCTCCATTGTTAGAGAAGGAGGAGAAGCTGGACACTGGGCATCTCTGCCAAACAGAGATTCCATCGAGGTGCCCCATCCACGCTGCATACACGGATGGGTGTCAGAGAGGCTCCCCAGCACCACCAGGCACAGACCATGCATCCACTCTGCATCTGTGGCAAAGGCTGTCCCACTGTGACTCCCAAAGCCCCGCAGCCCAGCCTCTAACACCCCAGACCACTGGGCTGTGATGACGGGGCTTGCAGCTATAATAGCACTGGCAGTGAGCAGGCCAGGCAGCTGCTTCTCCCAGACCAGCAGGGAGCATGGAAAGGGTCACAATGGCCTCAGCTGACTTCACATTGCATGAGTTTTCCAGGTTGACCAGTAGTCTCTGCTTAGGGTCATTCATGTGAGAGTGAGGGGACAAGTTACCTACCCCACTCCCACCATGTACTCCCTAGAGGACAGCATGTTCAATCTGCCATTTTCCACCTTTGGGTGTAGAGGGGTTTCTCTTTGGAGTAAACCAGCCCAGAGGTCAGGCTGCCCTGAGCAGGCAGAGGAGGAGGAGGGGGAGGAGGAGGAGGGAGGAAGAGGAGGAGGGAGGAAGAGGAGGAGAGGGGAGGAGGAGGAAGAAGGAGGAGGGAGAGGAGGAGGAAGAGGAGGGGGAGGAATAAGAAGAGGAGGAGGGAGAGGAGAGGGAGGAGGAGGGGGAGGAGGAAGATGAGGAGGAGGAAGAAGAGGAGGAGAGGAGGGGGGAAGGAGACTGTGGGTGAAATATAGAGCACACATGAGTCAGACCTGAAATTAAAGCAGAGCAGGAGGCAGCACACACTTTAAAGCAATTATCAGTGTTTCAACGTGTTCCCAAAGCCCGAGGCCAACAGCCATTGGTAGAGGGAGTCCCATCTCCCAAGGTAGAAACAGACCTGCCCCTCTGCAGACAAGTGGCTCCCCCAGCCTACCCTCAATTCCTCTGGCTTGCATGTGACACAATGGTCTAGTGAGAGGGAACTAGGCACCACTGGCAGGAGGGGCCTCAGGAGGCATTGTCCCTGAGTGGAGGCTACTGATCCCCCAGATAGCCTGCCACCCACAGCAGACTAGAGTCAGACCAGCCCCTCCACCCCCACATGTAGGTAGACTTCTTGAGGTTTGCTAAGAAGCACCAGCCACCAGGTCATCGAGGCCACTCTAGATGCTGCGCCTCCTCTGGGCCATCCCTGGCCTTGGCCTACTGTGCCTCCAACTGGGACTCAGGGTCTCTGGCTTCCTTGGTCTGGGATTCCAGACAATTCATGAAACAAACCCTCTGAAAACTTGTGTTTCCACTTTCACAAATAATCAAACGAAGAGAGACAATACACTCTGTGCCGGGAGCCTGAATGTCAGTAATAGGTAATTGCAAAATGTGGTATTTCATTATTCTGTTGGTATGAAATATTTCAGTTGTTTTAATTGTTTTTAAGTTTCCAGTAGACTATTTGCATTTCGATGAGCAGAACCGACAATTCCTAGGCGTGGATTATTGCCAGATATTGCAAGTCCTATTTTGGATAAATTACAGCACCCAGATTTTAGCAACAAAGCACATTGATTTTATATTCAAAGGGCTTTTTATATTTAGTCTCTTAACCTTTTGTAATTCCCACCCACAGCTTGAAGCGCAGAGCCCTTTGTGTTCCTTGTTCTCGGTGGGGCGTCTGCCGCGCCCCGCAATTTGGGCCCATTGACTCATGCGGCAGGTGCGGGTGATTGCGCGTGGACGCTGTGGGTGCCGGCTGCTGACTGCAGAATGGATGAGGTGGGCTCTGGGCCCTGTGGCTCAGACAATCCCTTGCAGATTAGCTTTGGGAACCTAGAAGAGCCAAGGCAGTAAGAGAAGGTCAGGTTCATTCTCTCTCTCTCTCTCTCTCTCTCTCTCTCTCTCTCTCTCTCTCTCTCTCTCTCTCTCTCATGCATAAACCATCCTGCTGCACGTTTCCAGTTGGTCTGCATGTTCTCTCTTTTCCATGTGTTGGATAAATGACTTTGAGTAATCATTGAATTTGATCTATGAAGAATCAACTGTTACTGTACGACAATTTTAAGAACCAAGGTGCCCTTGGCTGCTAATTCAGTCTTGCCAATAAAGTGGCGGAATGTTTAGCAGAGAATTTCTGGAAATTTTCATCACCTCACCGGGTGATACTACATTTTAATATTAATTGTCTGTGGTTAATTACGGCAGAATAGCCCGGGAGAGCCATAATTCTAAAGTGAAATTTGTACTATAAATTCTTTTGTAACAAATTATTATATATAGAGAGGGAAAATCCCAGAAAAATATAGCATGAAAAGATGTATTGCTTCCCATACCAAGGCAGCGATGAGAATGGAAGTTTGCTCAGATGTCAGTCTATGCAGATATACAAAGGGCTTGTGGGGTGTGTGGGGTCCCCACATGTTAACCGTGAGCAAATTCAGCCTGCAGTTTGACATGTCCCTTTAGCATTACTGAATTCTGTTTTTTCTCTTGAGTAAAGTTGAATCTCTCACTCACTGCTTCCCTCCCCTAGGGCTTCTTAATTCTGACAGGTTCTCTCTTTTCACATATAAAAAAAAATAAGGTTTAATTTTATTTTTGTTTTTATTTACGGGAGGAAGACATGTCCGTGCCATGGCATGTATATGGAAGTCAGAGCCCAATCATCCCGAGTCAGTTCTCTCCTTGCACTCTATGGTTCCCGGTTTATCAAACTCAGGTCAGGGTTAGCAGCAAGCCTCTCTACCTGCTGAGCTATCTCACCAGCCCCTGAGCTCTTGTTGTTTGTCTGGTGGTTTTTTTTGTTTGTTTGTTTGTTTTTTGTTTTTGTTTTTTTTTCTCTCTCTTTTCCTGTCCTAAGCGAATATATCCTAAAATTATTAAGTCTTAAGAATGAAGACGTACCTGGGGCCCATGTGAGCATGAAAGACGGAGCTTAAGTGGCATGAAGAAGGCTCATGCATGGAGTGGTCTGAGTTGGAGATTGGAGGAGGACCATGGTGGTTAGAGTCAGGACAGCAGAGTAGCTCCAGGGAGCCCCTGCCTTGACAGCCCTGAGGCAAGAGGTCAGATAAGGAAAATGAGTCCTCAGAAGCCCAAGGACATTTGAGTTCAGCACCTGTGTTATAGGCAAATGTAAACCTGATGCAGATGTGGACCTGTGCACCTCTGTGCACACAGCTGGGCCTGTGAGCAGCCCCCACCGCCAGCAGCAGAGAGAGCAGGCACACACAGCACCTACTGGTTCACGCTGCCTTCATGAGAACCTGAGTGTAGAGGCGAAGCCCCTCAGCTGATGGGAGGCAGTAAGAGTGTCTGCCAGAGGTGGGCGCTCCAGCCACATGGGGCAGGCACTGCAGGCCAGCCTCAGACCACTGGGCATTTAAATGAGGGGTGACCCTGAATCAGAGGCCACTGAGTACTGTGTGCCTGAATCTCGAAGAAACATGTCTCGGACGTCATGTACGGCTAACACCATGTGGCGTTTTATGTGGCCTTGAAGCCCCACAAAACCCTGCCAGAGTCCAAGGGGAAGAGATGGTGCCCAGTGGAGCCTGGAAGCTCTCACCAAGCCCCAGAGTGGACCCATAGGAATTTCACAGAATGTCTGTTCCACCAGGCATGGGAGCAGACTCGAGGCTACTTTTGCCAAAAGCTCGCAGTCTGCTTCTAACTAGAGTAGGACTTATGACAAACAGAGAGACTCTCCCTAGAGGGCGTAACCTGGAACTTTCTTAAGTCCCAGGGTCCCAGCGGTCAGGAAAAGGCCACGGTCTGGCCTTGAGCTCCTGTCGTGGACAGGTGCTTTGTGAGTTGCAGTAGAAGAGAGACTGGTTGGGAGGAAAGCCTTAGGCTAACTGCAGGCCTGATATCTGCTGTGTCTACAGCTGTCTGCAGAATTGAGACATTTTATCTGATGGACTTTTCCTGTACTAGGGATGGAAGCCAGGGCCTTGCAAATACCAGCACACAAATACCACTGAGCCACACCCCTAGTTCCCCAAGAGCTTTTATGACTAAAGAAAGAAAAGACCTTCCTCCCCTCCTACCTGCAGTTTCCTAAGAGAGTTCAAAGTTGCTGGACAGGTTTGAGCAGCACCTTGGTGTCAAGATGGAGCCTGCAGCCCTTGCAGCCCTGTGCCCATCCTCCCAAGCACGAGAACCCCACTGGCCTCTGTAGCTGTGGTCCACAGTGGGCTTGCCCTGGCGGTCTTAAAGGAGCCTGCTCTCCCCACCTGCCTCCGACCCCACTGTTCTATTTTGAGCTGGACATCTGAGTGCTCCTACCTCTCAGAACCAGGAGGCCTCCCCACCACTGCTGGAAAGGAGGTGGTGATGTACTCTTCTGTGGTATGAGTCTCTCGAGAAGCAAGTCAAGGCAGATGGCATGGAGCAGTGGCCCTCTCAGGGGATTCCAGCTGCACTGGAAGCATTGCATCTTAAATGGTGGATGGCCACGTGTACTGTCACCGAGATGTCCATTGTCATCTTCTGCTGACAGTGCCGACTCAGAAACCATTCTGGAGCAGAAATCGAGTGGACCTTCGTAGAGGTAGCAGGGACTCCATGGGAACACTAGCTCCCGACCACCCCAGGCCTTAAGGTCTCAGGCCTGCTGTCTCAGGTGATCCTCGGGGCTGAGGTCACCCTCTCCTGTGACTCTGGGCCATTCTAAAGGCCTCCCACCAGACAGAGAGCAAGGTTGCTTGCATCCTGACCAGCCTCGAGGACAGTTTTGTTGTTTCATTTTGGTTTTTTTGTTTGTTTGTTTGTTTTTTAAACAGGGTCTAGGAGCCAGATGGTAGTGGTGCACACCTTTAATCCCAGCACTCAGTGGCAGAGGCAGGTGGGTCTCTGAGTTCGAAGCCACTCTGGTCTACAGAGCGAGTTCCAGGCCAGGCAGAGCTACACAGAGAAATCCTGTCTCAAAAATCCAAGCCCAAACAAAACAAAACAGAGTCTGCAAAGTCCTGGCTGTCCTGAACTCACTTATGTAGACCAGGCTGGCCTAAAACCCACAAGAGATTCCCCTGCTTCAGCCTCCTGGGCTGTATGCTATCACACCTGGTTCAGGAGCAGCGGTGAGGGAAGTGAGAGAGAAGCCAGGTCAGCCACCAACAGCAGCCGCAACACAACCTATCTGCCTCCCTTGCCGGCTACTCCCCTGTACCCAGGCCCCCTTGTTAGCTAGCCTTTCTACCTGCTCCGTGCGTGCTGGCATGAGGTTGGCCGGAGTAGGAATCCCAGCTTTTGCTGGTTGACTGGGCCCTAATCTTGAGGACTGTACGCACCCATCCTGCCTAGGGGCAAAAGGGTCCAGGCTACAGCCACTTAGGTCGGGCAGAGTTTCAGGAGAGCTAAGGGCTCGGTGGACACACAAACTTGTATCGGACCGGCTTTGCCGTGTGCTTTTCTGCTCTTGCTACCCAGCTGTCCAGCAGCCACCACTTCTGAGCAGAGCTACCTACAGATGAAATACGACCAGGAACCCCACATAAGCAGGCACCTGGGAACCCCATAGTAGCTCCTCCTGGCCTGGGGCCCTTCCAGCATCCCCACAGGGCCTGCTGCTGTCCCAGTGGCCCAGCCTTGCTGTTTGGCTGTATACAAACAGCTTGGCTGGGGAGAGCCTCCCGAAGGCGAGGAGTGGGCGGGGGTGTCAGAAACAGATTCAGAAAGAACCTTGAATTAGCCCAAGTCTTGGAAGCTTGCCAGCAGTAGCACGCTGGCTTCCCTGTTCCAAGGCAGTTCTGACACGGAGCTCCAGAGGCAGGCATGGAGCAGCCGCGTGCCTGAGGCTGTGAGTTTCACAAAGGAGTTTCCAACCCGCTTAGGCGTGGCACAGAGCGTGGGCTCTTCAGGAAAAAGAAAAGTCACATGGGCAGGCAGAGGCTCATGCCTTTTACCTCAGCACTTGGGAGGCTGAAATAGTACTGCCGTGAGTTCAAGGCTGGCTGGGGCTCCATAGCTCTAGACCAGCCTGAGCTATATAATGAAACCCCAAGCAGAAATGTCACTCCACTGTTCACACTCTGGATCCCGAGGCAAGCTCTGGTAAAACATTCAGAGTGGGGAAAAGGGGCCGTGACTTCAGATAAGTTCCACTCTCTGTGTTTCAGGAAAGCAGGGAAGATTACACTGGGCCCCTCCTGGCAATTGAGTGTGGGGTGCAGTAAGGATGATGCGCTTTGCATAGCCACAGCACCTCCTGGCTCTACGGAGCAGCCATGATGTTGCCTGGGGCCCCAGCGCCACCACTGACCGCCAAGAGCCTGGCTCAGAAAACAGATAGAGGGCAGCAGACACCATTGTCACCAGGCTACGTACCACCATGTCCAGGGTTCTAGAGATCAACATTTGTTCTGTTGTTTGTTTTTTTAATTTTAGTTTTTTGGCAGGCTCCTGTAGCTTGGGCTGGCTGGCTTCGTGTTATGCAGTCAGGGACAACCCTAAACTTCTGATCCTCCTACCTGCACTTCCGAGAGCTGTGATCACAGGGGTGTACCCCCATGCCCAGTCCGAAGTTTTTGATAAAAGAATAAATCAAAACTGTCTGGTCAGGAGAGGAGAACTGTCTGGAGGAATAGCTCAGCAGTTTAGAGCCACGGCTGCTTCCCAGTGGACTCAGGTTCAACATCCAGCACCCACAGGGCAGCCCACAACTATCTCTGACTCTACTTCCAAGGAATTGGATGCCCTCTCCTGCCCCCCTCAAGCACCAGACATGCACATGGTGCACAGACATGCAGGCAGGCAAACAGCACAACCCACAAAATAATAACAAAGTGTCAAAAAGGAAAAGAAACACCAAAAACTGGCGGGTTGGGAGCGGGAGCAGGGCAGGGATGAAGCCAGAGACTGGCCTGTATTTTCTTACACCATAAACATCCATTTACACAGCTGATTCTCCTTCTAGGCCCTGACCCCAGGGCAAAAGGTATAGCCTCAGGAGGGGCCATGTGGCATGTGGACACAGACATTGGTCCTCCATAACTGAGACAGTTCCACCTTAGTGACCAGGCAGATGACCTGTAGTAGTTACCTGCAGGTCGCTCTGACACAGTGTCCAGCACAGGCAACTCAGAGGAACACGAGTTTATTTTGGTTGATGGTTTTCAGGGTTTCCATCCATGGCCACTTGGTATTGTGCACTTAGGCAAAATGTCCCATCAGCAGAAACATATGCTGGAAGAGAGTGGTCTTCACACAGATGTGTGTGGCGGCAGATGGGGCCAGAGGCTTTTGTACACAGCTTTTGGGTGTGCATTGGGAACCCAAACCCAGGTCCTCAGGCTTCTTCAGTAAGTACTTTACCCACTGAGCCAGCTCACCCGCCTCCCTCTTCATTTCTTGGTGGACAGAAACCACTGAGAGTAGATCAGAGGCCGGATATAACCTGCACATCTACACATCTATACTCCAGTGACCTGAGATAACCTTCACATCTATGCCCCAGTGACCTGATTCCCTTCAGAGTTTCCTCAGCTTCCCAAAACAGTGCCACCAGCTGGAGACCAAGAACTGAGCACAGGAGGCTATGAAAGACATTTCAAACCATTCCTGAACCCAAAAGGAAGCAAGTGCAGCCCATAGGGCAGGTCACCTGTAGAGCAGTGGGGCACTTGGACCTGCCTGCCTGGGCCTGATCCCCCCCCACTCATAAAGGGAGCAGTGGGTGATCCATGGGTGTGTGCAAACTGTGTGAGCGCCTAGTCAGGCTCTGGTCCTGGAAGCCCAGGGGGTGGGGGTGGGGGTGGGGGGGGGGGGGGGGGGGGTGCTACCGTGATTGCTGGCTTAGCAAGCAGGCTAAGGAATCTGAGAGCTGGAGGGTTGCATGCTGGGGAGACCCATGCAGAGACCGGATAGAAATCAGGCACTGTTGCCCATAGCTGTAGGGGCAGAACCTCTGGCGGGGGGGTTGAGGGGGGGTGGCAGACCCTCCAGGTTCACTCCAGCCACAGCAGGGCCAAAAGAACAGGAGCAACCCTGGAGGACCAGGGTAGCCATACTGAAGCACAGACACCCTCGCCGGGACACCTGGCCGCTAACTTATCCAGGCCCTGAGCTGCTTTTTTCCTTGGCTAATGGAATGCACACGAAGACTAATGCTCTGTGTCTGGTCACCTCCAGGTGAATCCACTCCATCCCCTCAGGGCTAGTAACATTTGAGTTTTTGAATTCACTTAAACAAAGAAAATATTCCAACCTCCGGTTTGCGCTCCTCCTGGCGAGTCCCGGGCCCAGGGCAGCTGTTTCACGGTGAGGCCTGTCCTCTCGGTCCTGTTTATTCCTGCAGTTTCTCTGCCTCCTGCCTCCGTGTCCTACACAGGTGATTAGGGAGTCTAATTGGTTTGCCTGTAAAAAAGATAATTAATTGGTATTTCCTTCACGGAGAGGTCAGGTTGCCCGCTCTGATCCCTAGCAGATCCTCTCCCCCACTCCAGAGCCCCCTCCCTGGCGGTGACCGAGCAACCTTTATCTTGCTGATAAAGACATAATTGCCACCAGCACTTGCAGGCCTTAGGGTGGGTTCCCAGAGATTAAGAATCCCATCTCTGGGCCCCTTGGTTGGGAGAGGTAGCAGATGTAGCTCCCGGGCAGGAGAGCCTCCAAAACGTAGCAGAAATATCCTCTGCAGAGCACTTTGTATCTAACAGGTACAAAGTATCTGCTGCAAAGCCCTTGCCCAAGAACTGGTGAAAGTGAGAACCCCACCCCCACAGTCAAGGGTGGTTCCCCGCTGCAGGGATGGGATGGAGTAATGAGCAGTGTTAGAATACCTCTTCCTGGTGTCTCCTCAGCACTGCAAGTGACTGACTCCTCCCCCACCCGCCCACCCCCAGCAGCTGTCCGTGGCTAGAAGGCAGACACTCCTATTGTTGACAGCACTCGTCCCCTATCTGATAGCAGCTCTGTGGCTTATCGCTCCTCTGCAGTAAGATCTTAAGCCTTTAGGAGGCTCTTATCTCTCTTACGGTTCTGCCTGATAGGACCACGTCTGCAGACGGGGTGGACACAGGTGAAGTGACTGCCCCGAGGTGAACTGAGCAAACCAAGGAGAGATTCCCGGCAGCAGGCGCAAAACTGTTCAGGACATCCCCGGGTGTTACCTGCAACAGTCCATGTAGCATGATGGGAAGGGAACAGCGAGCCCTGGGGACACAAGAAGTGGTGAGAGAGCCTCTAGGGCTATCTGAAGAATGGGTAGCCTCAGGGTGCAGAAGGTTAGAGGATGGGGGAGGAAGTTGCCCTCTGGCACCCCGGCAGAGCTGAGGGCACCAGACAGTTGGAGGATGAAACCCAGTCTGTGTCCTCTGCCAGAGCTTGACTCGTACCCCACAGGACAGACAAAGCCCTTGGAAGCTCAGGGCAACCACCTTAGTGTCCCAACAGAGGTCTGAACCAGTCTTATGCTGGGGTGGGGGTGGGGTGTGAGAAATGAGTTACATGGCAGACTGGGGACAGAGAGCCCAGGCAGGATCATCACAGCCAGGGCTTAAACATGGCGCTGGAGTCACCTGGGGAGCAGAATATCGAGAAGAGTGGGGACATGGGGCCGGAGAAAGGTTGTTTGTCTGTCAAAGGGGGGGGGGACTGGATTTATGTCTGGGGGCCCAAGTGCTTGTGGCTGCACTACATGGATATCCCAGGACAGTGTGTGGCTACTGCAGGAAGCTGTGTATCTCTTCTCCCCGGAATCAGGAGTTGGGACACTCACCTACCTCCACGAGAAGTGAGAGGGTCTGCTCAGAACAGAGGTCAGCTTAAGTGAGGGGCACCCATATCAGGGCCTGGTGTGCTGTGGACCTGGGCAGTAGCCAGTGACAACAGGGTAGAACAGGTGACAGTTCCCCTGAAGCCTGGGTGCAGAGGGGCAGGTGACAGTCCCTCCCCAAGCCTGGGTGGAGAGGGTACTCACTCTTCTCATGAAACCTGGGTCTTCATCTGCCATGGACAAGCCATGGACAGAAGCACCCCTGTTCCTGGGCAGTGGAACTGTCAGTCAGCTTCACTTCACGTTTCTTTCTTTTTTTTTTTTTTTAAGATTTATTTATAGTATTTATTATACAGAAGTACACTGTAGCTGTCTTCAGACACCAGAAGAGTGCATCAGATCTTATTACAGATGGATGGTTATGAGCCACCATGTGGTTGCTGGGATTTGAACTCAGGACGTCTAGAAGAGCAGTCAATGCTCTTAACCACTGAGCCATCTCTCCAGCCCTCACCTCATATTTCTAAGAGCAGTCAGCAAGGCCTCCATTTGGCAAGCCTTCCAAGTGGCCCCTTTCCTCCGGGGGAACCACATACTTGTGGGTGCCTCTTGCCCCTTTCCTCGGCTGTGAGTCTCCCCTCCCCTAAGAGCTCTGACCAGATACTCACAGGGTTAGTATAGGAGGAACAGCTGAGGACCTTGTGTGGCTTATCTGGACACCATCCCTGCAGAGCCAAGGTCGGCTGAGTGAACAGTCTGTTACACCCCAGGGATCAAAGAGGCAGAGGTGGGAAGCAAAGGCCTCTCTCACTTGCAATGACTGAGCACTGTGGCCAACCAGGCAGCCTCATTCTTGGGATAGGGTGAGGTCTGCCACATATCCAGATGGTCTCAAGTACCAACCTTGTGTAGACTGAGAAGCTGGGCTTCCAGGTCCCCACCAATCCATGTCATCTTCCCACAAAGCAACCCGTTTAGCATCAGTAATGTGAATGTCACGTCGTCATCATAGCTTCTGTTCACCTTGTCCGAACCTCTAGTTTCCAGCAACAACATGATAGCAGGGAGGTCATCAGATACAGCACAGATGTACCAGCCACAGTGACTTCTGGAGAAGTCCTTTAGCAGTGCGGCCTGAACCACCTAGCCCAAGGGAGGCAGACCCTCACAGCCTTGGTCCAGATACATTCATCTGCCCGTCAAAGATCCTCGCTGGGTCTGTAACCTACTCCACTCCCTAGAATCAGTACATGGCCCATTAGAGCCTGATGTACTGTTAACGAGCAGACCTACAGTCAGTGTCCCCACAGGGCCACCCAGCAGTCACCCTAACTGGGCACAATCCTCTGAGATATGAGGACAGAGCTTGCATCTTAATGCAAAAGTTGTTCCTCCTCTTGTTCTTTGGTTTTGTTTTCTCCCGAGACCTGGTTCCTCTGTGTAACCCTGGCTGTCCTGGAACTCGCTCTGTGGGAGGTGGCAGAGCACAGTCCACATGGCCCTCCAGTGTGCAGAGAGCTGGAAACCATGTTGTCAGCATTGCGGTTCCCAGTCATTGCCCAGGACATCGGCAGTGCAAGGCACAGAGCTGCGGGGAAGGACATTAGCTAAGGAATGTCCTTGCATAAGAAAAAGGTTTTTATTAATGCGCCATAAGACAAAATTAATACACCTCTGAGAGAAGTAATTCTCCCACCTGCAATTCGGAGATATTTCAGAGGCCCAGCTCCTGCAAACCTGGACTCCGGGGAAGGGACATTAATGTCTCTGGCCCCAGGGCCCTGTCTAATACATAGATGAAAGATGCTCCCCCCACTCAGCCCATTCCCACCAAGGAGCCAGCCCGAGCATGAGCATGGGGGTCCTATCTGAAGACCCCTTTCTTTAAAGAGACATCGTTCTGGAGCATCTCAGCACCCCTAATGATGCCGACCCAAACTGTATCCCCTCTTCCAGGACCGCCACCTAGGAACTGCCCTCTGCTCTACCCTTGTTTTCCTGCCTTTGCTGTGTAAGACTTTCATGAAACACTCCCACTTCCCCCGTAGCTCATAATCTGAGGCTCCTGCTCTAGCCAGAGCTCCCACCCCCATTACAACTTCTTGGCTCTCTGGCTCTTAGGGGGCTATGTCTCTTCCCCAATAAGGAACCCTCAGGAAAAGGGCCATTGGAAGGACCCTGGAGCTTGGTCCTACAAGAAGGTGGGCTTGTGGTATGCACATGTGTGTGGGAGGGACCACCCGGCCAGCCACTCTAACCTGGCCACACCACTGTGCTGCCCCACCCACACTGCCTGCTCTATAGCCCCCCTCCTGAGCTCCCTTCCACACACTGTCCTATCCACCTGCCCCGTCCATGCTTCTAATCCAAACTCCTCCTGTCTGCCCTACATGTCCACAGTTAGCTCCTAGTATCCACACTTCCCTGTCTACCCTCCTCTCAGACCGGCTCAGAGAAATACCTGAGCCGGACAAAGGTTCATCCCCAGCAAGGCTCCATCCACTTCTTGTCCCCTGCCCACTCCCATGATGACAACGAACCTCTCCCTTTGCTCAGGGTTCACAGGGCCTCCCTTTGCTTTATTTTTCTGGTCAAACCTTCTCCCCAGCCAGGAGACACGAACCCTGCTGTTCTGCTGCCTATCAGCGAGTGGACCAAGGCTGTGCTGAGTTTGTGGACATTTACCTCGGAGCCCCTCCGCCTGGGATGCAGCCCTATCTGTTCCTGCCCAGCATGCTTGAGGTGGGCCCGAGGCCATAGTGTGTGTGTGTGGTGGGGGTGGGGGTGTTCTGATTCACCATTACCACGCTCCTCTGAACCTTTTCTCTCCTCCTGCCTGACCCATAGAAGGCTGGCAACAGGCCTAAAGGTGACCAGAGTCCCCCGGAGGTGTTGTCCACTGCCCAGGAACCTCTAAGAGGCACCAACAGGTAAGATACGCACTAGCCGGGGTCTGCCACAGCCAAACCCTGGCCTTAGCCTGCCTCTCCAAGGGCGCCATGGTGAAGGGGTCTGCGAGGTGATGGCCAGAAGGAGTTGTAGGGTGTCTAGGAAGACAGAGCAGGTGCCCAGAGCCTGTCGCCAGAGAATGAGCCTCTGGATGAGCACAGCACCCATGTCTCTGAGTGGCTCACCCAGTAAAGGCCCACGGAGAGGAAGAGGGCGTGCTACTGCCTTCTTACTGCAAACCCTACACCCCAGCACCAGGTGGAGCCCCACGAGGTCTGGTAGCAGGGCTAGGGAAAAGGCTACAGGCCCCTCAGAGGTAGATAGCAGCCAACAGTGGATGCACAGAGAGACCATCCATGTTAGGTAGGGATCACTGGGGCAGGTGGGGCACTCATAGAATGGACATGTTTTCCCAACCTCCCAGGCCAGGGTACGCTGTGGGCACACCCAGTGAGGCGCTGCAAAACTAGCCCTGGCTCACGGGAGAGGAAACTGAGGAATGAGGACTTACCCTTCAGTAGTGGCCCTCTTAAATCAGGTCTGGGTTTCTGTCTGACAAGTCAGAGGGCTGCTTGTCACAGTGAGAGGTGAGACAGCATGTCTGCTGACTCAGGAGGATGTGGCAGCCAGCTCCACCCCCAGTCTTCCAGCACCTATGAGCCATGGCACGGTAGGTACCTTGTAGAACAGCCAGCACCCACATGCCAGGTGCTCCGATAGTGGAACATGTGGGGTGTGGGCCTTATTGGACCTAATGGAGCAGGAAGTCCCAGCAGTTCTTGAGAGACTGGCCAGCAGGGCAGACAAGGGCCAGGGGAGCCATGGACTAGAGATAGCTTCTGCTCTCTGTCGGTGCCTCTTAGAGGTTCCTGGGCAGTGGGCGACACCTCCAGGGGACTCCGGCCACCTTTAGGCCTCTGCCAGCCTTCTATGGGTCGGGCAGGAGAGAAAAGGTTCAGAGGAGCGTGGTAATGGTAAATCAGAACACTGCTCCTGAGACAGCCAGGAGAGAGCTTAAGAGATAGTCACTAGCCAGATCTCTCGGGAGTTTGTGGAAGCCTTTGTCCCCATGCCAGAGGGCAGGAGCCCAAGAGTGCCCTGGGAGCACTGCCTCAGTGTGGGGCTCACATGAAATGCCCAGCGCAGGGCCAGAGCAGACTGACCCAACAGCAAGGCTACCAGAGAAGAGATGCGGTGGGGCTGGACGGCAGGGCCTGCGGCCTGCCAGAGCTGAGCTGCCTGCTGGCTCCTGCAGCTGGGTTGCTCATCGGTGACGCAGTGGGTGTAGGACGAGCCAGGAACTCTGGAGGCTGGCAAAGAGCTGGCGAACTGACAAGCCTTTGATGCCCCTCAAACGGCGGTACTGGGACAGAGCCTCATCCAGCAGGAGATGTGTCCCGTGCGGCTCTGAGTCAGGGTCTGTGAATCGACCACGGAGTGTGTTTGTACGACAGCCAAAGCTGATTTAAAAATACAACCAAGATCTGGCTAGAGCAGAGCTACCATGGGCCCAGCATTTCCTCCCCGAGAGGATGTGAGAGCGGACAGTGAGCACCAGGGTCATTGACGCTGGTCACCTCAAGGCCCAGGATGCTCCGTCTGACCCTGTGGGGGTTCATCGCCAAGGCTGCCGTGAACAGGTTTCTTCCTTCAACTGAAGGCTTTTGCTGCGTCCTCCAGAAAAGATGGAAGGTAGCCAGTCCGCTTCCCACCACCACTGCCCACTAAGGAACTCCAAGGTGTCTGCAATTAAATGACACAGAAATAAGATTCTAGGACCCCAAGAAGCTGCTGAGTCAGCGTGCAAACTCAAAACGGCCCACGTGTTCAGCGTGTGCCTGTGACCCTGCTTTTGCTGCTTCCTGCGTTTCGGCCAGCATCAGAGTGTTCCTGGCTACGGGCAGCCATCAGACTCCACCTTCCACCACTGAGATTAAGGTCATTCTCCTGGGAGCCTTGCCTCGAAACAGCTGGTCTCCTGTTTCCAGAACATAGAAACACCAGGGAGAACTTTAAAATTTTTTTCTTGTTTATTTTTTGAGATAGGAGCTGATGTAGCCCAGGCTGGCCAAAGGCTGCTGACGGTGGCCTTGGACTTCCAATCCCCCTGCCTCCCACTGCTAAGTGTTTAGGATTACAGGCCCATATTACCACACCTGGTTTATACAGTGCCGGGCATGGAACCCTGTGTTTGTGCATAGTAGGCAAGGAGTCTACCAAGTGAGCTACACCCCAGAGAGGCAATGTGGCTAGGGCAGTGACTGTCACCTATGCACAAACCCTGCTCCCCAGCCTCCTCAGTGCCACGTTCTCAGGGCCATGAGGTCTTTTGTCTCTTCTGACTCGGCCACCCTCACCATGCAAATGCTGCCCTCCAGGAATGCCCACCTCAAGACATTGTCCAGGGCTTCTCAGTTCTGCCTCCCAGAACTGAGTGAGTGACCCTTTGTGGGAGCCTTGGGCAGGGTCTGTCCCCACTTTGTTCCAGGCACCTGTGGCAATCAAAGGGTTTTGTCACCTCCTGCTGCTGTTTGGGTATCAGATCCTTAAGTCCCTTAACCAAAAGACCTGACCCTCCAGGATTCTAGGACAGCTGTCTTCCAGAGGCATTGCCCAGCCCTGCAAACCAGGAGTGCTTCAGTGTCTTGGTTTGCACTTAAGATCCCAGAGCATCGTGGGAGTGGACTTCTGGCCTGAACCCCTCACCTGGGCAGGGCATCCTTAAGAGGCTCAGGATGGGTAAGGGGAAGAGCGAAGGCCACTAGCAGCCCCTCTGGATGCGGATCCTGGCTCTTGAGCCTTTGTTGGACCATAGAAGAAGGTTGGACTCTTGAGATCTGAGCTTGGAGTCATGAAAACTCAGACCTTTCTAACAAAAGCCAGATCTGGAGTGCTTCCCCATCCCCAGCACTCAGAGAGGTCCAGTTCAGGTGCTGCGCAGCCCCCAAGTCTTCTGTCACATTGGCACCATATCACCTCTGACCTCAGAGTGTGGATCATACACTAGACTGCTCAGACCTATCATGGGGCCCCAACCCCACCAGGTTCTGCCTGTTGGCCTACTACTGCCCAGCTACTGGGTACACCTTGAGTATCTGTGACCCGGCATTTGCCACCTCTGTGCCAGACTCTTCTTACCACTCCCAACCACACAGAGACAAAGCCACTGAGTCACAACCGTCCTGAGGAAACCCTTGGTCTGGCTCTTCCAGAGGGCTCCAAGAGGGTCTAGCTGTGCTCATTTGGGGCCCTTGCTTTCTAGTTGGTCTCTGGAGAGATAAGGCCACAAGCCTGCATCCCCTGTCCCTGCCTAACCCAGCCGGGCTGGCTGCCACACCTGGGTCATAGTTCATAACCTTCCTCTCTTCTGGCAAAGATGGGGTGGGGGGTTGGAGGCCAAGATGCCAAGGAGGGAACAATTTCAGTCAGCTCATGTAATCACGTAAGATCATTACAGCTTTCAGACACTACCACCGCACACTACCTCAGCCTGTCAGGCACGAGGAGAGAAAAGCCCCCACACTTAGTGGAAAATGATCAAACTGGAAGCCACTATGGCACCCTGGGAACCACTCTAGCCCACCCCACCCCCAGCATAGAAGCATGGATCCCAGTGGCTCAACTGAGGGTATAAGCCAGCTGGTCAGGGCTCGTCGTACCTTGTGTATCAGTCAGTGCTGGACAGAAGTTATGGGGGTAATGTGGCAGGGATGACGGATCGTAGCCTCTGGGTGATTAGCAGAACACCCAAGAGGCCCACAGTTGAGGCTTATAGGTGGGGAACCTGAGAAGTTCAGATAGCTGCCATCCCACTAAGAGTGGTCCTCCTGATGGCATCGGGGTGGACCCAGGACAGGCTGGGACTGAATCTTTAAGGAAACACCAGTCCCTCAAACCACAGTCTCCTAGTTAGGGTTTCTGTTGCTGCGGTAAAACATCACGACCCCAGGGAGGAAAGGGTTTATTCAGCTTATACTTCCATACTACATCACTATTCATCACTGAAGGAAGTCAGGGCAGGAGCCTGGAGGCAGGAGCTGATGCAGAGACTATGGAGGGGGGCTGCTGACTGGCTTGCTCATCTTGGCTCACTCAGCCTGCTTTGTTTGTTCTGTTCTTGTTTTGTTTTTCAAGGCAAGAGTTTCTCTGTGTATCCCTGGCTGACCCGGAACTCACTCAGTAGACCAGGCTAGCCACAAACCCAGAGATCCGCCTGCCTCTGCCTCCCGAGTGCTAGGGACTAATGGCGTACGCCACTGTGCCCGGCCTCAGTCTGCTTTCTTATAGAACCGAGGACCATCAGCTCAAGGGTGGTACCACCCACAGTGAGCCCTCTCCCGCCCCCCTCCCCTGCCATCACCAATTAAGAAAGTGACCTACAGCTGGGTCTTATGGCGGCACCTTCTCAGGTGAGGTTCGACCCTCAGATGACTCTAGCTTGTGTCAAGCTGACATTAAACCAGCCAGCTTGTATCCGTATCCCTTTGGCCTGCACAAAATGCTCTACCTGGGCTTCTGGGGAGAGACTGGCCCTGGGCACCCGCCGGTGACTCTTGAGACCTGGGACAGTCTCACCGACTAGATTTGCCTGAGTCAGACTCAGCAGTCACTGCTGTTGTCATCCGAAGGCTTCAGACAAAGGGAAGGGCGAGGAAGGAGCTCCCCCCTGCAGAGATGGAGAGCGACAGCCACCCCGTAATTTCAGCACAGGGCAGGGGACCCAGGGGTCTGACTTACATAAGACAGCGCTCGGAGAGCCTGCTTACCTCTTACAACTCAGGCCTCCTTCTGGAACATCTCATCTGGATACAGAAACGCCCCTTTGTGCTCCCCCAAAACAAGCGCTTTGGTGGGGACGCGAGGCCTAAGATCTCAACAATAGCAGGCTTAGCGTGAGCAAGACCTGTGGGCACAGGTTGGTACCTGCCTCTCTACTCTGCCTCCAGCAGTCACAGTGGCTGTGGACGCTCACCAGGCCTGTCACCTGTGTACACAGCAGTGAGGGAGACCAGCAAGTACAGAGCCTGGTCCCCGAGTGCAAGGAGCTCTTGGCCTCCAGACTCCACTGACGGTGATGTCACTGCTGAGGTTGGCGCTAGGCTTGGAAGGGCTGGATGACCAGGAGAAGTGGGGTCCTAGGTAGGGTTCCTGGGCTCTGGGAAAAGTAGGTTTTTCATGCTCTCAAAATCTGGTCTCTGCCTTAATACACAGACACCCAAAGCCAGGCCAACACTATTACGAAGAAGGAAAGGGATTGTGGGTGGGTGGGCACACCCAGCCCAGCCCTAGGGTCATGCCGGCAGTAGAGGCACTTGCTGCAGGCTTTCCTGGGAGGGAGCATGTTTCCGTTCAGGGCCCCTTGCCGCATTCCTGCAGAGACATTCCAGGCATGTTCTGGGATTTCATGACATGACAAAGGACCCTGTCAGTCCCTGCACGATATGAAGTTGTGTCAGCTGCAAAGGATGGACTTGATTTAATAAGTGTGGCTGCGAATTTGTCCAGCCACACATGAGCATTCCGCAGAATAGGGAAAGGGCTCCGGTTACACTTCCCCCCAGAAACTCTAATTGCATGCCTTGTGATGGAAAGAATGCATCTGCCTGAGACTCCACCAGCGAGGGGGTTGAGACACACATCCAGTCGCTCAGTAACGTGTAAGGGAAGTTGTGGCAGACGACCTTGGGCCTGACTGCACACTGGGTCTCTCACCTGCTCACCCAATGCCCGACACATGCTGGGGACCGTCAGAGCCCCTCCTCCCTCCTCAGCACCAAGGGAAATGGTTCTAATTAAGACTTCCATGATTAGTCATTTAATCAGTCATTAGGCCAACACAGATGGAGTCAATTAATTTTTTTATATACTTGAAAAGATAGTTGATGACAGGCAGCCCTCTGAGCTGGCCGTAGGTGGCCACTGCATACCTAACGCTGGACTCTTGTCCCCCTCGAGGAAGCAGCAAACACTCATGGTAGGGAGATGCTGGAATCCTAGGCTCCGACCTGCCCTGAACCTGGGGCTTCCGATGGTGCCACAGGCAAGGCTGCCTCCTGTCATAGCACAACAGCACCAGGACCTTTGGGCAAGAACCCACTGGCTCGAAGCCTGAGACAGTATGGTGCAGAGGTGGCACTGAGTCCTGGCCATACTCTAACACCCTAAGGCAGCCATGCATCCCACAGCCAACAGAGACAGAGCACACCCAGGCCCATAGCCCAACACACACCCAGCCAGTGTATATGCGACTCAGTGAAGGAGTCCACCGGGCTGCTGGGTGGGGAGGAAACACAGAGAAGTGGTCTCATAGCTCTTTCCTGGTTCCCTTCAGTCCCTACTTCAGATCACCCGGCCTATTGATGCCTTAACACCACACCACAGGCCTGGCTCACCCTGGGGCTTATTCTGAATACACTTTCGGGCACCTTGCTCCCCTCCACTCCCCAAACAAGCCATGCTGGGGGAACTCCCGGGAAAATGCTTTCTAA
Source organism: Rattus rattus (assembly GCF_011064425.1). NCBI lineage: Eukaryota > Metazoa > Chordata > Mammalia > Rodentia > Muridae > Rattus > Rattus rattus. The sequence continues at coordinate 5,585,471 of NC_046154.1, read as the reverse complement.
TGATCTCTACTAGACCCAGACACTCACGATGTGGCTGTGACAACACAGACACCCACTTGGTCCCTTCCCCAGCTCTTTGTGGCTCACCTGTGCCCTCCTACCTGGAGGCTGAGCCCCCCCACTTCTGTCTTCAGGGCGTATGCTTCATGGCTGAGACAGAGCAATGGACCTCACCTTAGCCCTGGATTGAGGTCCCCATAGCATAGCTGCAGGGGACATGGGGGTGGCATGACCAGGTCCGTCCCAGAAGGAAGAACACCAGAGATGAACTGGGCATTCCTGTGTGGTGAGGCCCTTGTGTAGGCACCAAGATGAGGTAGGAGTTACGTTGTGTGATTCTGAGGCTCTTGCTGCCTGGGCCCGTATGGCCCCTCTGTCACCCAGCTGCCTACCTGACCAGTGGGTGTCTCACACTGCAGAAAGCCCCGAGGAAGCAAGGAGAGATGAAGGGATTCCCCGGTTCCTCCTTTCTTTAGGACATTTATCTTTTTTTTTTTTTTTTTTTTTTCGAGCTGGGGACCGAACCCAGGGCCTTGTGCTTGCTAGGCAAGCGCTCTACCACTGAGCTAAATCCCCAACCTGACATTTATCTTTTTAAACTGTGTGCGTGCGGGCATGCATGTAAACGTGTGAAGTCGCTGGCACAGCCCAAAAGAGGGTGTCAGATCCTCTGGAGCTGGAGTTAGTCAATGGTTGAGAGGCACCTGACATGGATGCTGGGAACCAAAACTCTGGCCCTCTTGGAGAGCAGCAGGTGCATTTAACTGTTGAGCCATCTTTCCAGCTTCCGCTAAAAAGTTTTAAGGACTGAAAAATGAGCCGGGTCCTGTCCAAGGAGGAGTAACAAACTGAAGCAGGTGAGGGCTGAGCAGGAGCAGCTGGCCCTCGGATGTGCCTTCACCCTGGCTCCCGCGCCCTAATCCCCCTGCACAGCAGGCTGTTTCCTGCTGGTGCTGGTGCTGGGATAATGACCCCGGCAGAATGAGACGGAGGACAGCAACCTTAACCCCTCACGTGCCACTGTCAGGGGCCTCCTTCCCAGCCAAACAGGTATCGCCCTCCAAATTAAGTGAACTGGGCTTCCCGCCCAGGATAGAGCTCAGGAGGGTGAAGTCATTAAGCCCTGTTCTATGGCCTGGGAAACATGCATAACCATCCATGGCTGTCCATCCAGAGTCTTGGATGAGCCCTTGGTCTGGGGCCTCACAGGAGTGGCTTGTGGCCAGCATTGCCTGTGTGCTGAGGTCTTGCCCTGGCCTGTGTCCAGGAGAAGGGATGTCACTGACCAAGCACTCAAACCTCCATCCCTCTCCGTAAGAACACAGTGACAGCAGCTTCGGCGTGTGTGCGCGTGCGTGCGCGTGTGTGTGTGCGCGTGTGTGTGCACGTGTGCGCATGCGTGCGTGTGTGTGTGCGCGTGCGTGTGTGTGCATGTGTGTATGTGCATGTGTGCATGTGCGTGTGTGTGCGTGTGTGTGCATGTGTGTGTGCGTGTGTGTGTGACACACAACTCTAACTCATGGTTCTAATTTTGGAGCTTTGGTGTGGAGTCCAAGGGGGTTATAGAAGACCTGGGGCTCATACCCACTGTAGCCTGGGCTGCACCTGCCTTTATACCATCGGGGCCTGTTAGTGTAGGCTGCATTCAGCCGCCAAGGACCCTAGGACAGAAACATCTACTCAGGCTCCTGGCCTTGACCAGGAGGTTCAGATGGGTTATTCAGAGACCTAGAACTTGTACCTTTCACCCCTGTGGGAACCTCTAGCCTGGAACCTCGGGCTCACTGGGCTCACTCCTTACTTCAGATCCCCTACCTAGGCCAGGCCAGACTAGGCACAGGGAGGGTTGGCTGGCGGGTATCTGTTTTTATAAACTGGACTACCACATGCAAGCTGGGCAAGGCAAGACCCACTTTAGCACCCCAGAGCTCCTGCAGGGCCTGTGAAACCTGATCTGTAGCTAAGCCCACGAAGCAGTGGGTAGAAAGGCATAGCCTCTGTGTCTGGGGCTCGGGCTGAAGCTCTGTCACCCATACCCCATTTTGCTGTTTCCACCTCTCTCTGAGATCTGACCATCAAGGCCCACTATACAAGGCCACGTCTCCTTAGCTCTCCAGTGAACCACAGAGCCACACAATGCCCTTCACAAACACACTCTGGTACTGAGGCTGAAAGAGGCTGCAGGAAGCAGGAGTGTGTGTCCCTGCCAACCTGACAGTAGCTAGGACTGAGGACCTTCGTGAGCCCCTCCCCCGCCATGTACCTCAGGTTGCTGGGACTGGGGACAGTCGGGCACAGAGGAGGCTCTGTTGTGTGTCTAGTCAGTTTGAGACCAGCCTCCGGCCATGCCAACTTCCTGCCATGCCTCAGGCCGACAGCCTCCATGTGCCTCTGATACCTGTGTTCTCCCGCAGAGCCCATGCGGTCTTGAAGGGAAAGACAGAGGCCTCCTGCCCAGAGGAATACTACTTAGTGGTCACCCTGCTCCATAGAGGCCCCGTAGTTCCTGGATCTGTGACCTTCTGTAGCTTGGAACAGGCTTCTCCGAAGCTGGGCCTGTCTGGATGATGGTAGAATTCTGGGCAAGCATGAGCGTGCCCATTCAGTGACCTCTGGGGGTGGGGGTGAGCATCAGAGCTTTTCTCTTTACTGAGAAGCATCTGCCCTCAGACTTGTACCCTTGGACCATGTCAGGTGATGGGGCAGTGCCTGTGCCTGGACTTCACTGAGATCTGGCACCTGTCCCATCTGCTGGATTCTTAGAAGGTGAATTGGTATCAGCTGGGCTCCCTCATCCGGTGTCCGGCTGTAGTGATGGGAACATATTTTTGCTTCCAGCAAAGACAGAATATGTGGGATTGGACCTGTCCCCTCAAAAATAAAGAAGCAGCAGTTAAAAACCAGAGAGAGAGAGAGAGAGAGAGAGAGAGAGGGGGGGGGAGGAGATGGAAGTAGGAGCCTGCGAAAAGGCAAAGGGTGAGAGAGGGTGAGAGAGCCCCATGGCTGGCCATGGCGGCACCCACCTTTTAATCCCAGCACAAGGGAGTCAGAGGCAGGCATATCTCTGAGTCCGAGGCCAGCTTGTCCTATGGAGAGAGTTCCAAGACAGCCAGGACAGAGCCACTTGTGTACAGGGTGCAAACACCCAGCTGGAGGCCTGGAAATACACAGGGTGCTGGCTGAACGTAGTTCAGAACAATTAACCTGAACTTAAACGACACCCAACAAGCCCAGGAAGCAAAACCAAGATGGAAGGCACCATCTTGAGGCAACGGAACATCAAGACCATTTCAGTGGACACAGAAGGATCTCAATCTGTACTGGGTATAGACTGGAAAAGGCGGAGGTGCAGCTCAACAAGGAGTAATAGCTTAGCATCCTGGAGGCCCTAGGCTCTATCACCACAAGATCAGCAAGCAAGCAAGGAATACAGAGAAATACAGCCCAGGAGTCCATCAAAACCTAAGACGTGACGCGAGAGAGATGAGCCACTGAGGAGCACGGGGACAGCCGCAGCTGGACTCCGTGCTCACCAGGAAAGCTGAGGGGCAGGCAGAAACCCCAAGCCAAACTAGCAGGAGCCTGTGGAGCTCAGTTCAGTCAAGAACACGGACCAACATGTGTGAGCTGGGCCTGAATACCACACTCGCTCACAAAATAATCCAGAAGCTGGCAGGGATGAAACAGACCCATTTGGAGCGAGGCCCTTCCTGAGGAATGGCTGTGCTGACCTGAAGGTGGTCTCCAAATCATTCCAGGAGCTGAGAGGGAGACGAAACAGGCAGAACACACGGGGAAGGGAAGGGGAGGGAACAGAAAAAAACGCTAGGGTGAAATGATGGCCAAGTGTGTTTTGTTGGCCTACTTTTAAAACGTTTATATCATTTTTATATCTTATTTTGTACATCAATATGATTGTGAGACTGGGCACACACCACAGTGAGTGAGGAGGTCAAAGGACAAGTTTGAGGAGTCAGTCTTCTCTTTCATCATGGGGTCAAAGGGTCACCTGGCCTAGGCAGCAAATGCCCTCACCCCCCACCAGCCTTGCTTCTTACGAGATTCAGATTGCCTAGGCTGGCTTTGAACTCCCAATCCTCCTGCCTCCACCTCACGAATGCTGGGATTCAAGCGTTCGAATCAGGGCAAACTTCTAAAAAAAAAAACTTTCTAGTGGCAATGAAATTTCATACCACGGGTCCCGGTCCTAACACAGCAAGCATTCCTGAGGTCCCAGCGCTCGGCATTCCAGGCCGGGGTGGGCGACACAGACCTCACTTCAAAACAGAGCTCGGTCCGCAGTGTGCCGGCCTAGCACAGACATAGGCTTAATGCTCAGCACCCCACAAACTGGCCATGCTGGTGTACACATGCAATCTCAGCAGCCTGGAGGTGGGAACCCAGGCAGAGGGCAGCGGGAATCCAGAACCATCCTTGGCTATACAACCAGTTCAAAGCCAACCTGGGGTATATGAGACCCTGGCCCCTGTCTCAAAAAGAATGAGGGTGAAAATTTAGTGTGTGTGTGTGTGTGTGTGTGTGTGTGTGTGTGTGTGTGTGTGTGTACGCATGTGTAATGAGAAAGAGAGAAAAGGTCCTGTAGCATTCCAAGCTTACTCAAGGATACCAGCCCAGTTTGTGGGCCCCTCCCTGCCCAGTGCTGGCAACTGCCTCCTCAGCTGGGCTGCTAGAAATGTTTCTCAGATTCTCGGTTCCGATCCCCCTGCCGAGCCCCATGATGTGCATACCGTTCCTACCTGAAGCTCTCCCTCACACGGCTACCAGGCACCACAGAATGGCCTTCTTCTCTCAAACTATCTCTTGGGTCTCCTGGAGACCTGGCCTCAGGCCTGACCACATTGCCTCCCTCTACTGCCCAGTTAACCGCCAGCTCTGAGGGCCCCTTACTCCAGACGCCAGCTCCTGCCTGCCTCTGTCTGGCCTCCTCAAAGCCCTAGGGGTCTCTAAAAACTCTCAGAACTCTCAGGGTTCTTGTAACCCCCTTTATTTCTCTTAAAGCTGGCAGCCTGACAGGCTCTAGTTATTCCTGCTGCTAAATTATTTATCTCTTCCCCTTTAAGGTGACTCCTGGGGCCCAGCCGAAGCCCGTTTTCCCTACTTAAAATGAAGTCATTTAAAAATCTTTTGTCTTTAATTTTTTATCACCCAAACCAGGCATGTGGTCTTTTTAAGTTTGTCAAGGGATCAGAACCTGCTGATACTTAAGCCCCACCTGGACAGGGGCCCTTTGCACTGTCCCTAGCTCTGCACTGGCTGGAGGCCACCTTGAGCCTCTAGTGACAGGAAATCAGCTGTCCCAGATGGAGGGCCAGGGTCAGGGAGGAGGCCCAACGGCTGTAGTTTTGAGGCTCCTCCCTGTCCGTAGGGATCCATAGTTCAGCACGCAGCTCAGCCCGACCATCTGGGACTGAGGCCAGGTGTCTACACGGAGCCAGCACCCTAATCCCCCACCCCCAACCCCACTCCCCTCCCAGTCAGGAAACAGGAGAGGCTCTACAAACTTGATTCAGAGACCTAAACCCAGGATGTGCCAGAGGGCCCCATATTGCCACGTGTACTGGCCACATTCAGCAGGGCCTTGCCAGGTCCTCCTCAGATGACCCAACCCCGGGCAGCTGGTCCTTCTTCAGGGTGTGTCTCCAAAGCTGGACCAGCCCTCATTGGCTGTTTTCAAAGCCCAAGGGTGTGTGGGGCTCCGGCTTCAGTCTGAAGAATGTGTCAGACAGGGTTTGCACCTACCTTGGGAATCCTGCGGGATTCTCGTGGATCCTGTGGGCAGCAGTGAGGGTCCATCTTTCAGACACAGGAGCCAAAGGAGAGCGCCTGGATAGGAGTTCCAGAGTCAGGCCTCTCTCCTCTACTCCTCCCAGGCGACACTTATTGGAAGGCTCACATGGGTGCCTCATCCTCAAGTCCCGTCTTTTTAGTGTGTGTGTGTGTGTGTGTGTGTGTGTGTGTGTGTGTGTGTGTGTGTGTGCATGTGTGTGTGAATCAAAGGACCTCCTTGGATGCTGTCCCCAGGAACATTACCCACTCCCCCTGAGACAAGGTTTCTCATTGGCCTGGAGCTCAGCAATTAGGCCAGACTGGTTGGCCCGGAAGCTCCAGAGGTGCTCTTGTCTCTTCCTCCTCAGTGCTGGAGTTACAGACACACACGACCGTGTCTGGCATTTTTACATGGGGATTGAACTCCGGGTCCTCTTGCTCACAAAACAACAGCTTTACTGACTGTGCCGTCTCCCCTGCCCATTGAGTCACTTTTTTTTTTTTTTTTTTTTTTTTTTCGGAGCTGGGGACCGAACCCAGGGGCCTTGCGCTCGCTGGGCAAGCGCTCTACCACTGAGCTAAATCCCCCAACCCCTGAGTCACTTCTTTCTGAAAGATAATTTATTCCTCAGCAACCTCCAAGCAGGGTCTAGACCTCGGATCTGTTGTCAGACCAGCTCCCAGCTCCTCTCTCAATCACCCTAGTCTGGGTGTGAGAGACCCTAGCATCCCAGAAGCCATACCTGGGTTCTGAGGGAGCAGGACTAGCCAGAATCGTAGGGTGGTTGTTACACACCTGCCCAGCAACGCCGAGACTGTGAGGCCCGGAGGTGGGGCTTTGAGAGAGGCAGGAACAAGGAATGGGTTGCTTGTACAGAGCTCTCAAGAGGAGACACAGGGGGTTGGGGATTTAGCTCAGTGGTGGTAGAGCGCTTGCCTAGGGGCGCAAGGCCCTGGGTTCGGTCCCCAGCTCCAAAAAAAAAAAAAAAAAAAAAAAAAAAAAAAAGAGGAGACACAGAGAAGGTGACACACACACACACACACACACACACACACACACACACACACACACACACACACACGTGTAGACACCAGAACCGTTGGCCTCAGTTTGGGTGGAATCAATACCCAAAGAGGATTGCCAGAGTACTCAGGTCCCTCCGTTGCTCTCCACAGGTCTGATGGGACCACAGCAGAGCCATCGACAGCTGCATATCTAGGTGGGTATTTAGATGTGAAGGACCCCGTCCGTCACTGTGGTTACAAAGGCAGAGGCAAACTGTCCTGGGGGATGGGCCTGTGGGTGGCGACGGTGGTCCAGGCAAGGCATGTGCTCAAGCATCCCAGAGGTAGATGGAGGTGTGTGGGTTATGGGTAGGGGGAACATCGCAAGCTACCCCCAGACCTATACGAAAGGGGCCTGAGGCCATGAGGAAGATTCACAGATGAGAATGTTCCAGAAAGGACAGAGCTGAGTGGTGTAGTGACAGAAGGCTTGGGTAACTAAGCGCGTGTGGGGAGGCATGGACTCTCCTTACCACCTCAGGAAAGCAGCAGCCAAGGTAGCGGCTGAATTAACAAAGGACAAGATAACAGCGAGTTCATCGGCAGCTGAACCTGAAGGGTGCGGGAAACACAACGTGGCCATGAGTCTCTGATCCTCAGACCCTCATGTGCTCCAACACAGCATCCCTGCATACTGGTATACCTGACCCTCCTCTGGACAGTAAGCAATCTGTGGGCTCTCAGGTCTCGGCCAGCAGAGCCCACAGTTTGGGGACAGGATCCTTGGTCCAGGGCGTTTTTCAGAGCTGCTGTACTCCTAGGAACTGGGCAGTGCCTAAGCTGGGCCTAGGTGGGCAGCCTTTGGGCTTAGGCCCCTATTGTGAAGTTATCAAGCCAAGCCTGGGTCCTCCCCACCAAGCTAGAGAGGCCCCAGTCCCAGAGAGCCAGGGAGGCCAAGGCTTTGACCTCATCAGAGCACAGAACAGAAATGACTTCTCCAGACTCAGTTCCCTCCTCTAGAAGGGCCCAGGCCCGGGCAGCTGATACAGGTTCAACAAAGGGTAGACACTTGTCTGCCTAGCCCCCAAAATTCAGCTTTGCTCCAGCACCTCCAGAATCCTGGTGAGAGGCCTGCGAGACCCATCTCACATAGGGTCATGGGAAGCAGAAACCAGCCACTCACAGCTCTGTCGGGGCCTCGAGGTCAGGGTGAGCCTGGGCCTGCTGCTCTGCTGGTGGGCTCTACTAGAAAGAGCCTGGAACAGGGGGACAGGGTGGGATGCAACATTCCCACCCACACCTACTGCTGAGTCTTTAGATTGGCCCTGGGCAAAGTCCCTGTCACCTCTGGACAGTGAGAAGAATCTTTCAGTTCCAGGACTGAAGCTGCCACACAGGGTAAAGCCAGGTGACAGCCAAACCCCTCAGCTGAGAGCTGGCCTGGGGGACAGGATTAGGGACCAGGACTGAACAATGTGGTGTCCGGGCCTCCAGTGCAAGCCACCAGCCAGAGCATCTGATGGGGGATAGGCCCCAGCAACAGGGTCAGATCAGGCCTGTGGCCTGGTTCAGCGGCCATGGCCGTGAGCTCACACTGGCTCCCCAGGCCAGCACCCTTGGCCCAGCCTGGTGCAGCTGCATGTTCCTGGGAACGCCTAGAGATGGGCTGCTTGGGAACACTGTGGCTGCGTCGCTATGCAGGGCTTCCCTCCAGCTGCCAGAGAGGCTGGCCTGTTGCCGGTGCTTTACTGATACAGTGTGTCCCCTGCCCCAAGTACCCCAGTCCCAGTTCATGGGCCCCCTAGAACCAGTTTCTTGGAAGAAAATTCTGAAGGCCAAGCAAATTCCTCCAGCCCCCAGGCCCACTCTCATCCCATCCAGGAAGGCACAGCCCTTAGCTTAGCGGGGAATGGAGGGTAACCACTTGCTCAGTGGCTGGAATGTCACTCGGCTGGGCTCTGCTGCGCTTGGTGGTGGGAGCCTGCCTCAACCCAGTTTCAGCGGCTGCCACATTCCTGGTGTGAGCCTGGGCCAGCCAAGGGGCTTTTTCCACACTCTGGTGCCAGCCCCAGCGGGCTCAGGGGAGGGAGAGAGGGCTGTTTCTATGGCAACTTCCCTTTTTGTTATTTCTTATTTTCTTTTTTATGGTTTCTCCAACTTTGAAGCTCTCCAGACAGTTTACAGACTGTGGAAAGGAAAAGTGCTTTTCCTCCTCTGCCCCCCCACCAGGCTTTCTCTCCCCCCAGACCCCCAGGCCTTCCCTCCTCCCAGGCCCCCAGGCCTTCCCTCCCCACAGTCCCCCAAGCCTTCCCTCCTCCCAGGCCCCCAGGCCTTCCCTCCCCACAGCCCCCCCAGGCCTTCCCTCCCCCCCCCAGACTCCCAGGCCTTCCTTCCCCCAGTTCCCCCCAGGCCTTCCCTCCCTACCCCCCCAGCCCCCTCCAGGGTCTCAGGACCCCACCAGACACTTCAAGCCTTGAGAGGCCCAGCTATTTCTTAAACATTTAGAGAAACGAATGTGTTTTCTCCAACAACAATGTAGTCAAGTATTTACAAAAAAAAGACTCAGCCACGTGGCCTAATTAGCAGTTGGGAGCAGGGGTCTCTGTGGCTTGGTGTAGTTGACCCTGAGGGCTGTCTGTACATCTGTCCCCTCCCCACACCTGCCTCCTTCATTCCCAGACCTGATCTGAGAAGCTGGTTGCTTTGGCCAAACGCTTGCTAATGAAGCACCCAGCCTCAGGATGGCAGACATGGCTGAGATACCCAAGGGAGGGTGGAGAGCCTGGGCTCTAGTGGTCACACTCACCTGAGGACACCCTGCCTGTCCCTCACAGGGGAGTATGTGCTCATGGTCTGTGACGTCACCAGCCCTCCATTCCTGGGCCACAGGCTGCCCACCACCTTCAAACACCTGCGGATCCTGGCAAGGGGGGACATCCACTGGCCCCATGTCCCTGAAGATCACCCAGAAGCTCTAAGCTAGAGGCCACTCCTGGCCGTTGGACATAAGGGAACCAGCAATATCCTCAAGGGAAGGTCAGGGACCAAATCCTCTATTCCTAAACAATCTGAGAGCTGGGGACGGCCTGTGAGCCCCACAGCTACTGACTTCAATAAAACTCTAAAATACCAACCCTGAGTAGCACCCCCATGGGGCGCCTTCTAATAGACTCTTCCTTGGCCTTAGCACTGAATTGATTCGGAGTCCTATGGGACACGGGTAGGGGCTCAGTGTCCCAGTGCCCTCTTGAGGACCCTCATATCTGCCCCACCAACAACACTGTTCCTGGGCCCATGAAGGTCTAAATTAGATTTCCATGAAGGCAAGGACTGGGGGCAACTAGGCCACCCAGCATGAGCAGCCTCAAGTTCAGGTCCCCTGGCACTGCAAAGTGAAGAGGGTCTTCTTACCTGGTCATCCCCAGCATTGCTAAGGTAGGGTCATTGGAAGGAATCTCATAACTGCCACTGAAGGGCACACTGGCTGCTGGGGAGGCCCAGGTCTGACTTTGTCCCAACCCCCTGGGTCAGCCACAAGCATCTTTTCACCAGGTCACAGGAGGTCTCTGGACCCGCCCTCTACCCTTATCTCCTACACTACTTCTGAGCATCACTTCCCAAGTCTGCCCTTCAGACAAGTACAGCATTCTGTAGCTTCCTCCTCCTCCTCAAGATGAAACCACATTTCTGTCAAAAGAAAACAAAGAAAATCATGTTTCAATTTAGGAAGGAAAATGGCTGGGAGTGAGCAGCCGCAGCTGCCGTTTTCCAGCCCATCCTCAGGCAGCCTCTGGTATTTAACTCCCCAAAAGCATGCTGAGCTTTTAATGTCAGGAAACTTGTAGTCACTACTCCATGAGGCTATGGCAGGCGGGGCTTGCGCTACAGAGGCTTCTCAGCTGACATCAGGTCTGTCCAGGCAAGCGGGGCCAGGTGGGGCTGCTTTCAATCACAGAACCTCTGCAAACAGACAGCTCTGGGCTAGCCATCTACACAGTCACCAGCAAACCTACCAGCTGATCAGGGTCTAGTGGTCCAGGCAAGACCCCAGCTTCCTGCTCTAGCTTCCCGACACAGCCACTGAGTTTCTGAGATGACACTGGTCTTTTCTCCTCGTCTCAGGACATTAGGGGTAGCCACAGCACCCAGACAGACACTGCCTCTTCCGGCCAAGTGTATCTGCACCAGTAACTGCTGGTCTTCTGAGAACTGTGGTCACTGGGACTGGTCTGGCCCTCCATGTGGCCAGGACAGGAACAGGTGCAGATGCTCTTGTCTGTATAACTCCTCCCCCTCCCAATGCCCTGCTGCCAAGTGGTCCAAGCATCTGAAATTTGAACACCCAGGAAGAGTTCTAGAGCCAGGCCTGGTAATGTGTAATCCCAGCACTTGAGAGGATCATTGTCCATTCAAGTCCAGTCTTGGTTATATAGACAGATCCTATCTTAAAACAAGAAGAGCAGAGACTAAACTCAGGATAAAGGAGATAGTTCAGTTGGTAACGCACTTGTCTTGCAAGCAGAAGGACCCGAGTTCATTCTCCAGAGCTCACATAAAAAAATAAAAAGCCCCTGCTGGGCTGTGGTGGCACACACCTTTAATCCCAGCACTCAGAGCACAGAGGCAGGGGGATCTCTTGAGTTTGGCCAGCCTGGTCTACAGAACGAGTTCTAGGACAGCCCAGGACTACACAGAGAAGTCCTGTCTCAATAAATAGCCCCCCCAAAGGAAAAGAAATGGGTGCTGTGGTGGTGCACACACATGCACATATGCATACATGCATATATCTGCACACACACACACTCAAGTATAACTGCACATGCATGCACATATGTGTAGCATATATAGCCACAGGATGTGCATATGTATAGCTGCACATATACATGCACACATGTATGCCCACACACACACGCACACATACACACACACACATATACACATGCATGTATCTGTACATACACTCACACAGGTATATCTGCACATACATACACATATGTATAGGCACACATACATGCACCTATGTATACCTGCACATATATGCATACATACAAAGTTCAGTGGGGCAGGTCTTGGATATAATTTGCTTGAGGTGAAGAGGTTGGGCATCCAAGCTAACCCAGTGCAAGAACTGCAGAGTGCACAGCCTATGACCACAGAAGTGATTGGCCTCCAGCCCACAGGCCAGTTAGGCCCCAGGGCCTCATTAGGCAGCAACATGGTCAGGCTGACCTCTTGGGCAGTACCGAAGCCTGGGGATCCCACCCTGGGGTTCCCTCACTATCCTGGGATTGGGTGGGCTCATTTCAAAGGTGACTAAAGGTACAGTTTCCAGGACTCAGGCTTCGACAACCAAGAACCCCCACTCCAGGTTTGTCCATCCCCTGTGGGATCCCCTCTTCTATGATGGCCAGAATTAGGATGGAGACCCAACAGGAGCACATGCCCAGGGGGTAACTTCACCCCAGCTACCCTCTCGAGGTCTTGGTCTGAGTACCAAGTTTCCACTGGGAAACTTGAGCCTGTGACCAAGATGAATGAATACAGGTCTGGCCACAGCTCCCAGAATGAGGTGGCCTCACTTCCATCCAGAGGCCCAGTGCCTAGCACAATAACAACCATGGCTTCCGTCCTGCCTGGGTAGGCTCCCTTCTGTGGGTGGGAGGGACTAAGGGGTGGGACTCCATAACTTTAGATCTACAGCACTGCCTGACAGAAACTGTTAGGAGTCAGCCAGAGGCTTACGCAGGTGAATATAGCAAAAAATCTCTGGACTGCCTTGAGACCTGGTGACAGTGTGAATGACAGAGCCTCCGGGTACCTCCTCTGGGAGCTGGTAGCCCTCAGTTCTCAAACCACCACTCCAAATATGCTGACCCCACTTGGGGATTGCAGGGGCAAGAAAGAGAAGAAGGTTGGGCAAGTTAGAGGGTGTGGACCACCCTCCCCACTCCAGCCCAGAGTGAAGAAGCTGTGAAGCTGACTCCAGACAAAGCCTTTCTCTCTCCTGTGCTACATTCTAACCACGGACCCCTCCAGGGAGGAGACTACTGGTCTGCCTGTCATTTACTTAACAGATAATAAGATACTGAATGTCAAGACAGGGCGCTGTCAGGTTTGCTTGTGTGAGATACAAAGATAGAGAGAATGGGATGGGAGGTGGGAGAGACATTCAAAGAAGGAAAGACAGAAGGAGTCAAGGAGACAGGAATGGAGAGAAATGAAGGAAAAAGACCCAAAGGAAGACCTGCCTGCCCATCAAGGTCTAGGCATGCAGAGGTGCCTCAGAGAGCTGGTTCATCAGGCCACCTGGGACACATGTGGGGTCAACAGAGGACAGCATGACCAGGACACAGCCTGAAACCAGGCTGTACTGCCTGGTCCGTGCCACCCTCTCCCTGGGCCTGTTTGGCACAGGTGGCCATAGCTCCTCCCAGCCTCTCCCACTGGTCAGGCTGGTCACTCAGGATACTCTGGGGGAGGCCTCCCCAAGCCCTGTCTACAGCCTGGGCAAGTTGCCTGGTCTTGGTGCCAGGCGGATGTGAGGCCAGCTGTGCTCCGCCTGGGCCCCTCCCAGCCAGGGCTTCCTGGAGGTTCCAGGGCCAAGCCTGCCAGACCGGTTCCTACAGCCTGGCCAGTTCACTGGGAGCCCTGGATCCTAGATAGTATAGGGCAGGCCACAGGCCTATCCCAGCAAGACCACTATGGAGGAGACAATTTTCAGTGGTGGCTGGCAGACCTGCCCCTTTCTGCTCAGGTTTCCTCAGGGAAAGAACAGCCTCAAACAGCCTCTCACAGCCAGAGGGAAGGGGGAGGTTCAGGTGGAGTCTGGAGGTCAGGTGAGGAAGGGACTGACTGCCCATGGCTGAGGAACCACTGGTCCTGTGTAGGTCTTCAGGAGCCAGACAAAAGAACAGGGGACAGCAGTGTATGGGCAACCCACGCACATACACAGTGGCTCTGTCCAAGCTCCTCTTGGCATAAAATGAAACCTAAGGAGCAGACAGGCTGCCCTGTCGCAATGGCCAGACACCTGAAGACTATCACCAGGCTGTCCATGCCCACCATGTGTTAGACCTCAGTCACAGGCTCTGTTGCCTCTTGTATTCATCCCCCATGGCATTGGGGATGGTGCCGCTCTCCCACCTTTGTTCTGTAAACAATCAGGACACAAAGATCTCAGGTTTGCAGCTGGAGCCCCAGTAGAAACAGGGGGCCTCCCTCCTTGACTTAGTACAATGCAGGCTAGGAGACACAGGAGGGCAGACCCACCCCAGGCTCCTAAACCACGGCTTCTGAGTCAAGTACACCAGCGAGGAGCCCAGGATTAGAGTTGCAGCACCCCCTTACTGGAAGGGGATCTTGGGCTATGTCCCAACGGCCCAGTGTCTTTAATGTTGGGGTGAAGGTGGGGGGTGGGAGTGGGACTGGACCAACTCAGGGCATCCTGTTCCCAGCTGTCAGCCAGAAGCATTCCCAGGCTAAACTTCAGGAATCACACCTTAACTCAGTCCTTGTCCCGCACTCCTGTCCAAGGACCTTGGGCCACCTCCCAGGACCCCAGCAAACTTCCCTAGGGACCTCAGCAACCAGAGGCACATCTGGTCCTCCAAGAGTTTCATGATTCATGAGACAATTATTTGTGAGTACCTGTAGAGGACCAATTTCTGTGGGGCTAGTCAGGTGCTGAGGGAAAAAAAAAAGCCCTGCAGGTTTGGCCTGGAGTCTCAGAGCCTGCTTCCAACACGTAGTCTCTGGCCCTGGGATGGGGACAGGGACTTGGCTATGGGTTGGGTAGAGCTCTACACACCCCGATCCCAGTGTGGGGGTGTTATACACACTGCTCAGGTGACAGGTGGAACTTCATATTCGCCGGTCCCGTGGGTTGTGCCAGGCTGAATTCTGATGGCAGAGGCAATAGCTTCTGCAACTGCGGGTTCCAGTCGTGGGATCCTGTTAGCTTGGATGGTGGCTTTGGGAAGGGCATCCACTGGGGCGTCAGTGAAGCGACTAGGGACCGCAGCAGAAAGTTGCTTAAGGCGACCGGATCCCTTTTCAGATAACATATGGGCTGCACCCCGTGGCAGGGCTGGCGAGAACCTTCCAAAAAGGGTGAGACCCTTCCACGCAGACCACGAACGCACGCTCTGAGACCGATCCCGATCCCGAGGACTCTGGCCCGGAGTCCCTGGGGCCCGACGCCGGAGGAAGTCGGGTTGCGCGCCGGGCGGCGCCGGGCTGGTCCGGCCGGGCCGAGCTCCCTCCTCGCAGCCGGAAGCCCCGGGCCCAGCCCGTCGGAATCCGCGGCGGGCGGGGGAAGGGAAGCGCACGCGGGCAGCAGGGCGAGGCGGAGGCCGCGCGGCCCGTGGGCGGGGCATGCCCCGCGGGAGCCGCGAGCCCCAGGCTTTGGGAGCTGGCCGGACTTGGGGTCCAGGAATGATTCCGCAGGCTGGGACCGCGGTCGGACCGCAGGAAGGCCAGCGCGGTCGCGCTTCCCCACAGCAGTCGCCTCCGGGGTCCGCTCATCCCGGGCCTGCAGGAGCCTAGCAGAGCTTCGGACCACTGCCGCCCCCGCCCGTCGGAAGGAGCGGGAATGTGGGAAGTTGAAGGGCGCGGCGGTTCCAGGGCGTCTCTCTGCCGCGCCCTTCCCTCCTCCTGGAGGAGTGCTGCGGGCGGCCGCACAAAGCCAGAAGCCTGTTTGGTGGGTGAACACCGTACTGGAGAGGCCGTGGATCCAACCGGGCTTTCTGTCCTTGATGTCCGGGTGGAGGACAACTCTTTGTCTGTCAGACCTTGGGCTGCCAGCTCTGGCCTTAGTGCAGGCTGTATCCTGACCCGAGGCCACCAAGCACGATTAATGGGGGATTCTAGCCATACTCATCCTTTGGGAGCCTCCATAACCTGGGCTACAGGGGAACCGTGTGGGGAAGGCCGACGGTGGGCAACCCCTTCCTATAGCAGATCTCCACCTCCACTACTTGATGGGGCAACTTCCTCAACAACCACCAGAGTCTCTCACTAAAGTGGTTACTCTGTAGAAAAAGGAAACAGAGATGTGGACTACTTGTCCATCCCGAGTAGTGGCAGCATGAGATTGGACTCCAAGATTTTGCCATAGTGACCCATGAACCCTGGCTCAGGCAGAAGCCCCATCCTGCGTCCAAGATCAGAGCAGAGCACAACACACAGGACCTTCGAGTCCCAAGTCCTGGCCTTCCCCGATGCTCTACACCCTGCCTGACGCAGGTCAAATTCATCTGGCTCTGGGCTTCTCCCCAAGGGTAGGGGGTGGATACAAAGGACTGCCCCAGGGCCAGCACCTGCCTCTGCTCCTGTCTCCGATATACAGCCTTTTACATGCACATAGTGCATGCACACATATACACGTGCTAGAACAGATATACAGGTGTCTCAAGGACAAGAGACCTTTGTGTACCACCACAGATAAGGTACCTAGATTTGGCTGTCCCCTCAGCCGTGCCCCTGGCCCATCTCATTTTGGTAGCATCAGTGGTAGGCAGGGCTAGGGTGAAGGTGCCCCTTGTCTCCCCTTTCTGGTGGGACTCACCACTTCCTCTCCCTGGTTCCTCAAGAGCTAGGACAGCTAGCAACCACCCCACCCCAACCCCCACCCTCTAGCTCACCAGGCATCTGGAGACATACATTTTTCTTTGAGTAGCCAGTGTGAACCAGTCCCCACTGAGGAGTAGTTGCTGCATTAGGGACCACTTGTAGGGGAAGCCAGAAATCTCTCTGGGAGACAGCTGAGGATAATAAACTCACGTGTTGGGGACAGACCATCAGCTGGCCATGGATACTTGAAGCCCCCTGGGCTTCAGGACTGGGTTGACAGAAACTGAGCAGTTTACAAGGGCCAGCATGGAACCCAGGAAGCATGGGAAACCTGGCTCACCTATGAATGGGCTTGGGTTAGCAGCTTGGGGCTAAGTTAACCAGTTCTTTAGCTGTAGAGCCGAGCACATTGGAGAGCTGCCATGGAGCAGATTTGGGGGCTGGGGGTAATAAGTCTCTGCTGGAGACTGTGGTAAGGGTCCCCAGGTTGAGTTCCCTGTTTCCCTTGGATGTACTGCCTGTCGGTCCAAGCAGGCCTTTGTGTATCTACATCAATGTGAGCCAGATCCTGGACCCATCTTCCTGCCGGTGAGGGCTACCAGATCCATACTCAGGAAGAAGAGGGTCTGTACCAGACCAGCCGGACACCTGGCCCAGCACAGGATGCTATGAAGACGTCAGGCTAGCCAACTCCTCCTGCCTGTGCCCGCCTGCAGTGGGCCACCTGTTCCACGGCTTGGTGCCCCTGATGCCAGTACACCTACCAGCCTGGCACAGGCCTGATCACAGATGGCCTTATGCGTCACCAGGACCACGGGGTGGCAGGGACGGATGGGCATCCGGGCCTCAAAAACAAGCATCCTCCCTCCATCCCCAGGGTCACCTGGCTGGCACAGGGATGAGCTTTGGCCATGTGTTGGGTGTCTGTTGGGAGGGCTGGGAGGCCAGTAGAAAGTCTTCCATGCCCAGCATCTTAAGCCACAACCCTGTCCTTTGCTTTTGGAGTCTCCTCCATGCAGGTGATGGACTCTAGAAGTTCCCACACCCAGGTCACCAAAAACAGGAACAAAACTCCCGCAGAGCAGGCAGTCCTTCTCTTAACTCAGAGGCCAGCATGGTAGTGCCTGGTTCTACCTCATACTCGTCTGAAAGAAGTCTGAATCCAGGACAGGCAGAGGATCTTCAGAGCAGGTGCCAGAAAGGTTTAGAGTGGCCTGCCTAGTCCAGGGTCTGTTTGGCTGGCCTGAGGGAGGAGCGATTCCCCTCTAGGCAGGATCTGAAGAGTAGGGATAGTCTTAAGGTAAGGGGACATGTAAAAGGTACAGGCTTATCACAGTGACAGAGCAACAGGACATGGGCCTGTTTCCCATGGATAAAGTCTGGGATCTGTCTTCCCATAATGGGTGGGTGGATAGATGATAGATATAGAGGCTTGTTTGCTTGGCCTAGGGCCAGCCCACTAACTCTCTGGTGGTAGGTAGGAGCCAGGAGACAAGTAGGCACAGCTGAGCTGAGGGTGTGATTACTGGTGACTGAGTAGACATGAAAGTGGGGGTGGAGTCACCGGACAGGGACGGGGACCACCTGGGAGCTGCCGGCCCTTCTTAGGGAGTCCCCAGGTCTTGGGGAACTCGGGAAGCAAGTACTAGCCAGGAAGTGAGGTCTCAAGAGTTGTAGCTCAGTGTGGAGGGGCAGCTGTGTCCATACAGAGGACCTGGCTGACGCAGACCTCAGCCAGACCGTAAGATGGGGGCTTCTCCACCCAGGACTCCCCCGTCTACCCTTTTCACTCTTTTTTGGCCCCTGGGAGTTCTGATCCCAGCAGACCCTTGTGGAAGCCCTGCCAGGAAGGGCTACGCCCATTCCATGTGTCCAGCACCGCTGAGTCCTGTCCAAGAGGTTACCGAGGCTGGAGTTCCTGGTTCCCCAGCTGAGTGACTGACAGCCCCAGGTCTATTCTGTGGAGATGCCTTCCCCCTTTCCTGAGGACCTGACTGCATGCATGGGGGCTGCAGGCACTCCCAAGGTCCTTTATTGTACGATGTCATCTGTTGGGGGGGGGGCTTTAGTGTATGATGACGTCATCTGTTTCTGGGGAGGGGTTGGGGGAGGGTAGAGGGTCAAAGGACTAACAGGTACACGGAGAAATAGATAAATATGGCAAGCTTTTTCTTTGTTTCCTTTTTTTTTTTTAAATCAGGCATTTATAAACAAGAAAGCATACATTAATTACATAAAAATAGTTCTCGAGTAGCAGAGTAAGCCGTCGTATTGTCGTTAGCAGCAGCGTAGGACTGGAGGGCGCAGGGGTTTGGGCAGTTATGAAAGTTGAGGTGGGGTGGTTTTTTTTTCTTCCGTTGATGAGCGTGTCATTTGAGACTTCTGACTTAAAGCAAGAGCCCCTCCCCGTCAGCCCTGGGGTAGGCATGTGGGGAGAAACCACAGGGGACAACCTGCGTAGGAACTGGGAGAGGGGGTGCCATGGAGGACACCACATGGGAAATGCCACAAGATGCTTTTGTCCCCTCCAGCAAATGAGCAATTTTTTTTTTCTTCAGTTAAAAACAACCCAGGAAACAAGACAACCAGCAGGTAAGAAGGTTTCTGGAAAAGGAGTCACCATATACACGTATGCTACAACGGTGTGAAATGGAGAAAAGTTATTTACATGTGAGTTGTCTTTACACTGCCTTGTTCTGTGTGAAAAGCAGGGTGTCGTGTGTACCAGTTAGCTGCTCACCAATGACTTTATTGCTGTTGGTTTTTCCCTTTGTTAAAAATCTTCTAGGATAGAAATGAGTGAACCGGTCAAGGGTTTAACACACAGGGAGGGTCAACAGCCAACATGGTGGAAACCTCTCTTTCCTTTCTCTGAAATCTGCAGCCTTCCTCAGAAGGAGACAGGCATGCAGTGCCGGGCTGCCCTCAAGTCTACCTCAGACCCTGCAGTGAGCAGGGCCACCATCCACGGCAGCTGCACAAGATACCCAGTGCTTTGCCGACTTCACCCAGGACTGGGGCCCAGGCATCAGGCAGAAGTGGCTGGATGACCTAGACGCTATGTCCTAGAGGTCCCGGACAAGTTACTAGTCCACGGGAGCCAAACTCTGATCCAACCAGAGGCAGGGGGAGGAAGGATCCAGGAGGAACAATGGATGAGATGACACGCCCTTCCCAGATCCAAGTCATTCTGGTAAGTGGGGAAGAGCCCCTGGGGCACACACAGCACTCCCTTCCCATACTGGAGCCAGTGCTGGACCATGGAGACCAGGGAACTGAGGGTGACCAGGGCTGTGGCAAGGAGAGGCTCTGCTGAGAGGAGTGAGCGCCCCTGGAGCCAAAGGCTCAAAGGGGACCAAATCACTGGGATCTCCAATAGGCAACAGGGACAGCCACACAGAAGCACACCAACACACTTAAAGCTTTGCTCCAACTAAATCATTTAGTTTTCCTTGAAGAAATGACTGAAAAACACAACTCTAGAAAAACAAGGCTGAGACAGCATTCTTCGTGTTGCGTAACAAAACCGACCCTTTAGGAGACACGGTCATAATGCCCATGGCGGGTCTAGCTATGGAGATGTGAAATCCATGCATACAAGTTTCATAACTGAAAGAGAGGAAAAAAAGCCAAAGGAAAAACTCCAAATAAACGCTGCGTATACATGATGTCCCTTTTGCATTGCACGTCAGAAGGGGGGACCAGCAGCAGCCCAGCCCCCCTCAGTAAACCAAGGGCAAAACCCTGCAGACGACAGACCTCGGCACCAGACATCAGGGCTTAGCAGTCTCCAGTTGCAGGCCGCAGTCCTTGAGGTCGTTTGTACCTGCACAAGCCTCCCCCTCCCCTCGGCTCACAGCTGCCCTGCTAGGACTGGAGGGGAGGGCTTTTGTATGATCTTCTCAGGTAAATAAACACAATTGGAGGATGGGTGGGGGCCTCTTGTCTACTGGGAAATCATTTTTCAAGCTTGGGCATAAGAAACCTTATACAATTTGCATAAACAGTTAAGAGTAAACGAGATTATTTGGAATAAATGCAAGTAACGTATTTTGACAGTGGCAGATTCAGTCGCTACTGAAGACGATATTTTGGGGGTAAAAAGACAAGTCAGGGTTTGCTGTACAAGATGCTGGAAGGCACAGAACGACCCCCAAGTCCAGTCTCTGCATTTTCATTGTCTCGTGATTCCCTTGTTCAACCAAGCACCAGAGGGGATGTGTGAGCGCTCGAGCACTTAGGGTTTGAACTGCTCTAGAGATCGGTAAAAACCGCAGTTAACGGGGGAGTAAGGAGGGAAGGGAAGGTTCTGACAAAGTGCAGTTCTAAATACATGTTTAAATGAACAACAAACAACAACAAAAAAAAAAAAAAAAAAAAAAAAAAAAAAAGGAAAAAAGGAAAAAAGAGAAAGGAAGAGTGATATAATGCTGTTTGCTCCAATGCTGCAGCCTCAGTCCACGATGCGAGGAGTGATGTCTGCCGCACTGAAGAGGGGTTGCTGTGGTCAAGCAGCGCATGGGTGGCTAGGTGGCGTGTGTGAGAACAACACAACAGGACACTGGACCATGGCCACTGCCTAACACAGGACAGCCCCTCAAGGTGTAGGTGGGCAGGGGCACCCAGGGGCCTGGGCAAACTGGCTCAGGCCTCCCAGTGCCCACAGGGCAAGGTTAGTGGTGATGGTGATGGGCGGGGCAGCGGCGGTAAGGCGGGCAGTGTTGGGGCTCATCTCGCACGCGGCGCTCTCCCTGCTCTTCCTGGCAGCAGCAGGAAGACTGGGGTCCTTGTTGCTGAAAAAATAGACTCTGAAGAAAACCCTTGCTGTCCTCTGTAGCCGCGGGCACAGATGAGCGGTGATGGCTTCCCAGGACGGCGGTGGGTGGGTGCCACCCAGCCAGTGTGGGTGTCCAGATGGCGTCACGTGTAGGGGCCTTTTACAGTTAGTCATTAAAAAACATGTTGATTTTCTGAATATCAAGTCTCCTTACTGGTTTTAAATAGCTTATAACAAAAGTGTAAATGTTAGAATGTTCTAGCAAGCAGAGGACCAGCTACAAGCCACAGAGCCAGTCTCAACTCTGGCTGCAGCTGGGGGACATGGCTTGCTCACTTGAACTTGGCCAGTAGAAAATTTTGCAGTGGATTCCAAAAGTATGTGGTTACAAACACTCGCTTGGTAATAGGCACAGTAGAGACGTTGTGCTGTGTGGCTGCAGAGGCATGGGCTGGGCCTGCAAAGCCACGTACCCGCCGCTCTCTGCGCACGCATAGAGGTCCATGTGGCAGTGGCAATCACTGCCCAGGCTAGGGATCCAGCTCAGCGTTGCTCTCACCTCCAGAATTCTCAGGCCGTGGCCGAGGCCACAGCTGCTCCTGAAGCTCCTTCACCACCTTCTCCAGGTGCTCACGGGCCTCCCGTTCCCGCAGCAGGTCAGCTCGAAGCTGCTCGCGGTCAGCCTCCGCATGCTGCAGCTTCGCTTGCAGGTCCTCAATCTGAAAGGGATGCCGAGTGGTCAGTAGTGCTGCACCTAACTACTCAGGAGTCCACGACCCTGCTGAGTTCACTCAGCCTAGGTGCCAGGTCTGTTCCTCTTCTACCTGAGGCTACATGGAAGGGCCCAGATACCCAGGCCTGGGAGAGCTCATTGTACCAGAACAGGAACAGGCTCCACGTCCACCCTGCTCTTCTCAAGTAAGTACCCAAGAGGAAACCAAACAGCACTGAAAGTGTGGAGACCTCTTCCCTTAAGGGCTCACTGGACTGGAACCCTAAGATGCAGAAACTGCAGTGTGCCCATCTTCTGATCCTAGTTTAGAGCTTGCTCTCCAAGCCAGGGCAGGGAGAACAGCCTATATTCTGGGGCCCTAATGGTCCTATTGGGGTGATGGAGCAGTTGGACTTCCACCCATGGCTATGGGAAACAGCCCCCAGCACCCGGCCAGGTCCTGGTCTGCTGGACCTGCAGGGCCTCCAGGCACTGCACACCAACACCTCAGATCCAGCTGGGAATGGGTAAGCTGAGGACCTTGGATTGGTGGCAGCAGCTACCTCTGTACATTCAGTGTTACCAGCCCACCCACTGCAGTACCTGGGCTGAGTACTTGGCACGCAGGCGCCCGGCCTCGCAGCCCTTGTCACACACCCGGACCTGCCGCGCCTGCTCCAGTTCTCGCTTCAGGCGCACCCGGGACTCGTTGGCCTCCTTCATCTTCTTCTCATTTTCAGCTCGGAGCCGCTCAATCTCTTTCCTCAAACTGCGCTTGGCCTCTGTGGCTTCCCGCAGTTTCTCCTTCTTGGCCACACGCAAGAATTCTAGCTCCTGGGAGGACATGGAGCCAACAGGTTCAAGGTCCTGCCAGTCGGGCATCTTCCCACCCATCCTGCCACCCAACAAGCTGTTCCCTTCCCCTGCCGGCCAGTGTCCTTTCCCACAGGGCCCAGCAGAAAGCTGTGACTGGCTGCTGTCTGCTCCATCACTGCAGGCTACAGCAGAGCATCCTCACGCCGCCCCCTCCCAAGTACACTTGCCTTGTCTCAGCGAGGAGGAGGAGAGCACCAGCCGTCTCAGACACTGCACCTGAGGCCTCAGTTGCCTCCCAGCCAGATGGAGCCGTCTACTTTTGGTACTGCTCATGTTCTCCCCTACGTGTTGGCATGCAGTGTGACCCCTGACCCTCACGAATACTTATGTGAAGACTCACACCTCCACCCAGAGTGGGGGCAAGGAAGGATGAGAGAATGACTAAGATTCACTCTGAGGAGAACTCTGAAATCCTGCAGCCCCGAGGATTGACAGGGTTGTGTTGTGTTAAAAGCCCACGCATGTGAGGCTGCCCCCAGAGCTGCCAGACTCAGGCTGAGGTGTGAAATCAGCTGAGGTTGAGCCTGCAGCAAAGCCTTAATGCTGAGCCCTGGTGGAGAACATTGGCTAAGCTCCTCGCTTTCCCTCGGCTGCCTGAGAACTGGGCCTCCCTTACCCATGTCAGACAAACAACAACAACAACAGCAACAGCAGCAGCAGCAGCAGCAGCAGCAGCAGCAACAACAACAACAACATCATCATCATCATCATGGCGTGAAAAGAAGGTGCAAAAGGAAAGTTTCCAGCCTAGAAAGGAGTGTATTCCTAAACGTGTATTCCCAGATGCCTTAGCTCTTCTCCAAGGCCTGCTGCTAACTCCCTTTTGGAGATGGCTTCAGAAGCCATCCCTGCACTGCAGCTGGGAAATAAACCAACTCCTCACAGAGCAAGAGGCAGCCCTCCTATAGCCACTCCTCCCTCACCATTAACACTCTGGCCTTTGTCATGGCCGAGAAAACACGACAGTTCTTTAGTGAGGGCCATAGATACGGAGAGCTGAAGCTGGGACCACTATGAGAGCCTTCCCCGAAACACAGAAAGGCTCTGGATATCAAAATGCTTCACAGGGCTGGGCCCCCCAGAGGACGGGGGAAGGACCCCAAGCGTCCCCAAGAGGGCTTGGGCAGCCCAGTAGGATGCCTCCTGTATTTCGTGGGCCTTACCTGGTGCAGGCTGCGCTTAGCCTGAAGGGCTGCTGTCAGCTTTTCCTCTTGCTTAACTCGCATTTTGACCACCTCATGCAGGAACTTTTCTTTGGCTTCCTTGGTATCCAGGCCACCCTCCAGGGCTTGCCGAAGGTGCTCCAACTCTGCCTCCAGCCCACTTGGGGCATCAGCATGGGCTGCGGCATCAGGAGCAGCCACAGGGGGAGCATGCATGCCGGGGGAGCTTAGATCCTTGGCAGAGCTGGACGAGGTAAAGGATGGGGAGGACAGCGAGGACAAGGAGGAGGTGACTGAGGATAGACAGAGAAACCAAAGCATTAGGCTCGGTCACCAAACGCACCTCCTTACCCCACCTCCCGGGGGAGCAGAGTCCAGTCCACACTTACATTCCTCTCTGCTTTCAACTTCAACCTCGGCCTCAGAATCCTTGTCCTCCTCTGCAGCAGCCACAGGTGTGAGCATGTCTGGGGCTCCTGGTGCGTCCATGGTCAGCTTTCGCTTTCGTGGCTGGATACACGTAGTAAGGGGTTCTGGTGCCCGGGAGACCACGGTGGTGCATGGTGGACTGTTCACAACCTTTTGCTGGGTTGGTGGTGCTAGGGCCACATTGGGAGCCACAGCTGTCTCAAAGCTCTTGTAGGAGTAGAAGCTAAAGGAAAAAGATGCTTAGCCGGGGTATATCTGCCTCTCAAATCCCTACATGAGCTGTAGAATGCGCCCTGCTCAGTCAGCCAGGACACAGGACCTCTCCTCACTCTAACTCGAGAGGTCCAGATTCAAATGACCGAGAACCACAAATTTTCCTGCAGGTTGGGTTAGTATAGCACATAGATAGCTAGACCTTCATGTTTTTAGAGGCACAATCTTCATGCAAGCCTCGCTGACTTGGAATCTGCTATAAACTCCAGACTGGCCTGAGACTCACAGAGATTCATTTGCCTCTGTCTCCTGAACGCCAGAAGCGAACTCTTAGTACTGTCTGTGAGCCCAGCATCTTCATTCAAGACTTCAAAACTCTAGGCAGTTTATCCTAGGACTAAGGGCACTGATGCCATGGAGGCCTGCCACACCAGAGCTCAGTTCTCCTGTCCATCCCTGCTCACCTGTCTCGAATCAGGGCTGGCAGGTGTGGGGACGTCTCCTTCTCACTTGCGGACACTGCAGGCGACCAGGGCCGGAAAGCAGAAAGGCGCTGGCGAGGGTGAGCACAGCCGAGGCTCTGTCAAGAAAACCCATGTAAATGACTACAGAACTACAGGCCACTTTATGTCCCTGAGGCCGAGTAGAGCCAGAGTTGGCTTAAGAAGGGCCTTGCTCCCTCCCCAAAGACCCCAGACAGGTTCCCACATAGCACCTTATTGGAGGAACCAGCCAAGGTCCGCAGCCAAGTGGACTGCTTGTCCTTCTCAGAAGACGCAGGGGACTGTGAGGAAGTGTCGTCTGTTTTGGGTCTTATGGAAGCTGGGGGCTCTGAGACCTGTGATCAACACAAAAGGCCCTGTTGGGATCCCTGGGCCCAGGCAGTGTCTGGTCTCCCTACCAGCCCCATAGTAGCAAGCTCTCCACTGGACCATTGTAATTCCACAGCTAGGAAGGAGCCCCAGAGCCACAAACACAGAGCACCTTGGCCCTGTGCAGAAAGGTAAGCCTGACATGTCTGCTAAGGGACGAGGGCGTCCCATGAGACAGAGAAATACTGTGCTGCTGTGGGCTGCTCTGAGGTGACCTCATCACAGCTGCAGCGGGCGCTGTGTGGATCGCCAAGACCCACTCCGGCCTCCACAGTGCTCTTAGGTTCTTTGCCTTCAGTCCCACTCTGTGGCCTCATCAGGAATGGGCTAAATGACCCAGCAGTGACTCCAGGCTCAAGAGTGACCCAACAAGCAGCCTGTAAGGAACCCAAGAGGGCTGCCCTCTGGGCAGCCTTTATCACTGCTTCATTGGAGAGCATTACGGTTACCACAGCTACCCTCTCCCCAGAGGAAGGAAATATTCAACTTGAAGGACCATGACATACCTCACAAAATAGCTTTACCAGGTGTCACCACACTGCCTTTGCTGTCAGCTTTCAGAAGCCAGCCGGTACCCTAACTTATCTCGGGCGCCAGCTGTGGTCTAGTTTGACATCCAGCATTAAGTTGTGCACACCTGAGCCAGTCTGTATGTGAAATCCAATGACCCTCCACCTAAGTGTCACACACAAACACACACACACACACACACGCACGCACGCACGCACACACACACCCCGACCTGCGTTCCACCTGCAGATCAATCACAGCATGGGCCTCTCCCAGAGCAGATAAGACTAAGGAGCTAAGCTGCTGTCCCCCAGGTAGGGCCTAAGGAGATGACACAGACCCCAAGGCAGGCACACAGGGTTTACACCTCGGTCCGCGCACAGCCTCGTTACCTTGGGTGTAATGGGAAGGACGCAGCTAACGTGAGACTTCCAGCCAGAGCCCTCGGGCCTACAGAAGAGCAGGGCTCTTATCACAACACCTGCAAAGAGGAAGAAGCCAGCCAAGGTGCCCGCTTGATAGGTTTCTTACTAGGAAACCTGGAGAGGGCGATCAGCCCCCCTGGCGGCATGCATGTGCCTGGGAGGCCTGCTGCCCTTCCAAGAAGAAGCAAGTATCTGGGGCCAGCAGGAAGCTCAGAAAGGGGAAGGCTCTGCACTCAGGAGCTCACGCCAGGAGAGCCACTGGAGGGACGACACTGGTGTTCCCAGACACATACAAATAACTGTTCAAGAAGAAAAGACACCGAAACCACTTTCTAGAGGGAATAACTCTTAGTGTCAAGCTGTCACCTAGCAGAGGATCTGTCAGCGGAGGCCGTATGTACTCCCTGAAGGGGTAGATACCCAGGATGCTGGCTGGGGTAGAAGAACCCACTTCCGGAACTGCAAGGATCCCTCCCACAATGGAGGCAGAAGGGGGGTGTTGCACACCAGGGTGGGGCTTCCTGTCTGAGCAGACACTGGAACAGGTGCAAAAAGTGAGCTCTATTCTCTCACAGAGAAAGCCACAAGTCTAGTCTGGGACACTGCTCAGACAGCCTCAAAACTGTGACCCAGCAGAAAATGCTGGGGAATAGGACCACTGGGTGAGGCTGCTTCCTGTTCAGAAGGGCCACAGGACGGGGGGAGTGGTAGACTACTGTACTGGGGTCAAAGTCTCCTAAGGCAACCCAGCTGCTTCACACATGGGATGGGGAAGCCCCTGGAGCTAGTGGAGGAGTCTTAGGGTAGCTGGGACAGCTCTCCTGAGATTTTCATACAAAGTCCAAAGGCAACCAGAACTCTTACAGAACAAGGAAGTGTTAAAACTAGACGGTGCCAGGAATCCCTCTAATACCAAACTAGCTGTACACATAAGGGGGAAGCTGAAGGGCATTTGTCAAGCAACAGGACCCTGAAGAAGGGTCATTTGACAGGGGTCCTGCTTGACAGGGGTGCAGTGAAAGCTTTGTCAGACCTGGGATACCACCATCTACAGCATGGATACTAGGGGTCCTAGGAGTCAGTCAATGGTTAGGAACAAAACTGTACCATAGTGTGTCCCCTCTAGGAGAACCGGTTAGGACCAGTCAGTTACCTCTGGATCCTGTCCTTTCTTGGGGCCTCAAAACCATCCCAGTGTCTATAAGCCAGGAGGGGAGCTCTGGGCCCATATGCTAACGCCAGGACCTAAACAGGTAGACAAGAGACAGCCCTGCTGCCAAAAGTCCAATACCAAGGGCTATTATCAGGCTGTATCAGGGGAGGAGCCAGCTGAGCTGGCCACAGCAATGCCCTGTGGCTACTTCCTCTCTGGAGCTTCAGACAGTGGTGCTTGTTTCCTCCACATCCCAAGGGCAAAGACGCTGAGAGCAGGTGTCACTGAGTGTGACCTTTGCACCTGTGCAGGAAGGGCTGGGCCAGGCAGGGCTGTGGATACGTAGATCCCAAAGCAGATGAGGAGCCAGCTACATACGCCCACCCCACCCCCCATTGCGGAGTCTGTGTACTCTTGACCTACAGGGAACTTAAGAATTCCTCACCTCCACCTCCAAACCTCAGAAAGAGCATTTGAGACACTCATGCTGCCCAAGGGCAGAAACAGGGCAGGACGACATGGGCCTACGGGTTACAGTGGAGGCTGGCATTCAGGTGAGCTGTGGCCAATATGGCTGCTGTGTCTAACACTCTAGCCTCAGACGGTACAGAGAACTGCCAGGCAGAGCCTCAGGGGTTTGTGGCCAGCAGGAACCATACAGCACAAGTAGAGGGCTTGAACCAGATAGACAGTGCACCCTGAAGATGCCTATGCCCAAGAAGCAAAGACGGCAGGTCTGGAGAAACCTCACGAGGCAACTTGCCAGAGGCAGTGGTCCCCTTGGCTAATACTGTGGAGGCAGTGGAGTGGGTTGGGGGTTCTAAAAGAGGCCTGCACATTGCTAAGATCATGGTACCCAGAGACCCACAAAGAAGCTGAGAGCCATGGGGGGCCCCTACAGAGCATCTGCTCACCTCACACGCTATAGAGTCTTGATAGCCTCCACTCATTTCCAGTCCTGAGAGAAGCAGCTCAGTGCCATTCCTCACCCCAAGACAACCCCTCTTTAGTCAGAGCCAGGGTGAAGGGCACACATGCACTTTTAACACCAGCACGAGGAAAGCAGAGGCAGGCAGGTCTGGGAGTCCAAGGCCAGCCTGGTCTACACAGCAAGTTCCTCGACAGCCAGAACTACCTAATAAAGAGACCCTGTTCCCAAAACAAAACTAACAAGAGTCTGCCTCAGAAACTGTCCCCAAGGTGCCTGCGCTCCCATCCTTCCAGCCACATCCAGTTTCTTGTCCTTGATTGTGTGTGGGGGGGGGGGTTGGGGGGGCGGGGACATCTCAAATGCTGGCTGATGACTCAGGGTCACATCAGATTGCAATCATAACACGGAGCCTAACTTCCTATAGTGCTTTGGTCACTGCCCCAGACGCTGCCAACCATCTTTAAGCGACCACCAAACGGCCATGGGAGAACACAGCAATTCTGCTCTATGTCCCTGGCTATGCAGACAGTACCCATATCACAGGACAGACCCAGGCAGGCTTCCCAGTGACAGAGGCAGGAGAGGCCAACAGAAGGAACAAGTGTCAGGAAATGAGGCTGGCCTGGTTCCAGCCAGGCTCTCAGCCTATCTAGTGCCAGGGTTTCTTGTCACTTAGGCCCTTAAACACACAAATACAACAGGATGGATTATGAGGGAACACCCAAACTCAACAGCTGCCAACAGCAGTAAAGCAGGCTAGGCCCTGCTCTCTGTGCCACGCAAAGGGCCACAGCCATCTGGAAGACGTCTACGGCGTCTCGGTGCCTCGCTCCTGAGCATCCCCTGTGAATCTGTGCCAGCCCTGAGCCCTGAGCACTAAACAGCAGTGATGGGAAGGGACTTGGAATTCGGCTTGTGACAGGAACAGTCTCTCCAGGTATGAGCCAGCTCTGATGTGGGGACATCATGGAATGACACCTGTTTAGAAGCTCCCAGAAATGCTGACTCTACAACCCTTGAGACTAGAGAGATGGCTCAGTGGGTAAAAGCACTGGCTGTTCTACCAGAGGACTTGGATTCAGTTCCCAGCACCTGCAAGGTGACTCACAACCATCTTCAGGGGGGGCCCGATGCTCTCTTCTGGCTTTCATGGGTACCAGTCATACATATGGTATAGTATGCACGTATGCATGCATACATACATACATACATACATACATACATACATACATACATACATACATACATACAGCTCAGTGGTAAGCGTTTGCTGCTTTGGCAGAAGACTTGGGTTTTATTCGCAGCACCCACAGAGTGGGTCACAACCATCTGTAACCATTTGTTCCAGCACCAGGAATGCACATGGGTATGTGTGCAGACAAAGCGTTCAAACACATAAATTAAACAAGTCTGTTATTTCACCTTATGTGTATAGTTTTTTGTTGGTGTTTTTCAAAACAGGGTTTCTCTGTGTAGTCTTGGCTGTCCTAAAACTCACTGACCTTGAACTAAAAGATCTGCCTGCCTCTGCCTCCAGTGTGTTGAGATTAGAGGCCTGCTCCACCACTACTTGGCTATGTATGTTTAGTCTGCATGCATCTGTATTATGTATGTATCTGTTGGAGCCTCTGCAAGTGAAGTTATGGACAGCTGTGAACTACATGTGGGTTGTGGAAATAGAATCCAGGTCTTCTGCAAGAGCAAAAGACGTGTTCTTAATCATTAAGCAACCTCTCCAGGTCCCTTCCCAAATTGGAAAGGTGGGAGGGAATGAGGAAGAGAGGGAGGGAGGGAGAGTCAGCTGCAACTCTCTCAAGACTCTGGCTCACTGTGGACAAAGTGATAGCTGTTCTCTCCCAGACTCTAGAGTCAGATACAAGGAGATGCCAACACCCCAGAGCAAAAGGAGGTTTCATCTTGTCTGCCCTGGTAGGAGTTGCCACACATATAAAAGATTCACCAGATGCCAAGACTACCATGGCACAGGTAGTCTCTGCCTGAGGGTGTCAGGGCCTGGCTGCCTACGCACAGATACACTGAGATAGACTGGGCCCAACTGACACTCAGCTGGGTGCATAAAGACCTTCAGGGGTTAAATTGGCAATCTATCTGTGACGGTCACTCTGGTTGAGACCTTCTGCCAGTGTAATGCTCATGATGACTGCCTCAAACCTCCTGGACACTAGGGTTTGCCATCTATACAAAGACAGTCCATACCCAGGCCGAAAGAGCAACATATGTGGGTCATCTGGGAGTCCATGATCTCCTCCTGAGTGTGGGGTAAACCTTTAACAGGATACTTTGGTGTTACCCCAATTCTGGGGGAACCAGAGAAAATGTCAAGCAATCTTACCAAAGTCAGGGGCAGTACACCTGGCTACCCTTCAGGGTTAGGACCTCCATGGTACGCCAGGGGTTCCTTGGAAGTCACTCAACTACGGGGACACATGGCTTGGTGGACAGGGCTAACCTATGCTTGTGTCCAAGAACAAGCAGTTCCTGCAAATTCCAGGTAAGGTGCCTTGGTCCACAATAGTGGCTTCCTAACAGAAAGTGGTAAGGCCGATCCAGGCATGCTTCATGAACAAGCCTCTCCTGGGCTTGAAAGGTTTGCAAGGTCTGGTGGGGTGAGCCTTGGGAAACTCTAGCTTTGACCTTGACATGGACCCAAAGGACACTATCAAATGGCAACCCCAGAAAACAGCTCTCTGGATAGGGAATGCAAATTGTGTCTAGCACGACTCAGCAACAGCCCCACGAAGGACCCAGGGACGGTAAGACACACAGTCTCACCCAACGTCCTACCCAGAGTTTAAGGTGCTGAGCATGGTTCACATGCACCTGAGGTGCAGCCTAACAACAGAGCCAAATAGAACTAGAATGGGGTCTGCGTGCCAAGGAAACTAAGTGGCTGACAGAGCAGATGGCTTCTTCTTAATACCCTTCTTTTTGTGCATGCAAATGATCAAACACCAGTGCCTATCTCCAGACCTCTCACACGTGTTGAAATAAGGGGTCCATGTAGAGCTCTCTCAACAATGATGTTGTGACTCCTTCATGCTGTGGTGACCCCAAACAATAATATCGTTTTCTCTGCTACTTCGTAACCTTTATTTTGCTACTTTTAAAAATCATAATGTAAATATCTGATATGACCCTTGTGAAAGGGTCTTCCAACCCCCAAAGGGTTGCAATCAATGGGTTGAGAACTGCTGATGTGGAAGGTGGGCCTGGGTGGCAGCCAAGGTTAGTGCCATCTATTTCCAAAGGTCTGTCTTTCACCTGAAGGGTGACCTGCTCAGCTCTTAGACTCTGAGACCCGCAGGTGTGGCTTCAGCCAGAGGACACACCGTGGCAAACACAGCTTAGGCAGCCATGTCCACTTTCATCCTATTCCAGGTGGCTACAGTAGGGCCGCTGAGGAAGTCTGGGCGGCTGTAGCCACAGTCTAACCACCCTTGAGTGAGAAGGGCCAGCCTGGCACACTGGAATGACGCCTGTTCTTAAGGAGGGAACTGAATAGACAGACCCTCTAGCCAAGAACTTAGCCACCTGCACAAGCATTTCTCCTACTAAATCAGCCTGCCACCGGCTTCTAAGGGTAGCATTAGCCCCATTCCTGGGTCTTGTCAGTCTCATGCAGATTCCAGGGAGGGCTAGCCCCAGGTATTGTCAGTCTCCTGCAGATTCCAGGAAGGGCTAGCCCCAGGTAGTATCCTCATTTGTAGACAGTCAAACAGGGAAGGGTACACACTATCCTCAGCAGCTCAGCTACAGGCTTACAGCAGGACCTTACTGGCTTGAGCACATGCCCTGCAGATCCCCACATAAGATCTACAGAGAACGAGTTTCACCCACCCTGTAGCACCAAGCCCTCAACTACCCTGTCACAGGTGGACATTGCCCATGGCTGTCCTGCACCTTCTCTCCACATCCTGACCTAAGGCTGGGGTCCCTGACCCCTAGGACCAAGCACATCCTGACCCATTGTTCAGAGACCATCCAGGACAAAAATGCTGTGGACCCAAATTAGTATGTATGTGCATATGCAAATTTCTCCAAATTAATCTACTTTCCAGCAAGCACTGAAGATGTTCTGCCTGATTGAGGAATAAGCCAGATACAAGACACCATCTCATGCCCACTAGGACAGCAGGGATGAAGACCACAGCCAACAGCAGGCAGGAGACAGGATCTGTCAGTATAAGCCCTGTGTTTGCTCCCCAGCACCACACCCCAAAACAATTTAAAAACCAACCAACAAAGAAACCAGCGGAGCCAAATGACTAGCGACCACACGCTTGAGCATGTCTGACTAGCGACCACACGCTCGAGCATGTCCAGCTCTGCTGCAAGGTGCTGTCCCGAGCGTCCCAGGCCCACGCAGGTCTGCACTGATTCTTACAACACACAAGGTTTTAAAGACCTGGACAATACAAGTATTAGCAATGACATAGAGATGTGTGCTGCTGGTGGGAATGTAAGATGTCAAAGCCATACAACAGTTATGCAGCCCCCCACCCAAAATCACATGGCCCAGCAATCCCACTCCGGCTCTGTCCCCCAGGACCATGGGAAACAGACTCCACTACAGATGCACAGACTTGTAATAGAGTCCAGTACATGTGTACATGCCTATCGATCACTATAGATGTATACACATGGAAGAATCCACTACACATGCACACGCGTGTTCACAGCACCACTGTGTGAAACAGCCAAGAAATAGGAACGAAAACTGACAAACAATGGTGTGTCCACAGCCTAGGACCCCACTCAGTCCTCACAAGGAAGCACCAACAGCCACAATGCACACGACCTTTGAAAACATCATGCTAAGTGACAAAAGCTAGTTTCAGAAAAAAACAAAAACAACTAACCCCCTTTATATTCTATAATCTTCTTTGCACATAATGTCTCTGACAGCAACACCCAGAGACAACTTAGATCAGAGGTGGAGGGTGGCTGAAGGGCTGGGGTGGGGGCATCTTTAGGATGACAGCTAATGATACCAGAGTTCATGTCAGTGATGAAAATGTTCTAAATTAGACAGTGGTGATGGTGGCATATGGTCAAAGCCACAACTTTATGAGAAAGATAGATGATGCTATAATTATTTAGGGAAAAAAAAAAAGGTGCTAAAAACCCCAAAATGTGCCAATGACTTTTTGGTGGAAAACCAAAGCCTGAGGTCGAGCGAGGTTCACAGAATTGCAGTCTTCAGAGTTCAACACAGGTATGGCACTAGAGAAACACACAGGTACCACAGATGCTGCTGCAAGAGAACATACCACAGGAGCGCTCTAGGTCTGGGTTGCCGCCATCTACCAAGGTTATGTTATAGACTATAATATTCAGAATGAACATCTGGACAAGCGAGCAGCAGCTCTTCGCTGCTCATGAGGAAGGGAACCCTCAGAGCGGGAGGCCTGACTTCTCACGAGCATTCCAGTCCTTGCCATGAGGCATATACACACCACAGGGTACTAGACACCGTGCCATCAAGAGGAACTCCTCAAACAAATACACAGGACGTTCTGGCATTGTTGTGAGGCAAGCAAAGACTTGGACCCCAGGGAGGATTCCTGTCCTACCACAAGCATCTGCCTTCTATAGACAAAAACCTTGATGGCAGAGCTATAGTCACAAGTATCCTAAAGTAGCCATCCGGGGTCTCCAGGTATGCCATGGTGTCCCTCTTGTAGGGGGTGTCCCAACAACCATCTCTCACAGCACCTAGTCCCTAAATTCCACTATCCTGGGTGGCAAACTCCCTCTGAGCCCCCACAGCAACCACAGGCAAGAACAGACACCATTAATAGACACATCACTGCTCACATCATGACTTAAGGACAGACCTATGCCACTGTCTGCCCTTCACTCAAGCTTGACCTCCATGCCCCAGTGCTCCAAGTTCCCCTCCCCAGTCAGCTTTCTCCCAGAACAGCCTTTTCTCTTCTCTGCCCTACTTGAACACCGGGCCAATACCCAGGGACCCCACCCTGTGCCACCACTGAACTTCTGTGACCCACCATGTATTGTGAACCACAGAAGGAAACTCCAGCATTGGGAGGTCTTAGGAAGTTAGAGACATTCTTGACACATGGGCAAACATGGGTCTAAGGATAATTTAGTACTTGAAGCAGCTCCGGCTGGCCAGGGATTCATGTGTGCCACCATTATCTAGCTCACTTAGAAACCTTAGTAACACATAGATTTCCTAGTAATGGTTCAATTTAAAAATCTGTTGTTTTTATTTTTAAGGTATTTATTTTTAATTATGTATATGTTTATATCTATATGTGAGTGTGTGCATGTGGCTGCAAGTGCCAAAGAAGCCCCAAGTGCTAGGAACTGAACCTGGGTCCTCTGTGAAAGCAGCGAGGATCTTAACCTCTAAGCCATGTCTCCAGCCCTTCTTTTTCCCCATAAGGTAGAATTCACTATAGACTTCAAACCAGAGATTCCTTCAAATTAGAAGCATTTATTCGCCCAATGTTAAAAGGAAAGTTTTCATTTAGCAATCTTTCCCATCAATCTAGGGATTTCCAAATCTCACAATAAAAGTCCAGAGCTGTCGTTTATGTGCACATGGCCATGGTTCACGTGTATGTAATGACTACAGAGCAGGAAGACATACAGGGTCAAGACTACTATCAGGGGTGTGGGGTTTCTGGGGACAGCTGCACATCTTGTGACAGCCTCACCCTCTGTCACTTGCTGGGGGCCCTTTAAAATCAGCGCAACTGTCATCTACCTTGTGATTTTCTCATCTAGAGGGTAAAACAGATGGAAACTATTCATAGTATGCTCCTTTGAACAAGGAAGATACTGGACTTTCAAAATAGTCCCTTCTTAAAATTCTACATCCTGTTATTAACTGTCCCAATAGCCATATCATATCCGGGCTGTCTGGAAGCTTCACTGGGGGTGGGGGTAGGGGAGGTAACGCTGCAAAAGCGACTCCTAAGACCCTCAACATGCACCACACCTCGAAGTGTCAGATGTGTCCTCTACCTTGGAGATTCATTCCACAGACAGTAAGAACGGGATCACGTTGCTCACGTATCCATGACACTGACAGGCCCACAATGACCCACTCCGAATGTGGGTCTTCTGTAAGAACAACAAACATTCCTAACCTCCAACCTGTCTCTCCAGCCTCCTTCTTTCCTCCCGTAAAGCAGAAGTTACCTCAAGCCTTCAAAGTAGCAACACCTTCAAGTTGGAAGCATTTATTTACCCAAAGGTTCTATGAGAATTTTTAAAATGTTCATTTGGAAATTTTTGTCACACGAATCTCAGAGGGAACACAAGGCCTCACCACGCCTGGGGTACAGGACAGACTCAAGATGTGCACACAAAAAGGGAAGCCCTAATCATAGAGAGGCTCAACAGAGGAGCACTAAATGGGAACACAGGAAAGGAACAAAAAAGAAATTTCCAAAAAGATCAGGCATGTCAACAGAAAAAAACAAAAAACAAACAAACAAAAAGTTTTCCAAGGAAGTATCCTGATGTGGAATAGTGGAAATGTAGAGCGTCAGCCACAGACACAGAGTGGTGTCTACGTGCTGAGGAGCCATAATTCCAGAGGAAAATGGGGCAAGTCCTAGGCTTAAGATGTGGTGTCTCCTGCCTCCTCTTTCAAAGTAGGTCAGTGGGTCTTCAGCAACCCTCCCAGGCCAGCATTACACGGCTCCCTCTCCACTGCCAGCCTTCAGCTCAATGGCTCTGACTACCCTCTATTGGGCCCTGCCACAAATTTACTCCAATGTAAGGGGAATCTGATTAGCGTCAGACACAGAAGCAAAGGTCCACAATCCTTGTTCCACTTAAGAGTCCTAACCCCACACTGAGTCCTGAGCCACCCCAACTAGGTTCAAGGTTACTGCTGTATCTTGCATCTGCTCCTCTATGGCCAGGACCTGCCTGGCTCTGGCCACTGGCTAGCCCAGCGTCCTTCCTTTCCTTACACTTCACAAGGCTCCTGTCACACAGCCAACTGGGGCTGTGCAGACGGCTCAGTGGGTAAAGTGCTTGCTATTCAGAACAAGGACCGGAGTTTGGATTCCTAGCACCCGAATAAAAGCTGGACACGGCACTGAACATCTGTAAAGCCAATGTTGTGTAGCGGAGACAGGGGGACCCTGGAAGCTCACTGGACGGCTAGTCCAGTGGGAATGGCAAGCTCTAGATTAAAAAAAAAAAAGGTCAGGTGTTAGGAAGCACATCCACCGGCTCTAGGGCTGGTTGGAGCAGCCTTAATACAGCCAGGGGACCTGAGAGAACAGAGTTCCAAATGCTCACAGCCAACCCACAGACCCCAGTCTAGCCACAGCAGGTCCCTAACGAGCATTCAGTCAGTGGAGAATCATCATGTACCATTCAACCAGAGCCAGAATAAAGTAGTCACTCAACCTACAGTGAATGAGGCCTGGGGCTCCTTTTGGCAAAAAGACCAAGACATAGGCAACCCCAAGCCCAATACTATAGTTGCAGCTAATGCTTCCCACAGGGTGACTCAGAGCTAGGACCTCCACAGCAGGGCTTGTTTAAGTCATTCACCGTCTTCTACAGGTAAACCCTATGTGTTGCCTCACTCTGGAATTGGCTCAGTTTGAGCTATGGGTCTTTTCTGGAGAGTCCGCAGCTCTAGAAGTTGCAAAGCTATTTTTGTCATCGCCATTAATATTTTACACATCATAAGCCACATTCTCATCATGCTCAAATTAACCTACTTTCTAACTACTGTGCTACCGAGGAGGCAGACTGGATTTCTAAGACAACCCCAACCCCCAAATGAAGCAGGCACAGGCACCAGTTTCCACGACTGACTTTGATTCCTTTAGCTTAAGTAGGTCATTTCTCTAGTTATTCCAATCCTGTTCACAAGACTGAAACCAAGTCAGCGAGAGCCTGCCTTCTCCCTCCCGGGAGGACCCACTGAACAATCCTTCCCCTCCCACTGAGCATCTGTGAACAGCTCCCTCTCTAAAAGGAGCCCCAGGAGTTGGGTATGACAATAAACTCCTTCTATGGACCCGGGCCTGTCAAAATGGCAAGAACCCACCCTTGGAACGGGATTTCTTGCATGGGTTGGTTGGGGAGATGGGTAAGGAATGGTCAAGTCCTAGTGTGCCAGCCAAGCTTACAGAGAAGAGCTAGGGCCCCAGTACTCCAAACTGAGGCCAGTACTTGAACAAACGTCCTGGTCTTGTGAGGACACAACTCAAGGGCTCACTCTGGAACTGCACTGATGCTTCCTCACAAACCTGTTTCAGAAGCAGAGAGTAATAAAGTTCCCAAACAGATATGGATGCTCCTAGGTGATCACTGGAAAGTAACCGTTAAAAGACCTATAAAACACAAGGACCATAGTCCTGAAGGCAGCCAGCAGCAGTCTGTGATGTGGGCGTGCCCCAGCCTGGGAGCTCTGGTCTGGGTGGGGGCAGGGCAAAAGGCCTATTCTTTCCCAGCGTCCCTCAGCTGCTCCCAGCAGACATTCCATCAAGATGACTCTCGCTAAGGGCGGGGCAGCCTGTAATGGCTGCTTGGCCAGCTGCCACCCCTTCACCAGAGATTGATAAAGATAAACAGGCCTTCACATCTAGGGCTGGAGGAAAGGCTGCAGGCTGCAGTGAGGAGGACATGAAGTGAGGGAGGTGCCCGGTGCTGCAGGCACTGTTCTAGGAAGGCGGATTCACTAGAACCAGAGCCATGCTTAGCTAAGAGTTTCCCCAGGCCAGCAGGAGGGCTTGACTTCCACCTCCCATACTTCCTAGAGCACAGCCACAAGCCCTCAATAGCACAGAGCAGGGCAAACTCATGCCTTCCTCTCCAACATCTGCAAGTGGCAAGCTGGTTTTGACCCATCTCATGTAACCAGAAACACATACGACAGTATCACTGAGGAGCCATGGCCTCAGAAAGGACCAGGGTGATGCCAAGTCCTTCTAATGTTTAAGTGTGGAGACTAAGCCACTACCCAGCCTGAGCCTCAATGAGCTGCCAGGGGTTCTGTGAGCTACATCTTGAAGCCAGCTGTCTCCTGCCACTTACAGGTCAGCCCCAGCCCTTCTCCCAGGAGCTGTGTTCCTAGGTCATTCTCTGTGCTCTCTAAGCTCACAGGCTCTGTCCCAGCATGCACTCTCATCTTAACATGCTAACAGACAGGGTTAGTGACAGGTGAGAACCTCCACATTTGCACAGTCCTCTAGTTCTCCTGAGGGGTGAGGGACACTGCTAAGTTTGGATGTGTTCCCTCCCATCTCAAACCTCAGTGAGCAAGAAGCCCCTCACTTCTGCAGGGGTGTAGAATGGACAACAATGCGTAGCCCAGGTTGGCCAGCCAGTAAACACCATGGACAGGAAAGCTAGATGGCAGGTGGTGGAAAGAAAAGACAGCTGGAGTAGATGATCCCAAAGCCACAGGAATCGTGACTATGCTAGAGAAAGAGCTTACTGGGGACTGAATGCAGGCCCCTCTAGGAGCTGTGGCTTCTGGCTTTCCTGCTACCTTCCAGGAACTAGAATTCATGTGAGCCAAGGAGCAGAGAAGGGAGCAAAGCACAGCATCTTATGGCTCAGAAGGGACCCTAGTCTGTGTGCTGATGGAGGGTGAAGGCAAGGAATTCTTCCGGAGAGGATACCTAGTTCTGATCCTTGGCCTCCTAAGGTTCCTTACTCTTCAAGGGAAGGGCCACTGTGGCCTACCAGGTTTCCATACAAAGTACAGTCTATGCTCAAGTTTCCTATCTTTCTTTCTAATAACAAGGCCCAGGTAGATGCTAGTGATAGGTTACGTTCACAGCATAGTGACATGTGGGAACCAGAGTCTGGCCAGAGGTGACAGGAGAGCAACCAGGGCCCTGTGGGTGTTAGAGGTTAGCTCTGACTCAGACTTGCTGCCATGAGGGGAACCATCACCTCACATTCCCTGTGAGGTCAAACTCAGAAAGTGGGGCCTTCCTACATAGCTGTCTGCTTTGTGGGCGGCACTCACAGATGCAGTTAGCTTGATAACAGGGTCTAAGGTGAAGATGTCAACACTGACAGAAGGCCTCCCTCCTACTACCTCAGCAGTCACCAGAGCCACTTGGATGGTGGTGTGGTGACCCCTCATGGGCCAGTGACAGCCCCACATTCAGATTTAGAGCATAGATGTAGGAAGTGAGGAGAAGAGCCACTGCCATCATACCTATGAGAAGAACAAGGCGGTATGCATCCACACATGTACCATTACACGTATGCAGGAATGAACACATGCGTACAAAAACAGGAACAACTAAAGACAACAGTGTGCCATTCCTGCAGAGGAAGTTGCTATTACAAATGCTCTGACCCTACAAGTGAAACTGAGTTTGCACCTGTAAGCCACAGGTGACAGGTGGTGCCCCTCAGTGCTAGAGAGGAGGGGCACAAGAGGAAAGTGGTTCTGAAGATGGCGGTTTTGAGCCCCGTCTTAACTACTCAAGTGAGGATTCCAGGACCCTGTCTCCAGAATCTGTTTTCTGTTTTGCTTTTGCAGAGCTGGAGATTTGATCTAGGGTCTAGGGTCTCACATGAAGCACTCTACCTTCCCTCCCTGCCTTCCTCCCTCCCTCCCTTATTTTTGGTGGGGATAGGTTTGAGGCTGCTCTCACTATGTAACCCTGGCTGGGCTGGAACACACAAAGATCCACCTGCCTCTGCCTCTGCCTTCCAAGAGCTGGGATTAGAGATGCACGACACACCTGGCTTTTTATAATTTTTAGAAATTAGCCAGGCAATGGTGACACACACCACACCCTTAATCCCAACACTCACGAGGCAGAGGCAGGTGGATCTCCAAGCTCAGGCTTAGCTCGGTTTACAAAGTAAGTTCTAGGACAGCCAGGGCCACACAGAGAAACCATCTCAAACCCCACTCCTGTAGATTTTTCCTTTATATTCTCAATTCTTTTTCCTCCTGTCTCCTAACAATGTCTTCTCTGGCTCTGCTCAGCTCAGTTTCTCTTGTCTCAACTGTCACCAACTGTGTTCTCTCTCTTCTGTCTCCTGGAAGGTCCTCAATGCCACCGCCAAATCCTACTCCCAGCTCTCAGCCTCTGCTGGCTTTTATATCCTTCCCGTTCCTAGAACTCCAAGAGGCAGCCGACACTGAAGAGCACAGGGTCCTTTAAAGGTCCAGGCACAAACAAATCCTACTACACACTCCCATTTGATTTAATGAGTAAATTAGATTCACTCCTTTTTTGTTATGTGCTTTTAGCCTGCATAAATACCTGCTGTCTGTGCACCAGGAGCTACCGGCTGCAGCGGTCAGAAGAGCACTGGGAACTAAACTCAGGTCCTTTCCAAGAGCAGTAAATGCTCTTAACCACGGAGTTATGTTTCTAGCCCTGTATAAAAGCAGCACTGAAGCAGGGTCACAATAGACTGAGGGCTGAGGACCAATGTCCCGACTCAGGGAAGGTCCAACTACCCAGGAAAGTCATTTATTAGGGATATAGCTAAGGACCCTGTAAGGAGGAGCCTGGGTGAGCAGTTCTCCGGAGGTGAGCAGATGTTCCAAAGCACCAGAGAAGCTCTCAAATAGACGCGGCCTGACCTCTGCGCTGGTGGCCACAGAGAATCCCTGGCAAGGTCTACTGCCCAACAAGCCCCTCGCTGGCGAGGTGCTCCTGTGGAAAGCAACAGCTTGGGGAGGAAATGCCAGCCAAAAGACTTTTGTAGGGCCAGACCCAGACCTTAGACAGTGAATATGCAGATGAGGTGGACCCTTGTCCAGAACCCAGCACCGTGTACACAAAGGTTCTACACCACTGACACTGATGCTCCATCCCAGAGTGAAATGTTTGGAGATTTTCATTTCCCTCTAAACTGGAAATTTTCTTGTCCAGAGAAAACATATGGCCACATTTCCTGTCCAGGGCCAACACCTTCCTGTCTTCAAAGACTAAATAAAAACACCCCATGTGGCCTTGTCTCTCTCTGCACTGGACAGAGCAGGGTAGGGCTGGAGCCTGCATGGCAGAGCAAGGACCCCTGCGGCCCAAGTGAATACCAATTACCACAGCCCTGGGCATCGACAGAGTCTCCTGAAGCATATGAACACAGGCTGGGGGCTGTTCTAACACCTGCCCCAGGCAGACACAAGCTTGGCGCTGGGTCTGAGAAGAAGAGGCTTCTGCGATTGTCTTTAGTTCAGTGGCAGGCACCTCACCCCTGGGTTCACCTCTAGAACAGCCGTTAAATATTCATACTGGAATATTCATATTGCCTTCCATCCCAAGCCACTGTGTACTGAGCATCCGTGACGTGGGAGCCCAGAAGAGCCAGAGTAGGTTGGGGTGAGTCCTTACAAGCACTTCCCATATCTTCAAGGCCAGACTTTTTCAGACAGACTGTAGGATATGCAAAGCATGAAGACCCACAACATCGATACCAGGTGACTTTCCAGATTCACTCAACGCCCAAGCTATAAACCTGCAATGGGATATAACATAAGGCAGACGCACCCCGCCCACCTGTTCCTTGCTCCATCAGTGAGCTAGAGAGACTGCACAAATGTGAGGGCCAAGGAATGAAGAAAAATGGCGTTAGTTTTTCCACAGGATTTCCATGTTATAGCAAGAACAATTGCATGAAATAACTGTCCTGACATCTGTACCTCACACTGGTTCCACAGGGCAAATGATAGAACAGTGCTGGCTACCACTCTCTACTAACTAGATACCAGTTACCACTCTCTACTAACTAGATAGCAGTCACCATTCTCCACTAACTAGATACCAGTCACCATTCTCCACTAACTAGATACTAGTCACCATTCTCCATTAACTAGATGCCAGTTACCACTCTCTACTAACTAGACACCAGTTACCACTCTCTACTAACTAGATACCAGTTACCACTCTCTACTAACTAGACACCAGTTACCACTCTCTACTAACTAGATACCAGTTACCACTCTCCACTAACTAGATACCAGTCACCATTCTCCACTAACTAGATAGCAGTCACCATTCTCCACTAACTAGATACCAGTCACCATTCTCCACTAACTAGATACCAGTTACCACTCTCCACTAACTAGATACCAGTTACCACTCTCTACTAACTAGATACCAGTCACTACTCTCTACTAACTAGATAGCAGTTACCACTCTCCACTAACTAGATACCAGTTACCACTCTCTACTAACTAGATACCAGTTACCATTCTCTATTAACTAGATACCAGTTACCACTCTCTACTAACTAGATACCAGTTACCACTCTCTACTAACTAGATACCAGTCACCACTCTCTACTAACTGAACACCACTGTGACACACGGGCCACACCGTGGTGCTCCAAGTGCAGCAGGACACACCTGCACAGCATGGAGGAGACTCTACTCCCTTCCTTACCAGTAACTTATCAGGAAAAGGTCTACTGAACAACAGGGCAAGCTCTCTAAAGTACTTGTTCAGAATTTCTCTCAAACTAAAGGCATGCCGAATGTGTTGGTCTACAACAGAGCAAGCAGCACTGAGCCCAGGACTCTCAGGAGACAAAGCAAGAGAATCTCAGCCAGAAGGTTGGACTCACCGTCACTAACTGGCTATGGGAAGTTGGGAACAAATTTCCAATCTGTTACAAAAAAACCTCTCAGAGGAAAAGTCTTCAGCTGGTTTGCTCACACCTTCACATGCATGTCAGGCTATCCAATGTTAAGAGAGACGGAAATCCACTCAGCAGATGGGTATCTGGGCCATACAAATTGCCCTTGGTGAACAGCTCCTCCCCGACCTAAACCATGCCTACTAGGCCCAAGAACCCCCAATAGGCCCAAGATCAGAGAACTTTATCTGGGGGTACAAGGAGGCCCTCTCTTCTGCTCATTTAAATTACAAACAAAAATAGTTTTTGACTTATCATGAAAATGGCCCAAGTCTTTCTACACTGGTGCCTAAGGAACAAGTCATCAGAGCCACTAGACATGCTG
Source organism: Rattus rattus (assembly GCF_011064425.1). NCBI lineage: Eukaryota > Metazoa > Chordata > Mammalia > Rodentia > Muridae > Rattus > Rattus rattus. The sequence continues at coordinate 5,542,074 of NC_046154.1, read as the reverse complement.
ATCCCTCACCAGGGCCTTCGTATGGCCCACATGACCAGTCCAAAGCAGATAGCTGTGTCCTCTCACCTCTCCTAGGTCTCGTTAGGTCAATGGGGACAGTGGGTAAGTCTGAGCTATAGGATCCCTGCACACCAGCATCTGCAGAATTCAATATTATGTGCACAAATCTCTTTCAGAAATGATCTTTACTTGGCAAAGAGAAGCAAAGCCCTAAATTTCTGTCAAAACAAGACAAGCATAAAACCAGTTACAGGTTACCTAGGCCCAAGGGGGAGGGTAGCCTTCCAGAGTCCCCTGTGAACCCATAGCCAACACTAGTAGTGAGGCTGCTGTGTCTGGACCTGCATTTATGGAACCCAAACCTGCCAGCCTTCTTTTGAAGGATGCACTCCCGAGATGGGGGTTGGGAGTGGAAAGCAGGCAGACCCAAGCCCTGACTGCGCCAGTGGAAAGTGACATAGGAAGTGCCACAGGCTCGGCACCTCCCCACATGGCATCTAGCCTGGACCTGAGTAACAGGCCTTGTGGACAGCAGTTCTGAAGTCCCTTTCCTGCCTCACCAGGAAGAGGAGGAACAGCTAGTACCACCCACACCCAGCAGTCTGCTTTGCTTCCTCAGCCTCCTCCCTCCCTTCCCCCCAACTGACGCCCACGTTGTTTTTCTCTCCATAGAAACAGACACAATGCAGGGCAACGGCCCTCAGGACTGCGAGCTGCTCCGGGCTGCTGTGGCAGCTGTTCAACTTCTTTAAAATATATTTTTGAAATATGCATGGGTGTTTGGCTTGCATGTGTCTCTGTAAGCTGTGGGCATGCAGTGCCTGTGGCGGGCGGCTAGAAGGCAGTTAGATCCCCTTAGATTGGAGTTATAGACTGTTGTTAGCCACCATATGGGTGTTGGGATACAAACCCAGGTCGCACTGGAATAACAGCCAGCGTTCTTAGCCACTGAGACATTTCTCCAGCTCCTCAACTTCTTGCTGGTGGGGTATCAAGTCAGGACCCCAACCCCATACGACGCCATGAATGTGTCCTGAAGACAGAGATGCCTAAGCCTAGGAACTCTTGAACTGCCTCAGAGCACATCTGAGCAGAGGAACCGGCCACCAGGCCCTTTAAGGGCTGCTCTATCACACCCAGAAAGACGAGGTCACCAGGCATTCCACAACAGCAATGGGTTGTCCAAGTAAACTGGGAAACTTGTTCTGACAGACACACAAGTCTTCCAAAGAGGCCCAGTTGTGCAGGCTGAGGTTCAAAGTTACTGCCCTTGGAATCGGTGAAAGATTCCAGTACACTTCCTTCTACCTGGTGTCCTGGAGACAAGGCCTCCTGAGACCTGGAAAGGGCCATGGTCAGTCCCCTGGAGAATTGGGGAAGGGGGTGTAGAAAAGTTACTATTGCCCTTGCCTGGCTGACAGCACTGCTAGCTGGCAGGAAGGCTAGTACGACTTACTCTGCTGTAAACAGACTCGTTTAAAACATTTAGAGGGGTCTTGCTCAGAAGACTGCATGCCAACAAGGACCAGTACAGGCTCTCAATTCTCCCCACAGGGCATCTACAAGGGTCCAGAATTAGTGGAAAGAACCTGGGAGCTAAGCTGTTTTGTGCCTGGTCTGAGAGAGAAAAAGATGCCTGCCCAAGTGCCCTAGCCACCTCCATGTCTCCCCTTCCCTGCTTTCTTTTGCTTGTCCCTCCCCCAAAGCTGGAGTGGAGTCATAGGAAAGGAGACGGACGCTCCTGTGTCCCACCCCACCCCACCCCCTAGTTCCCCCAGCATTCTTGGCAATCCCAAAGAGAAGCAAATTAAAAATCAAGGAGAGAAAGAACCGTCAGGAGCTGGAAGAGAAGCCTGGCAGCCACTATGGGTGGGACTTGCAGAGCTGGGCTGGGAAGGAAGTGGAGGTAAGAAAGGGACAGACGGACAGACAGACGACACACGTCATGGATAGAAGGTGGCCTCTGCCAGGCAGGGTTCTCTCCCACAGCATCTTCCACCTTGGTTTCTCTCCCTCGAGGCGTATATCAGGCTACCGACTTCTGTTAAGAAGCCTGGAGAGAGAAAGGCTAGCGCAGGGTCTTTTGGTTTGTTTTGTTTTTGTTATGGTGGAGAAATCCCTCCTCTAAGGCCAAAGGTTTCCAAGTGATCACTGCAGTCAAGGCAGAGACGTGCACAAAGCGGGGTGCCTGCTGGGGTTGGTTAGTCACTGACTACTCATGCCCAGTAACTAACCAAGACCAGCCACGTCTTGCCTATACAGAGCTTGTGGCAGAAGGACAAACCAGGGCTGCAACTGGTGGAGCAGAGAACGCACCACTGACCCACCACTCTGCGTTACACATGTGGCACAGCACAGGCTCCTTTTCATCAAGCTCAAGCCTCCAAAACCATCGGAAATAAAGCTCTGGTACCCATTCTCCAATTAAGCCACCTCCCTCTAACACAGCTTCCCCTCATCGGGAGTCAGGAGTGGGTTCAATGAGCAAAACACCTGACTCCACAGCATGGTGGTCTGCAGTGCAACTGGGGGCTCAGCAAGGCAAGAGGCAATGTTCAATATTTCCCCTTTCCATACCATGAACTGGGAATTAGCCCAACTCTCACAGGGGTGGGAGAGCGTTTTCTGGGAGGCTGATAGGCAGAGGTGTTGTCCTGGTTCAACATGAAGGAGCTCCCATCCAGAGGACTTGGCTGCTGTATTAGACTTTCCTTGTTGCTGTGACAGACACTCTAACAAAGCAACTACAGAGAACACCTCACTGCTGCCCCTCTCCCACTCCAAAGTCCGTGTGGACCATAGGCAAGCAATCTACATGTGACAGCCCTGGACACACAGGTGAGAGAGCAGGCTGACTCATGGGACCTGTCGGTAAAGTGCAGGTAAAGTGCACTGCTCTGAAGGCTGGGAGCTCTTAGGGGTCCTAACACCAGGCTTTTCCAAGACGGCAAGTGACAGGCTGGCCTTCTGGACAATGTAGGACAATTCAAGTTCATCTGAGGCCTGTATCCAAGATCCCTCCCCTTAGTTCACTTTCCTTCCAATGCACTCAGGGACTGAGCATGCTCTACTGCAAGGGAGGTGGGCCCAAGACCCGGCCCCCCACCGCCTCAGATGAGCCATTACCGAGAGAAGAGTTTGTGAGCTGCTCAAGAAAGGCAGGTGGATATTAAGTAATAAGGACAGATTTCCATAGAAGAAATCGCCTTCAGTTGGGTCTGGAACCACAGACCCATAAGGGCTCCTAGTTTGTGTTCAAGGCCCACTTCAGTGCTAAACCCCACCCCATTACCAAGGACAGGAGAACGGGTGACCCAGCAGCACACCTTGCTCAATTAGCAATGCCCAATCACTTCCTTCACAACACAGCCACGTGATATGGCCTCCCCTATAAAGACCTCCTCCAGTCTAGACAAAGAGACAGCTGGGATGGCCACTTCAGGCCTTGCTGAAGCTCCTGATGACAAGACTGCTGCCAGCTCCACCCAAAGTTTTTTCCTCTAGACTTTATTTACCCAACTGAGAAACAAACATGCACTCGGCCCAGGAAAGCCCCAGGTAAACGCACGAGTAGTTGAGCAGCATAATTCTACTGGGTGTAGCCAATCACTGCTTCCTAGAAAACATCTTGGAGTCCCAAGTCCCAAACAGGTCAAATTTAGATTTATTTAGTAGTCCTTCTTGGACAACACAGTCCTGGGACAGGGACCCCATCAGCAAACCCAGTCCTCATAGGAGAAAGCTTATGGCTGAAAGGCTCACTGCACATACAGCAGGGGTTCCCAGGACTCAAGAACCAAAAGGAAGCCATCCAGGGACCACTCTGGCCATTAAGACAGAAGCACTTCCCATCTTCAGGAGACAGCAGGGATGTGAACAGAAGTTCTGTTTTGAGTCTGGGTGTGCAATCCAAGTCCCTGAGCTGGTAAGTAAGCACTCCACCACTGAGCTATAGCTCCAACTCACAAGCTGTTAAAACACATACATGCAGGCTGGTGGATGAGTTAGTGGTTAAAGGTACTTGTTAGCAAGCCTAACAACCTAAATTCAATACCCAGAACCCAGATGACAGAGAACTGACTCCCACAGCCTGTCCTTGACCTCTGCTGACCTGTACTTTTAAAAGTTTTCCTGGACTACCTCCCTGGAGCAACTTCAGACCACACAAAATAAAAAGATTTTCAAGTTTTGAGACTTATTTACCTTTTTAAAAAATGTGTTGGGGTTGAGGATTTAGCTCAGTGGTAGAGTGCTTGCCTAGCAAGCGCAAGGCCCTGGGTTCAGTCCCCAGCTCCGAAAAAAAGAAAAAGAAAAAAAAATGTGTTTTGCATGCATGCATGCATACATACATACATATATACATACATACATGTGTACATGTGTGTATGTGTGTATGTATTATATGCAGTGCTCTCAGAGACCAGAAGAAGGCACTGGAACTCAGTAGGGATGAGCCTCCAGGTAGTGCTGGAAACTAAATCCAGGTCCTTTGCAAGAACAAAAACTGTTCTTAACCACTGATGCATCTCTTCAACTCAACTTAGAATGGATTTAAAATTACAAAAGGAAAGGAGGCAGGTTCAGAGAGCAGCCACACTCAGGTGTTCTAGCAGGTGACACCTCACCAAACCTTTCTCAGAGGACAAACTATGAGCACTTCGATCTTCTACTTACAAGCTAAAAGGTCCAGACAAGCATTTCTGCAGGATCTGAAAATGCTCCAGGGAGGTGGTCCAAGAAAACCGTCAAGTACAGAGACCCCAAGACTCGGAAACAGGGTTCTGTGGGCCTAGGACAACTGCAGGTTCTGTTACTGGGCCTACCTGGGATGTGGGTTGCAGGCTGCCTGGGTAGTCTGTTGTCTTAAGCACGTGGTCCAGTCCTTCTAATATCTCACATCGCAGAAATAAGCTCTGACTACTGAATCTCTGGGAGTGGAGTGCTTCTGGGGTGGCCTGGTTGTACGGGGTAATTCCTTCCTCTGTAAACGGGACAAAACATGTCTGTGCCTGTCAGACTTTGAGAAGCAAGGAGTTGCCTTAGATCACCACAGATTCTTTGGTGCAGATTCCACAGCCCAGCACCTCCTCTCCAGGGAGGGAGGTTGTGTGCACGCCGCTGCCGCCGAGTGTAGATGCCTTGAAAGAGCAAAAGGACGCATGGCAGACCCACAGTACTGAGAAAGAGCAGGAGCCCTGAGGAGCCCCAGGCTCAGCCCCAGCTCCACTGCAAGCTCCAGGGCTGGTAAATTCCTACTCTGGAGGGGGACATGGCTGATAGCCAGGGGGTTCTGGGAAGACTGCAAAGGGCATCTGTATTAGACCCTCCCACAGGTAGGGCCAGGCCTGGAAATGTGGCTATTTCAAGACCAGGAGACAAACTGAATCTCGCTTTCTTTTCTACAGCAGACTGGGGACTAGGGCAAAGAGCTTAGCTGAGATACCTCCCGGTAAAGGGAGATGGCTTGACCATGTCATTGCTGCGTAGGACTGCATCAAAGTCAAGGAAGCAAACTACACAATCTTGCTGGGCCACCAAACTAAAAGCACAAGCCATCTGCCCCAGGACACCAAAGCTCAGAGCAGACCAGAAGCCAGAACATGCTATCAGTTCCCAAGTCAAGCGTGATCACTAGAGGCCCTTCTCACAAGGCAGCAGTCCAACTATAGAGAAAGGGGACAGGGCTCACAAGCCACCCTCCCTTGCCATGACCCAAGCAGGATGACATGCAGACTAGAGTTTACTACAGAAACCAGAGGACAGCCAAGATCCTAGACAACTAGGATCCTGTGCTCAGCTCACGATGAACGTATCTCCTTGGTCAGGAATGGGACAGATGTTATCGTGCACCAGTCAGATAGTGGTGAGCCAGATCAGCCAGGAACAGCGCTGACCACCTCATGCCTGAGCAGATCCTCACGGCTTCTCACTCTGGTGCTCCCCATCACCATCTCTGTTTTCCTGGGGTTCAGCAATATGATCATGGCAATCCTGAGCCGCCTCAAATTTGACAAACAAACTATCATGAGACTAGCTGGCACAATGACCCATCATGCCCTGGAAGCCCAACCTGGAATCTCATTGCTACAACATGCTACAACAGTGGTCCTCACCCTTCCTAACACTGCAATCCCTCAATACAGTTCCTTATGTTGTGGTGACCCCCAACCGTAAATTTTTTGTTGCTACTTCATAACTGTAATTTTGCTACACACACATATATTTATATACACACATTATAAATCATAATGTAAATTCTGTATTTTCCAATGGCAACCCCTGTGAAAGGGTCATTCAACAACTAGAGAGGTCACAATCCCCAGGTTGAGAACCACTGTGCTACAGGAAGGTCTAAAACTAGTCATCGCCAAGATGGCCGACTGTGGCGGGAATAAACCCAAGAGCCTCTGGGAGGGCTAGCTGTTGTCTACTGTCAAAATATGCTTGGCTATGATCTGAGAAACTGGACCTCAGAATGCTGAGGAATGCTGTCACTTGAGCAAATTCCGAGTGTAGGGACAGCACCCAGCGTCCAAGTCTACATACAACAGGCCTGTCTCCCTAAAGTCTGATGAGGAAGTGAATGAAGCCAGAACTGTTCAGTTGTGGTACAGGTTCTAGCAACAAGGCCTTGGTATGCACCGTGAGCACAAGAGAGATGCAGAGCCTACAGAGAGACACGGGCACGACCTATCATGGTGCCCAAGGCAGCAGCTTCCCTAACCAGAGCCATCTCCTCATTTTCCAGGGGGCTTTAATATCACAGCTAAGAATGGGCTCCCAGCACCGGGCCAACATGTGACAGAAATGAAGAGAAGGAAAGGCTCAGCCCGATGGGAAAAGCAGCTACCATCCAGTGGACCTGGGGCCACCCTTTCCCAGTTCCTCTACAAGACCCCATGGGGGTTGTCAGGGTTACTTGATTTGGGGTCAACAATACCTCCAAGACCTGAAAAGATTAAAAATTCAAGGTCTTTTATGTGTTTCTATTTACTCAATAGAAATCTGCAGAAAGGGAAATGGGCAATGATGAAACAGAACTCAAAGAATAAAATCAGGCCTCCCACAAAAATGCTAGACTTGGCAAGGCAAACACCGTTGGAGCGTGGCGGCAAACACCTGTATGTCAGTAACCATGAGACAGTGGCAGGAGGGTCAAGAGTTCAAGGCCATCCTCAGTTACACATTGAGTAAGCCCTGGGGATAGGGTTGGGGGGACAAACAAACAAGAAAATAGGGCAGGGGAATGGGAGAGGGGGAAGGAAGAACAGAAGCTATTTTTTTTTCCATCCACACAGCTCTCTGGTAGAATGTGTGCTATTCGTGGGTGGCCTGGGGTTAACCTATCAGCCTCTAGCATTTGTAGGGATAGAAGTCACCCTTCCTATGTAGACTGAACTACCTGCATATATTTTACTGACTCCGGACTAGGTCAGAGTGGGGAGCTATGCCAGGGATCATGTCCCAAAGCTACCACACAATGCTAGCTAGCCCTTCCCCCTTCATAGGGCTTACACTGCAGCACCAAGGCCCTGAGACTTTCCATAATGTGAAATAATGCCTCAGACTTTTTCTTTTTCTCCCCAAGACAGGGTTTCTCTGTGTAGCCCCCTGGCAATCTTGGAACTCACTTTGTAGACCAGATTAGCTTCAAACTTAAAGAGATTCACCTGCCTTTGCCTCCCCAGTGTTGGGATTAAAGGTGTGCAGCACCATGCCTAGCAACCTCAGGTTTTTACACAAGTTACAAAAAACTCCACAAACCCCTTTCCACCCCCTTGCAGACCCAGTGTAGGTGCCTACAAAAAGCCAAGAAAAGGTCATGGGTCAAGAGCCTATCTCTAGGATCACATCCTCCCAGAGAACATACTGGTTCTTGAGGTAATTCTACTGCCCATGACTTAGGGACCCAGCTCTTCTCTTGCCCTAGGCTCAGGGCATGGCCATTCATTCAGAGGCTGCTGTAACTTGTTCCACCAAAAGGGGCAGGGCTGCGACTTTCCATATCCAGGCAGGCAAAAGAATGGGAAGGAGCTACTTCAGCCCTTTACTGCCTTCTCTGCCTGAGCACTGAGGTTCTCAGGCAGACCTCGGAAGTGACCCACTTCCTATGAGGTCCCACCCACTAAAGAGCTAGAGGTAGCAGGACAGATATCAGATCTGTCTGTCGTCTCTCATGCGCACACATGCAGAGAAACATACACAGACATACACAGACACACGTACACAAGACACACAAACATAGACACACACACAGACACACACATATTACATACACATTACACATCACACAGACACACACACAGACAATACACACACAGACAGACATACACACAAGACACACAAACACAGACACACAGAGACACAGGTAGACACACACATATTACATACACATTACACATCACACAGACACACAATGTACAGACACACAGACACAGACACAGACACAGACACACACACCTCTCCCCTCTCTCTCAGCAATCTACTGACCTGAGGAGTGTGGGCAGAGCTGAAGTCAGACACTCCAGTGCACCCCTGGGGCCAGCTGAAGAACCCTCTTCATCTGTCACCAGGACAAAAGGCCAAATGGTTTCAGGGGTCACCTCAGGAAGAGTGCCTGTGACATTTGCGCTCTGAATTGGTGGCAGCCTAACAAATGTCTGTGCTTTCAGGTGTCCTCCTGGCTATTTGATTACTTTTACTGCCACTAAGGCAGTTCTCCTGATTTCAGACTGGGAAAAAGTACCCTCAACATTTAACAGGCCCCATGGAGCCTCAGGGAAGAAGGAGCACACAAAGAAGACCCAGACATAATACCTCCAAGATGGCAGAATAACTGCAGGAAAAACCTCGTCATGACAGAACACGCATTTCCCTTAGGGGCGATGTTTGTGATGCCACACTTAAGGAGCTTGGGACAAGTCACTCTTCATTATAGAAGTTACAGCAGGTCCAGGAGATAGAGACACTGCTGCTCCGAGGACTCACTTGTGCATTCTGATGCAGAAGTCTTAGAAGGCTGCACAGCCTCCAGCACCTCCGCCTCCATTGTTAGTATCCAGTAGATCGCTCAGGTCTTTAATACACACACACAGACACACAGACACACACACACAGACACACACACACACACCTCAGAGATAGAATTATGGAAGTCGGTCTTCCCAGAGTACTGGTGAGTACCTACAGGCATCAGCCTTGGCCAGAGGCACCTTTACCCACTGCACCATTTTACTGACCCGTTTGCTTGATTTTTAACATCGATTCTCGGCTACTGAAACACTTAACCTTGGTGGCTTGAGATTCAGACCATTCAGTGGATTTTAATCCTCAGAAGGCTCAGGCCCTGTAAAAGGTCCATTCCCCATGGTCTGTGCAAAGGGCAAAGGGTCGTGAGAACTTAAGATACACAATAAAAATCAGGGCAGTGACCTTTTGAACCGGACTCTTTACAGGGTGAAGGCCTGTAGAAAACAGTGGCCAGGGGCACACAGGGCCTCAACCTCTTTCCAGAGTTTGGCTGCCTCTGCACCTGCCTGGGGGGAAGAAAGGGGAGTAGGAGGGAGACAAGTCCTTTCCCCAGAGAAGGACCAGAGCCAACAGACACTGTCCTCCTAGTCCCAGGGATGGTGCTTGTTGTTTTGTGGACCAGGTGTGTCTTTTAAAAACCACCCTCTGGAAACACTGCCAGTTCTCCCCAGGGTGCCAGCCTCTAGAGCCATCAGCACAGTTGTTTCCAGAAACCTCCATGGCCCTCAGGGACTGGCCTGGATATCAGGGAAGGGAGCAATTGGTATTCCCAAAGCCCCCAGGAACGGGGGAGGGGGCTCAAGAGGACAAAGGTTTCTGTAGGGACAGAGCAGATCAACCTAAAAGCTGGTAGTGGGATCAGTGCTTGGCAGCCGAAGGTCAAGGGTTTGAGCCTAGGCCGGGTGAGGAGGTAGGAGTCTAAGAATTTGAATTAGAGGCCGACCTAGTCTACAGAGCAAGTTCCAAGTCAGCAAGGCTACTTAGCAATGTTTGTCTACATAGCAAGTTCCAAGTCAGCCAGGGCCACTTAGCAAATGTTTGTCTTAAAAAAATGTAAGGAGGAAGAGGAAGAGGAGGAGGAGGAGGAGGAGGAGGAGGAGGAGGAGGAGGAGGAGGAGGAGGAGGAGGAGGAGGAGGAGGAGGAGGAGGAGGAGGAGGAGGAGGAGGAAGAAAAGAGATGACAATGAAATAACCTCAGGGGATAAAGAAATGGCCGGGCTTTTAGGAGAGCTCCCTGTTCTTCCAGAACTCAGTTCTCAGCACTCTTACGGGGTGGCTACAACTGCCTGTAGTTGCAGTTCCAAGGGATCCAGCACCCTCTTCTGGTCTCCAGGCACCCTCGCACACATGATACACACACACAATAATAAGATCCCATCAAAACTAACACTCACTGAATAGTAAGTACAGTTTAAAGAAGAAAAAAGGCAGACTCTGGAGACAGACCCCCATGGAGATCCCTGGCTCAGGGTGACTCAGCTCCCTCCCGCAGACACCATCCAGACACTCATGCCTACTCCTGTGCCGGCTTGCCTGTGTCCCTGCATGTCCTCAAGGGGGTGATTTTGCAGATAAGGTTATACTCTGGTCAGACAGTGCGATCTTGTCTCCTCACTGCTTGAGGTTTTCCTACGGTGACTTGAGGCACATGTCCAAAAGGCAAGCTGTCTGTGTTAAGATTTGGAGTCACCACCATCTGTGAGTCTGCCCAGGGCTCTTCCACTCTCTGTGGGTCTCCCATGGGGGTTCTGGGAGATGCTGGTTACACCATCCTGATACTAGGGGCTGGAATAGCCCTGGGATGGTGTTGTCTCAGATGCAGCCCTAGTAACCTGAGCGTCCTCTGCTGGTCCCTGGAGGGCGGGAGGTGTGGCCACAGGCTTTGTTCTGTTTATGGGAGGTCAGGCGGCCACATGGGGGAGGGAGGCCTATGGCCCCTGGGGGCTGCCATCTGGCAATTGTAAAAGGGGCAATCCACATTTTTGGAAGGGGGATGGTAGGGAACAAATTGCAGACGGGTCAGAAGGGCCCTCCACCCCATGCCTCCCAGGCAGACACCTCTGTGCCCAAGGTGAAAAGTTCAGGCTGTCCAGTCCCCAGGGGGATAGAGATGGTGCAGTCTTGCAGAGAGAATCTAGCTAGCTACTCCTGTTTTCCCTCCTGTTCCCTGGAGGCTAGGGTGGGTCAGCCTCTGGAAGTTCTAGCCAGTACTTGGGCTAGCATAGGACAGATGAATTCATACCCACCCCCTTGGGCCTAAGTGATCCAGACCTTGGGCCTCCTAGGGCTGTAGTGAGTGAGTATATGCAGGGTTGAGCACCCACTACCATTTGCGGGTCCTTCGGAGTCTCACCTCATCGCCATCAGCCCACCCTCCTTGCCTGCCTTGCTTCCCAGAAGTCTGTAGGAGCCTGTCTCTGAGCCTGTTGGAGAGGCTCAGTGAGCATGTACTGTATGTAGTTCAAATGCTCTTCCACTCCCACCCACGTTTCTCTTTCTGACTGACAGTAATGTAACACTGGCTAGCCTTGATATTCCCCCCTTTCAAAAGGACAGGGCCTCACTGTGTGGTCCTGGCTGGCCTGGAACTTGCTATGGAGACCAGGCATGTGCCACCACATCATGTAATCCCAGAGATTATTTCCACCACCAAACCATGTTATAGTTCATGGGCAACGCCTCCCTTCTTCCTCTCTCAGTGGTGACGAACCTGATCATGACACAAGAAACACATGCCCCTAAGAATCTTTAACAATGACACCCCAACCCCAGCTCATGGATCAACTCTACTTCAAGGAATGATACAGGCAACTGCATTAGAAGAGTTAGCTGGCCTGGACCCCTGGTTTGTATCAGAGACCTTGCTGGACCCACTTCTAAACCATGCTGCCTTTCATCGCTGAAAAACTCACTATTATCGCAAGCAGACTCTTCTTTTGGCTTATCTTGTCTAACCAGCCATAAATCAAACCTTTCCCTTCTTCTGTATCTAATAGAAGAAAGAAATCAAAACACAGTAGGGCCACACAGCCAGTTCTCATCCTCTTTCTGTTGTGATCGCTCCCTCATCTGTGCCAGGTCCCTTACCCGACAACCCTCAGGAGCCCAAAGGAAGCTGGAAAATGCTGTAAAACTCCCCATGCTGCTGGAGAGAGGAATACAACCTACAAATGAGACAAGACCTACCACAAACCCCCAACTAAAAACAACCCATGGCTGCCCTGTAGAAAGCGGATTGTTCAAGAGCGATGCACAGAAATCCCCGTGCACTAGGGCTGCATCTCCCATGCATGCCTACAGGATGCTCCCAGGAGCCTGGACTTAAGCTGTTTGTCCTGTGGTTTGTCCTCTTCAGAAGAGTGCACTCCTCTTGCTCAGCAAGGAACAGGCAGCCACACACTCAGCATCTTATTCTACATCAAGGTGTGTTCTGCGGGCCACACCTGGCTAGACAGACCATCCAACTGACTTCAAGGACAGCACAGATTAAGACAGGAGTCAGGCAGGGCCTGAGAGCAAGCTCAGATGAGCTCCATGAAGTACCAAAAGTGTTCTGAGCTCTGAGAAAGACATCCTAAGAGAGTAGCCAGGCTTGGTGGTACACGACTTGAATCCTAGTACTCTGAAGGCAGAGATGGACAGATCTCTGAATTCAGAGGGCAAGCCTAGTCTACATAGTGAATGAATTTCAGGAAAGCCAGGGGGGAAAGACCTGTCTCAACACCCCCCCCAAAATAAACAGGGGCGCAGGATGTGGGGGAACACAGTAAAAAAAAATGCCTTTTAGATATGTAAAAATAGCTTTGTCAGGAACCCAGGACTTCACCTGAAAACCAACAAAACCCAGAACATCACGCACTCAAGAGAACCAGACCCACGTATGACTAGAACCCACAACACCCACTGGACAGGACAGAAGCAGAGACCAAGAGCCATGCTCTGCTCTGCACATCTTCAGGACGGCCAGAGACTGCTGGACAAGATACTATCTTGATCTGCCCTGCAGCTAGAGTCTCCTCTAGGATCCTGACCCTTGAACTACAGACTACCTTCTGTGAGAGGCTGGACCCAAGCTTTAGCTAAAATATGTCGTACAGTTGAGTAGCATGGAGAGAGGGGCTTAAGATTGTAGAAAACTTTGTGTGAAGACCCTCGGCATAGTAAAATGTGACTTCAGTTATGGCAACTACACGTCTCTATCTTCTTGCAGTGGAGATCCTAAGAGTGAAAGGTGTCCACGGCAGACTACAAAGCATACAGGAGTGATCCAGCTGCAAGGCCTTGGATTAGGGTCCATAACAGCCAGGATAACAGAACCTGAGTTAGATCCTTATGGCCTCGATGAGCCCCAGCCCTCCACCAAGATGGCCCCAGACTCAACTAGGAAATGGAACCAAACTGTACCTCTGAAAGGTCTTGTAGGCTACTTAGGATGTGTGTGTTCTTGGAAAACAAACTCACTGACACCATCCGTACACAGTGTTCTAGGACAGTCTGGGAGCAGAAAGGCCACAAATCAACGCCTCACTTCTGAATGCTCCAGTCACTAGTGTTCCCTGACGGTCCCTGGCCCCAAAAGCAGTTTGGAAGTAGAACAGAGCACTCAGTACTTCATTAGAACAAGACCATTCTGCAGGGCTGCTGCCCCTAAAGCTCTTCTTGCTCCCTCAAAATGCTTCATAACGCATCACTACCCTCAGGCCTAGACAGATCCTAAAGTCCTTTCGCTCTGGAAAGGCCTCTACAATGAACATAGAATGTGAACACAGAGGTCCATCCCCAAGGACACACCCCGGGCGGCGGGGCGGGCCTTCCCACCACTCCACTGCAGCCTACACGGCTCAGATGTGCCGCCCTGCTTCACCCTGAGAGGGGCTGGGATGCCTGGAATTTTCTGCCAACAAATTGGGAAAAAAAAAAATTCTGTTTCATATCTGCTTAAGCTGAATTTCGAATGGCCTCGGTGATCCCCTTCCTGATCGCCAGCCCCTCCGCCATTAGCATTGCCTGGTTTTGCAGATGTTACTGGACCCCATGCTTGTTTAAAAAACAGCGGAGTGCTGTCTCAATGCAGTTGTTAGGCTGAATAGTCAAAATCATGGCACTTTGTTCATAATCAATCTCGGCTAAAACTGAAAAGGCAGTAATGAAGATGTTAACAAAACGAATTTAATGCAGCCAAAATTATTGCAAAAGGAAAACATCCACTCAGAATGGATGTGCCAGTCAGCACAATTCAGGCTTTTTTTTTTCCTTTTTTTTTTTTTTTTGGAACTCTGCTACTGCAGAGCGTGGCCTGCCTACCTTAACCACATTAAGTCAACATCCCAAGGGCCTCTCTCCAAACTCTCAGGTTATTTCTGCGTTTTGTAGTCTTTAGTCCTAGAGTAACCAGGCAACTTTCTCAAAACGTTGTAAGAAGGGGCCCAGAGAGTGGCGCAGATGTCTGGACCAGGCGTGAAGTCAGCAGCGAGAAGAATGCTGATCAGAGAGCTCAAAGCCGGGCTGGAGAGATGGCTTAGCCGTTAAAGGCTAGGCTCACAACCAAAAATATAAGAGAGCTCAAAGCCACACACGGATGAGGCAGCAGGCTCCCAGGTCTGCAGTGTAGTCTTGAGTTCAACAAAACCCAGCTCAGCGTGGCGCACAGGCATCGAGGAGGTCAGGGAAAGTGAATGGGTCCAGGGCTCGCAGTGGTGAAGTGGTCTACCCTCACCCAGACAGGCTCACGGGGTCTCGTTCCTCGGGGGGTCTCCATGGTAATGGGAAGAGCACTACTGAGCCCACCTAAAACAAACTCGTGAAACCCAAACCAGAAAGACCGAAGTATCTCCAGCTAGCTGCCAACCAAGCAAAGCCCAGGAGGACGTACAGAGAGTCTGCGCGTGCAAACAGGTAAATTCTAAAATGCTAGCATCTGAGAAGCAGAGATTGTAAGCTTTAGTGAGAAAAATGGTCCATCACCTGAAAAGGGCCAGCGCTGGCAGAGGGGCCCATAGGCAGACAGTACTAAACCTGTGCTTCCAGCTGAATTCCATTTGTTTAAATGACAGTGAGTGACTAACACTCAAACCTCTGGAGACGAAATTAGCACTAGAGAAATTAGCACGGCAGAAAAGGGGACCCAAGATTCTGTGCACACAGCAAGAGAACCACTCAACAGAGGAGGTCTAAGAAGACAGGCATTGCCGCAACACAGCCCGACGCACAAGTAACTGAGCTACCAAAAGGACAGCCAAGTGCTGTGCCCAGAAAATAAAACCTGTACAAACAGGATCCCAAACCTTCCCAGACTTACCCTATCTTGTAAGTTCCAAACACACAACCTGGAGAGCGAGCGGTCACGGTGGAGCAGGTCACGTTCAGGGCTCTTGCTGGCTCAGAGCCAGCTGTAGGCGGGTGCTGGGTACCAGGGGCGAGAGGAGGCGAAAGGAGGGGAGAGGAGGAACGCTGTCTTTGGAAAGCAAATAAGCAAAAAGACCAAGGCGGCCAAGTCTGCAGGTTTTTCTGGGCACACAGTCCACCTGCTAAAACAACCAACTTCAAGGCACAAGGCAGAGGCCTTAAACAGTCAAAGGATCTGGATCAGACAAAACATGTTATCTGACCAATGGGAATTATTCGGGTAGCAATTAGTAACAAGTATCACTGGAAATCTTGCGTATCTGGAAACTAAATCACACACTCTCAGCAGCCTACATGTGAAAGAGGCAACCGAAGAGCGCTGTGAGGCCTCAGAACAAGACTTAGAGACCAGGCTCCAATGCTGCATTGAGAAACAGCACTGCTCAGTGTTCAACTTAGACAACAGAAAAAGGGTCAAATTCAACCCAAAGCCAGTCAAAGAAATGATAGCAAAGTTAAAAATGTGAACCAGAGAACAGAGAACCAGAGAACCAGAGAAGCAGGAAAAATCAGACAGTCAATGAAAGCTAAGACCTTTGAGAAGATCCTTGGTGGGACTGAATTAGGACAGGCTGGCAAGACGGGAGGAGATCAGCACAAGAGTGGAAGGCTGTGCCCACTCCACACAGTAGACACCGTACTCAGCATGAGATCTTGAGTCTGACTCCCCAGACCCAGTGTGGTACAGACCTGTGGCCGCAGAAGCTGTAAACCGACCTGAAGCGTCCACACTAGCACAGCTTCCTGCTACCTCTTGCCAAACACACACTCGGAATAAACAACAATTACTTCCTGACATGTATGAAGACTTCTCATCAATAATTCAAAACCAAAGGTATTCTGAGGTGGAGGGAGTGTGAAACAATCCTACTACAGACCAACTACCACAACCTTCACGAGAACTACTCTAAAGCCCTGAGCTGGCAAGATGGCTCAGAGGGTAAAGGTGCTGTTACCTTAAATTCAATGACCTGAGTTCACTATGTGATAAAAGGAGAAAACCAACTCCCAAGTTGTCCTCTGACTTCCACACAAACATTGTGGCTTGTATAAGTCCACATACATACATACACACACACACACACACACGCACACACATAAACCAAATAGATTCTCACCAAGCTGACAAACTCCAACATCTATCCCTGAGAGACCGTGAGCCGGGGCAGGTGTGGGGCTGAATGTCCACTCTCCATCAACTGGGCAGCTGGAGCAGAATGACCGCAAACTCCAGGCCTGGTCTACACAGTGAGACCAAGGGGACTGGAAAGATGGCTCAGCAGCTACGAGCTGTAGCTGCTCTTCCAAAGGACCCAGGTTCAATTTCAAGCAGGTCACAAATGTCTGTAATTCCGACTCTAGGAGATTTAACGCTCTTACACCACCACCTGGCTGGTGTTTTTATTTGTTTTGGTTTTTGCTGTTGTCATTTTCTAAAGTTTGGGGGTGGGGAGAGGACTTGTGAGATCAGTGAGAAAGGGTGTGGAAGATCTGCACACAGAAAGTCACAAAACAACCGCAGAGCATGGAGAAGCAGCCCATGCAAACAGGCAGAGTTCTTCCCAAATTGATCACAGAAATCAACAAACTGATCCTAGAATTCAAATAAAAAGCAGAGTCCCAAGAACAAATATGAAAAGAGGTTATGGAGCTAAAGGTCCTTGACTTCAAGTGCTGACAAGCTTGGGGAAGCCCGTGTGGTACTGACAGACACACAAAGCGAGCAGTGGGAGCACCAATAATACCCAGAGCCATAGCCCCCGTCAGGTGACGGTGACCTCACAGCAGCTGGCTCTGGTGCCCACACAACTGCCCATCCAGACGCAAGATAATGAACTGTGTGGAAAGCAGCCGGCAGGCCTAAGCAGAGGCGCTGAGACGCTTCACACGCTGCTTTACGTTTTCTAAAAGAACACAGAAGATGCTGCCTGCAAACGGAAACTGAGAAAAGATGCTCAGCTGGGAAACGAGCCACAAGGTCAAATGAAAAATTGGGGGGAGTGGAGGGAAGAAATCTTTTTACAGGCAGGGAAGTCTGTGGAGTACAAATGTGGGCGTGGCTAAGATCCCAACAAGGAAATCAGCAGAGAACCCAGCCCAGGCCAAGCAACAACCAAGGTAACAAACTCATCAGACAGAGCAGCAAGAACAGTAAGACATTCCAAGTAGCACCAGAGTCACTAGATACCAAGGAAATGCAATGGTCATGTACAGTGTGAATTCAGAGTGACTGGATTAGTGCTGTTGTAGCAGCTAAGCTGTGAGGGCTTGACCACCCCACACCTAGGTATCTACTGCCAAGGGGAAGAGCTGTCTGTCCCCGAAAACCCCAAGACCTCTGACTTGTAATGGCAAAGAGTTGCAAGCAGCCGGCTGTGGTGGTCCAGCCCTGCATTCTCAACACAGAGGGAAAGAACTGCAACTGCAAAGCTTGCCTGGCCTGCAAATGGGAGACCCTGTCCTCTACAAAGGAGAGAACATGAACAAGAAATAAGTGGAATCTGTACCAACAGGTGAATGAGTTAAAAACAGACACACATATCCACAAACAGAATGCTAGCCAGCAGTAACAAGGAGGAACCACTGATACATCCCACGATGTTTCATTATGTCTCAAAAAATAAAATTGTTACACTAAAAAAGGTATACCAAACTTCAGTACTATATGGATGCATTTTGCACAGAGCAGGAGGGAAGCAAACTCCTGCAATGGTAGAGGTGCAAGGTCTCAGTGAATTCTGGAGTCGTGGGGACACAAGGAGTCCAGGTACAAGATGGCTGGCTCATGCCATTCACTGCTTGATTCATTCAGTGTGTGGTGCACAGCAAATCAGGAGCTGGAGACGTGGCTCAGTTGGCATAGTGCTTGTCTAGCATGCATGAGACCCTGAGTTGGGCACCATCACCATATTAACCAGGTACACTGAGATGTGCCTGTAACACCAGTACGCGGGAGGCAGCAGCAATACAATCACCAATTCTAGGTCATGGTCAATATTCAGGATTCAAGAACAGCCTGAGTATAGAAGGCACCATGAATTAGTAAATGAATGAACTGCAGATTCTTACATTGGTAAGGTAATTATACTTCAAAAAACCATTTGAAATAATTATGCAGCCATCCCTCAAGCTGGACCCTTCATGGACAGATTTTTATTTGTTCTGTAGCTTTAAGCACTCTCCACAGGTCAAGACCCTGTAACATAGCAACAGAAGGCCAACATTTTTTCTATGAACAGTAATTCCAAATATATCCTTTTCCACATCAAAACATTTCAGGACAACAAGGCAGCACACTGCTGCAGTCACATCTTTCTGTGATCACTGTGAAGGGCAAATCAGTGTGTGTGACTTTGGGGACATGTGCTCTGACTCACAGCTCCAAGTCTGCTGCGGTATCACAAAAACAGCCACAGACAGCACAGGCAGGAGCAGGCAGAGCCTGGGCCTCTGAAATCTGTTTACCTAAGCAGGAAGGGCTACTGTGGCCCACACAGCAGCAGTCACCATCACCACATTTCCTAGGTACTTGTCAGAAACAGACATTTTTCAGGCTCTACCTCCAGTAACAACAACAACAACAACAAAATCTGAAACCTATCACCTAAGAAGTTACCTTGTGATTCCAAAGCTCACACTTGAGCCTCTGGTCCAGAAAACCATCCAAATTAACTGATCCAGACCCAGAAGAAACAGCCCTAGGACCAACTGCCTGCCAGAGGCTGCACTGGGCCTCGGGTACTCAGTTCTGCATCCAAGCATTCAGAGGCAAGCACTTGCCTGCTGTGTGCAAGACTCCAGGTTCCATTGAGCACAGGGAGACCTTCAAGGGGTGAAACCAACCGAGGACACTCAAGGAGTAGAGAGCACCAAGCACAGGAAAAACAAAAAGCAACCCAGAATTCCCTGTGACCTGTGCTCCTGGCTAAGTGGCAGCTCCTGGTTCTCATCACGGGCTGTGCTGGGGACAGGATCTGCACACACCGGAGATCCTCTGCCTGAGCTGCATCCCCAGCCTGTGCCAAATGCTGACCCTTCTCACGAAGCCCAAGTGCCTGACCATTGCTGTTTTTCTTAACCCCGCATCATGAATAGCAGCCTCTACTGTTTAGATCTGCTCTGGGGACTGCCCATCTTGAGAGTCCTTAGGTGGAGCCTCTGGAGTCACTCCTCAAAACACCATCAAGACTGTGCCTGCCGCAGACGCTGAGGTCAGGATACGCAGAAGTCGGAATTATCTGAGCACTGCTTAGAGTCACAAGTGAATGGTATGTGTTTTCCAGTTTACAGCGCCATTTCCTCCTCCAGTGCTCTGGCCAGTGAGATAGCTCCGCAGGCACAGGCACCCACCACCATGCTTGACAATTTCAACTTGGTCCCTGGAGTTCACACAGTGGAAGAAGAGACTCAACTCCTACAAGTCCTCCACACGTGTGCACACTCATATACACACAAAATAAATTAAAATGTTCAACATTAACACGTGCCTAAAAACGTGTGGATTTGGTGACTGTGATCTAAGAAAACACAGCGACACCACAAACGAAGTGAGCTTCACAGGATGGCTCAGGCACAGGTGCTCACCACTGAGTCTGATGACACGGGTGACCCATACAGTGGAAGGAGAGAGCCAATGCCCTCATATTGTCCTCTATGTGCCCTGAAATATGTGGACCAAGCATGCATGTGTACACATGCGCGCGCGCACACACACGCATGCACACACACACGCACGCACGCACGCACGCACGCACATGCACAACTAAACAAGTAAATACATTGTTGGTTTTTGTCTTGTTTAGTTTTTCCAGACAAGGCTTTTCTTTGTAGCCCTGGCTTTCATAAAACTCGCTCTGTAGAGAAGGTTAGCCCTTCACTGAACTCAAAGATCCACCTGCCTCTGCCTCTGCCTCTGCCTCTGCCTCTGCCTCTGCCTCTGCCTCTGCCTCTGCCTCTGCCTCCTGAATGCTGGAATTAAAGGTCTGTGCAACCACTGCTGGTCCAAATATAATTTAAAAAGAAAAGTAGCTAGCTTCAAAACAGAAGAAGAAACGTGTTCCAACTTTATTGTCTCTGCAATCCTCACAAGTAACCTGGATTAGTGGTGAACCACTATACACCTACTACTGAGAAAGCCACGGTAGGGGGCAGAAGTCAAAACCACTGCACCACAAGCAACCACTACAACCCTGCTCTCTGAAAAGAACTGCTTAAATACGTCCCAGGCCAGGGCAGAGCTGCAGAGCAAAGTGCCAAGAATCCCAGATAGGACTCGAAGAAACACAGGAAGTGGGCTATCACACAGTCTACAGGGACGTCTATAGAGAAAGCAGCAAGCATGCTTCCAAAGGCCTGGACCCTGCAGCCGGCCCTGGCTACTTCAGCCCTGGGAAGACTGCAGGTCACGAACTGCCAGCGTGGAGAGAGAGGAACCCAAAGGAGATCCAACACAGGGAGCCAGAGAAAGAAACCTCTTTAAAAATTTCAACAGAAAACAATATGGCATCCCCGACACACAACAGGCAGAAGCTTTTAGAGGAAAAAAAAGAAAGAAAATGAGACTCCCCTTTAGAAACTGAAACAGAATTCCAGAAGCTGAAAACAAAGTATTAGATATAAAATGGAGGAAGTCTCTAGAAAGCAATACCAAGAGAGGTGAAGGTAAAGCTCTAGCCACACAGGACAGCCACGGAATGACCGACTGTACATACAGACAAAGCTCCCAGCCCTGGGCTCAGGACACGGTCTTCAGAGCCCTGGTCAAGAAGTCTTGAAAGAGGCAGATCACAGCCCACATCACATGGCACCGGTCTTCTCAGACACTGGAGGCTAAATGTTGGCAGGAGTGTCAGACAAGCAAACTACTCCCAGTCCAACTAACCCTGGATGCAAAATTAAATATCCAGCTGTGCACCAGGCATGGTAGCACCCCTGTTCATGAGGCAGAGGCAGGTGGATCTCTGCACGTCATACCAAAAGCCTGACCTCCCTGCCCCCTAGGTTCCCCTAGGTGGTCACTCAGACTCCGAGGGCTCCACGTCAGAAGAGACACAGATATTCTCAGAAAAGACATGAGCCAACAGCTAGCAGCAGACAGGAGGATGCAGGCTGTCCACACGGTTACAATACCACACAAAGAGAACTGTGCTCAAAGGCAGGGGACAGTGCTACAACAGCGGTGGTAGCCAGACTTCTGAGAAAACCTTGTTTATGTAAAAGTAGAGACAACTGACTCCAGGAACAAACCACACAAAGTAGAGAGGAAATAAGGTCAGACATGCAACTTTGGGGCAGAAAGTTGTCCAGACAGGAAGTGAGGTCAGGCAGAAGAATGGCCCAGACAGGAAGTGAGGTAAGGACAGAGTGCTACCCTGAAACCCTGAGGTTTTGGGGAAGTAATCCTCTGAGTCGCCAGTGATTTATTTAGGTGGTAAGAATTGATTGGGAGGAGAGATGTAGTTGGAGGAAGGGGGTCACTCGAGATGGGCCCTGAGGAATTACTGACTCGTTCCTGGGCCTTCCTTCGTTTCCTAACTGCCACATGTCAGAAGCATTCCTCTGTCATGCTATGTCTGCTTTGTTTCAGGCTTATAAAAAAAACTCTGAAACCATGGGCGGAAATAAACCTGTAAATTGTTTCTGTCACCTCATTGAAAGGCTGTGGTTTTATGGTGACTGCTCAGTAGCTATATGATTGCTAAGAATGGACCAGTCCTACATACTCTGTGCCTTAGGTCACTTCCTGCGTTTGAGTTTGCTGTGCCAAGCATAGGTCTCCTATTTATACTTTACCATTAGCCACAGAATCTTGCGTGCCCTAGTTACTCAGTGTCAATGGTCAAGTTGTGACATTCACAGCCCCGTTCTGTCTAATTCTGCTTGGCCACAGGCAGGTTGATCTACGTTCCCTCTCCTTCCTATCAAGGTCTCACTCACTTTGCAGCCCAGCTGGCCTCACACCCTGCCAGGTCAACACTTGCCACAGAGCACAGCGCTGCTAACCCCTGCTCAGCGGTGTGGATCTGTGCTTCTTCACAGCACTTGCCTTGTACACCTGCTGCCACTGAACACTGCGTTTTGATGAATCTGCTCCTTTTTCTTATGAAGAGTTAGCCACATTTTGACGATTCTGCCATTTACTTTTGATGTCATTCTGCACTAACATCATTCCCTACTCTGGATACTGACATTCTGTCCTGACTTCAGTTCCTGTCTGGAACACTCAGAGTCTCAAGTACAGGGCTTTGAAATCTGGCTCCAGAACCCACGGCCACACAGTCAAGGAACCACAGTCAGACACTACAGAAAGTTCCAAGGGCTTTGCTATTCTGCCAGCGAACTCCCAAGTGACCCAGGCAAAACTGATCCCCACAGTGATGGAGAGCAAACTCTTATCTCGGCTCCCACCACCACCCTGCAGTCAATTTCACTCAGATTCAAAAGCAGAGCAGCACTGAGTCCATAACTACTGACGGCCATGAGCTGTGCCCATGCAGAACAGACTCGACTGGAAGGAAAAGCAGCCTGGCGCACACCTAGTTAAGACCTTGAGCTGTAGAGTTGGGTGATTCCTGGAATGGGGTGGCATCATCACAGTTTCCTGCTCCAGTAACAAACTGGGCTGAGGTCTCCAAAATCCCCACCTATCTATCTACTACTACCAACAGGAGGAACGCTGGCTAGGACTACGTTCCCCTCTGCACAGCAGCCTTCCGCCCTCTTCAGCACCAATGTCTGGAGATAACTGAGTGACTCCTATGTGTTAAAACCTGCATGGGGCAGTGCTATGTTGATTCCCCTAACACCAAGAGCCCACCTGGAACACATGCTAACCACCACAGCTATCTAAGCACTAGAAACTACAGCTAGGGTGAGTGCCTGCCACGACACACGTTCACACACCCAAATCCACTCCCACCAAATTCAAGTTTCTGCGGCTTCTCCCATTCCTACAGCCTGGGCCAGTGTGCTCACCTCCAGCTGTCAGGGCAAGGCCACAGTCACAGTAAGATGGCTACCCACACTTGGACAGTTCTTCTACCAAAGGAGACCCCAAAGCTGAGAGAGGTGCAGACCCAAGAAGGTACCTACCAGCCCTGTAGCTGAGACGTCTCCTCTATGAGCTGTCTGAGACACAGAACTCTCCGCTTGGTGGAGACGCTCTGGCAGGCACAGGACTTACACAATGGCCAATAAGACCTCTGCAATGCCCTGCACTGCCACCCACCACCAAAGCCGTTTCACGTCCTCTTATGTGTGGTGCGCAAGAAGGCATGAACGTCTCATCAGGGACAGGTCAACCATGTAGGGAGCCTCGTCCTTACTGGGCTCTAGGGATGCAGCCTTCCAGGCAAGGACGCAGAGCTGGACCACAGCTGCAGTTTCATCTTTCCCCCAGGTCCACTCCTCTTCTGCTTCACGGCATTTCTAACCATCAAAACTACAGAGTTTGTGGCTAATTATTGAGTGCATACATGCTGGAACGGGATCCCTGGGAGGGACAGCAAACACACTGATAGATGGCAGCAGCCTCTGAGATACGGCTGCACGTGCAGGCAAAGTTTGGTAGAATACAGAAACTCGGAGAGGGCTGATACATGGTGCACTGTCCTCTTGCTCTACAGAAGACCCCTCTAGGCTTCTGTCAGAGGAATAACAAGAAGACAGATCAAAAGTTAAATTGAGGCTACAAGGCAGTATTTTCAGCTATTCCTCAGTTTGCTCCCCTGTAATAAGTTTTTCTTTTCAGTTTCTCTACACATGGGTTTCTCTGTGTAGCCTTGGCTGTCCTGGGACTCACTCTGTGGATCAGGCTGGCCTGGAATTTATATCGATCCACCTGCCTCTGCCTCCTGAGTGCTGAGGTTAAAGGCGTGAGACACCTGCCATGCATGCATGGCCTCAATAAAATTTTGAAAACAAAAATTTAAGCTAAGCATGATGGTTTACACCTATAATCCCTGCACCCCAAAGACTGAAGTGGGAAGATCACTGTGAGTCCAAGGTCATTCAGCCAGAGCTACACAGAGAGACCCTGCCACAAACAACTAAAAAGAACTAAGACCAAACAAAAACCGAAAGCGATAGGGAATTGGAAAGATGGCTCAGCAGGTAAAGGCATTTGTCACTGCCCCAGCAAACTGAGTTTCATCCTTGGGATCCACATGGTGGAAGAAGAGAATCAATTCTCTAAAACTGCTCTGACCGCTACACATACTGTAACACACACAGGCTTAGACATAAATGGCCTGGACACGCACAGACACACAATAACAATTTTTCTGAGATAGGATCTCACTGTGTATCTGTTTGGCCTGGTCCTTCCCAAGTGCTGGGACTAAAGGTGTGTGCTATCATGACCCGTGTAGTAACATATTCTTTCTTAAGAAAACTATAATAATAATAATAATAAGGAGGAGGAGGGGGAGGGGGAGGAGGAGGAGGAGGAGGAGGAGGAAGAAAGGGCTGGAGAGATGGCTCAGTGGTTAAGAGCACTGACAGCTCTTCCAGAGGTCCTGAGTTCAATTCCCAGCACCCACATGGTGGCTCACAACCATCTGTAATGGGATCTGGTGCCCTCTTCTGGTGTGTCTGAAGACAGGGATAGTGAGCTCACATACCTTTTTTTTTTTTAAGTAATAAAATGAAGAATTACTTTCAGCAAACTCCCTTTTAAAAGAGGGCTCATGTCTGGCACAATGGCGCTCAGAGACAGCAGGCAGGTGTCTGGGAGTTTGAGACCATCCTGGTCTCAGGACAGACAGAGTTACATGGTAACACCATGTCTCAAAAACAAGAAAAATGGGGTTGGGGATTTAGCTCAGTGGTAGAGCGCTTGCCTAGCAAGGGCAAGGCCCTGGGTTCGGTCCTCAGCTCTGGAAAAAAAATAAAAATAAAAAAGAAAACTAAAGAGACTCAAGACTCCTGTGTCCTTTGGAACTTCCTGGTTTCCTCTCAGTGTCTCACGATTCCTTCAGTGTGGTGGCTGGTGCGGGTGCTAGCAATAGCAGCCTTTGTCTGGGTGATGTGCACTGAGGTCTGGGACACTGTGGTCAGTGTGGTACACAACAGCAACTAAAACAAATTTAACCAAATCACATCATAAAATACTGTAGAACTTTAGCCCTTCTTCTCCATTCTAATTCTAATCTCTTCTGGGGAGCCAGAGCCACCAAATGCTCTAAGACTAGAGAGTCTGAGCACCAGCTAGGCCCTGAAGGAGGAGCCCCAGACTGTGGGGGGGGGGGAGGCACGCCCACCCGCCCTCCCTCCCTCCCTCCCTCCCTCCCTCCCTCCCTCCCTCCCTCCCGCCTCCCGTTCTAGAGAACACTTATCACTGAGTTATCTGATTTTGCCTAGTGTTGTAATGTGCAGGGGACAGCAGCTCAAAATAACACCTTTGACAGGCAATAAAACGAGTAACTGGTCGGGGCCTAAAGCTCTCTGCTAGGAGTCCTACAGAGAACAGTGGACCCTCAATCACGCCACCAACTTAGGAAGCAGAATCCACTCCAAACTTCCTTAGCTCTCCTGGGGGAACTAAGATTGGACTGAATCCATCTTAGAATACTTTCAAACTTTTAAGGCAAGATGGATTTAATTCTGTTGTTACTGTGACATTGCTGAGAAGCAGAGCACACATGCCATGGCGTGCAAGTGGCAGCCAGATGACAACTTGCAGAAGACAGCTCGCTCCACTCCACTCCGTGTGGGGCCCAGGAACTGAATGCAGGTTGTCAGCTTGGTAACAAGCACCGTTACCATTCTTTACCTGACGAGCCATCACAAGAGCTCCAAGTGAAATAAATCTTATTTTGAAACTAGATAATCCTGGGCCGCAAAGCTGATAGAGAGAACTGTGGTAGTTGTCTGTGGGTACCCTGGGCTGGAGGGATGGCTCTGTAGTGAGAGTGTCTGCTGCTCTGGCAGAGGACCGGATTAACTCTAACACCCACATCAGACTGCTCACAAACACCTGTATCTCCAGCCCTGGGGAACATGACACCTCCTCTGGTCTCCTCGGTTACACGGCACGGATGTGTTTATATAGAGACACAATCAAAATCACACACATAAATTAAAAAAAAAAATCTGAAAAACAGAGTCTTGAAATCCGCAGCACCTGCATACCCTTCTCACAGCGCTCACCAGCCATCCACACATACCTTCCTGAAGACCCCAGGGCACCCGTGTGGTGTGCGAAAAGCATACCAGAAGAGAGGAGGAGCCCCGCGTGCATGTCTGGGCACAGCGAGAGTGGCACGACGGGATGGACAGCTTCGGAGACAGTATCAGGAAGATAAACCATAGCTTGGCCGTACTGATGGAAGGAGTCGGGACAGGAGAAGTACAGGAGAGAGAGAAAGCCTGTGATTCTTACCAACAAGAGGACTAGGAAGGCAGTCAACACGCGCAGATCGGATATTTGGCAGAAGATTTTGCAGGAGGTAGCCATTTGGTACAACCCAAATTTAGTGATGGAGACTTGGGAATCTGTGGGGTAACTGGGCTTCACTAGTAATGCAATGGCTAGCATCAGCCACCATGGATGGCAGCGCCAGTGCAACAGCATGGACTCCACCGGGAGAGCAGTGGGGTTGAGTGGAATCAGGCAGTCACCCCGTTAGAAGAAAGCAAACAGCACATCGTGGGCCAAGACAGGGTACGGGGCATTGGGGGCTGTGTGTGCGCTAGTTCTCTAGAAATCATCAACAAGACAAAGGGTGATCAGAAACAGATGACACAGACAGCAAAATGGCCATGATATGGTGACAAAAAGATGGGGTAACCAACACAGCGGAGAGCAACGCCTCAAAGGCTGTAGCATAACTGGGCCAGGCAGGATCACAAGGGCCCCACACCCACTGGAGCAAAGTTCATGAGGACAGGAGACCAAGGGCTGAAAGTCTTCTCCTTGGTTACTTAGTAACCACAGATAGGAAAGGCTCCCAAAGTTGGATACAAACACCCATAACACCTCAAGTGCTACCAAGTCCCTAAATACCTGGCTTAGCAAGGCTCAGGAGAAATGTGGTGGCCACAGTAGGGCCACTCAGCCATGTGCCCTTGCCTTGGCGGGAGGACACCACTGCCTGAACATCCTCACCACTATCACCAAAAGCTAAAACAAAAAAAGAGAAAGGCAAAGAACAGTAGCACAGGCCTTTGATCTCACTGCTCAGGGAGCAACATGTAGATTTCCATGAGCTCAAGGCCAGCCTGGTCTACACAGTGAAGCCCTGTCTTTCAAAGCAACAGTAGGACAGTAGTTTTCAACCTGTGAGTCGTGACCCTCTGACAAACCTCTATCTCCAAAAGTACTTACATTGCGATTCGTAACGTAGCAAAATTACAGTTGTGAAGTAGAAACAAAAATGTTATGGCTGGGGGTCAGCACAGCATAAGAACTGTACTAAAGGGTCCAGCGTTAGGAAGGTTAAGAGTCACTGCATTAGGGAACCAAGTGAGGCAAAGCATAGGAGACGCTGGCTGATACAGGCACACAGAGGTCCACCACCCGGCTCTCCTAACAGTTTGAAGATTCTTCAAAACAAAGTCTTATGGGGTTGGGGATTTAGCTCAGTGGTAGAGCGCTTGCCTAGGAAGCACAAGGCCCTGGGTTGGGTCCCAGCTCCGAAAAAAAGAACCAAAAAAAAAAAAAAAAAAAAAAAAAAACAAAACAAAGTCTTACACCAAAGACGGGCAAGCTTAGTGATGGTCAGTCCCGTCCCTTCAGCCTTGGAGGCAGCACACACAGAATAGCAGGATGTAGGAACATCAGGACTGAGAGGAACCCTAGCACCACCCACCCTTCATATGAGCCATATTCACAAAGCCATATTCAAGTGGCTTCTCTGAATCAGGCAGAAACATCAAATCCACAATAGAGTAACGTCCAACTGCAAAAATCCCCAAACTTCTGCGCCCACGAGAACTTAACATGGGCTCCTCCCACTGGCTCCTGTCTCTCAGCTCTCAGCCCCAATGCAGCAGGGCAGAAACAGACCTCTCTAAGGTGCTGTCCACACTGCCTTGCTTGCTTTCTGGAAAAAGGTTTTCCCAGAAAATTCCCCAAGATCAAGCAAGCATCACTCGTGGCGAGGTCAGTCAGTCTGGAAATGCCTAGACAGCCCATGCTCTGAAACTGATAGTTACCATGTGAACTCAACAGAGAAGTGACTTCCTTTACCAGATAGCGGGCAGCTGCAAATATACCCACATGGTCACCTAGACCTCAGAGTTCACAGTATCTTCAACCTGTGTCTCCCAGAGCAGCAGGTGTCCCACCAAGATCCCAACCAGATGAGTCCAACAAAAGGCAAACCCTTGGGAGGGCCCTGGCAATATCAAACATTGTCGTCGGCATAGGCACAAATGGGCAGACGGGAGGCATTCTGGCCTGGCAGCTTTAGTGAACCGTGTCTCCTGGTGCCTTCGATGGTCACTGAGTGCCAGGCTGGTGACGGCTTGCGTCAGTCACACTCAGGCTACAACACATGTGCTCAGACCACTGTGGCTTCTCAGACTGCTTGCAGAATACAGCTGGCTCTCCCCAAAAAAGGGCCAAAACACTGAAAGTCTTCAAGACAACGTTGCCTCGCTGTCTGTTCACAGGGTGTTCTAGTGCCTCCTTTCAGAAACTCGTGACCCAGGATGGGAGTGACCCAGGCCCAGCTATGCTGCCTTCAGATCTCACACCCCTAACCACCACACAGATCTGCCTCTCTCTCTCCAAGAAGCTGACACTCAAGCCAAAGGCACAAAACCCCACGGCTGAGCTACTGCACACAGGAAAGGAGGGTGAGAATCTCGACCCACAACAGCAAGAAAAGACTTTCACTTCATCGCGGGCCAATCACCGGCAGGGCCAGTGGAAAAGTGGCTTGATAATCTACCGACTCTCCCTTTTCTTAAAGCCAAACACAAAAGAACCACCATCCCTGAGGCTACAGGTCAAAGGCTACTTACTAGCCCCAGCCCTAGGCACCAGGGTTGCCTTTGGAATCCCACAAGTACCACCCCCCCCCACTACTAGCAGGGGTTCCTAACATAATTTGCAAAACAAAAGGCAAGGGCCCATTTTCAGGAACCACCCTGGCCTAGCCCCCACTAGCCTCCCTCATTAACATTCAACAATTATGACCAAGCCAAGCCTCACAAAACTGTCCGGGTCATCTCAGCCACGCTGCCAGGCTGAGCAGGCAAGAGAGACACTTACAAACCAATGCTGAGAATGGGGCCTGGCCAGGCGGAATAATCAGTCAGGGCACTGAGGGCCCTAGAGGATCCCAGGTTCTGGACGTGCTGCTACAGGCACCAGGAAAGAAACCAAGGGGCTCTGCGTGGGCGGTGTACGTGAGCTACTGCGGCTCGCAGCACAGAGACTCTCCGCACTTTGAGGCACTGAAGCCCAACAGCAGAGACAACCTAGCAGGGCCACTCATCACCAGTCACCCACAGGAGCAACCCTGGTGGAGGGAGAAGTACACAGAGGCACAGGAAATGGTGCCTGGAGACAGGAGGGAGACTCAGCAGGGAGGGGCAGGCTCTGGTCAGTTCTTTCCTAAAGCCAAACTGGACAGATGATTAGGAAAATGAGAGAACACATCCCAGTCTAGAAGGGGGGCCCTGAACTCCTCTTCCATTCCTAGAAAACAGAGGCTGGGCCAGGGTGGTCCCTACCAAGAAGGAATAAACTGTGTGTGGTGATTAAGAGTGCTTCAGAAAGTCTTTTTCTTTCTCCAGAAAGCAGCAGGACAGACAACCTTACAGCCTGAAGTCTGCCCCACTCCCCTTTGCAGTCCTCTTCTCCCAAGCTGAAGTAACCATCTTCCAGGTCCCGCACCCTTCAGGCACGTACCAATAAAAGACAAAGACAGACATGCATACATGCATGTGCGCGTGTGCTCGCGTGTGCGCGTGTGTGTGCGCACGCGCGCACGCGCACACACACACACACACACACACACACACACAGAGTAGCAGTCATAACAACAAGAAGCCACGTCAGTCACATGGACAAAGGGACTGAAGGGACACATGACAGTGCTTAACATCATCGACTACCAGAGGTGCAGCTCAAACCACCGACAAGCTCTACCTCACACACTCACACATACTCAGGGAAAGGAAAAGCAGGAAGGTGGGTTGGTTGGTTGGTTGGCTGATATTGATTGATTGATTGGTTGATTGGCTGGTTGGCTGGCTGGCTGGTACATATGAATGAACCCTGAAGACACTGTGCTGAGTGAACAAAACCAGAGAGCATTTGCTTGCTGTACTTAAGTTCCTAGAGTAACTGGGCTGACAGAAGGAGACTTTCAATTGGAAGTGGGTCAGGGCTAAAGGAAGGAGAGGCCAATGTTTAAGAGGGACACCACCTCAGGACAGGATGACTGAAGTCAACTAGGGGACAGTGGTGACAACGGCACAAGGTAACGTGCTTGATGCCCACAACTGCACACCTCCTAAGATAAGATGGTGCCGCACGCCCGGTGTGGGCCTTTGATCCCAGCACTGAGAGGCGAAGGCAGTCAGGTTTCTAAATCCGAGGCCGGCCAGGGCTGTACAGAGAAACTGTCTCCAAAACCAAACAAACAAGACAGATGCCCCAAGCTCGGTGGCACACACCTAGACCCACAGCACGGAGAGGTAAGAGCAGGAGGAACAGGACTAAAACAGCCACAGCCACAGAACGAGTTCAATGCCGGGGACCAGAATCAGGCCATCACGTTTGGCAGCGAGAAACTTTTCCCATCTCATGGTCTCACTTTTTTTTTTAAACTGCACATGTCACCTTGGGCCTTGTCTTACACACATTGCAGAAGAGTCACTGTGGCAACATGGAACACCACCAATGCCTGTGCACTGTCAAGAAGTGCAGAGTGACCTCCCGAGTCCCTCGGTGTAGAATGAGCCAGGGCTGGGCCCCCAGAACTAGGAAGGGGTGCAGTATTACGCCCTGGCACTTCCCATTGGCGAACCATCCTGTTCCCACCTCCAGCTCCTGAGGGTTGAGGGCGGTTGGTCACTATAGTGCCAGCAGTGTTGCTCTCAAGGCACCCCTGTCATGCGGGTAGGCTCAGTGTCACTGTGTGTGGCTTTGCTGTGTCCCTGTTCTTGTGTTGATGTGTGTTTGGGGTCTTGAGACAAGAACATAGACTTCAGTTGGGCGTGTCTTGATGCAGCCTGGGCATGAGCTGCAGGTAAATCTGGGGCAGGCCCAGAGTGGAATGGCTCAATGAGAAGCTCAGAGTCAGTGAAAGACAAGCACCCCTGTCCCACTGGAGTGCACAGGGGCTCTGAGCTCCTCATACTCTGGATGGGGGAGGGAGGAACCCAGCAAGAAGCTCTGCTCTTCAGAAACTCCAAATCTTTACTAGTTGGAGCTAAAAGGGGGGCAACCTTGGGAGACTTGCAGTCGCTACCTGGAGTGGCACCCGTGCTGGTGGCCATCCAGAGCACACGACATACTGCAAGGTCTACCTATAGGCAAGAAGGATCAGGGCTACAGAGCTCTTGCTCTAGGTGAGTTGTACAGGGCTTCGTTGCAAACACAGAGGCTGAAGGTAGAGGCTGAAGGAAGATCATCTCTCCCAGTGAGAAACCGGGACCCAGGACGTGCGGGACAGGATCCTGCATTTCTTCCTGCCACACCACTAACATGGTCTGCAGCATGAGTGGCCCGCCAGGCCCCAACAGGAGAATGTGCCCTCCATATGTCCTTGCTATATTACTACGGTGGTCTATCACCTTGCTAACAAAGAGAAGGAACTTCACCTCTATATAACGCCTACTTTTCTTTCTACACCGGACAGTCTCTTTGAGCTAAAGGCTAAAGGCATTCCCATCTTAAAATCCACAAACTGTGCACCATGGGTCTCGAGGGAACTGGAAGCCCTGCCCGTGGGCCCAGCTCTGAAGTCTTCTCTCTTCCCCAGCAGCGACATCTCAGGCTCAGGAGCCAAGTGTCCCTTCTCCGGCTCCTCCTCACTCACTGACATGGGCTTTTGGAAATTATTGCAGAAGGCTAGGCTGACGGGACAGAAGAACCTGAGGACGGACTGCAGCAGGGCTTCGTGTTACAGGGCCACCCTGACGAGTCCTCAGCCCACAGACACTCTCTACAGAGAAAGAGATCGCTTTCTCCATTCAGAGTCAGATATTACCCAATCCCCCAAAACCCAATCCAAATTAAGTATTTAAACAGGAAAATAGATCTCAAGCCCAGGCAGTGCAGTCCTATACCTCAAGCCAATGCTTTAATAATAGGCCACAGGCACAAAAGCAGTCCCACAAGGTAAAAAATGGGGCTCAAAACGTCCTACCACCTAGTATCCCTCTCTCCCTCCACGGAGACAGAGCCTTGAGCTGGCCTGGAAGCTGCCACCTTCATGCCTCAGCTTCCTGGGTGCCGAGGCTGCAGGCATCTGCTGCCCACGTCAGCTCCGTCTGGCATTTTTACTGCACCTTCTGCACCTCAGACACCGAGATGAGTGAGAACTTACCCAGCACTCTCTGACGGCCTGCACCACTCAGGGCATGCAAACCTGGCACAGGCCCGCAGCAAGCACACTGGGCTATGACCGAGTCCAAGAACATGGTCAGCCATACCACCTAGCTGTGTAAGCACACTTCTCACAAAACACTGTGTTCCTCAGAAGACATCTGCATCATCAGGCAACACAGTAAATCTGAGGATTATCTGAAAGGCGTTATAAACCAGAGAGGAAAACCCTCTTTTCCCCCACAACAGAGATGAATTTAATAGCAACAACAGGCGAATCAGAGTAAATTCTAAACCCAACCATAAGAGCCATTTATAACAACTACCCATTACACACTAGAACATGCTGGTAGGGTGGGCGTGAGGGATTCAGAACCACAGCTGCAAAGACATGACCAGGCTGTATCTGGACACAGGTGTCGGGCAAACCTCCCTCCAGCTCAGGAGAATCAGAGCGAAGCTTCCTGGCCTGAAGGCTTTCAGGTAGCCAGGCAAAGAACTTTAAAAAAGCAGGACTCTTCACCTCTCTTAAATGGAAGAACAAACAGGAAGACTCTGAGTGATGTCTAGGGATGGTCAGCTGCACCCATCAGGCACCTCATTTAGTAGGAGGGACGGATGCCCACCCACATAGCTCCTGACTCCCACTCCAGGCGCCCAGCTGTGCCTGGGTAGAATACCTGTGCTCCATCAGCACCAGACCCAGGCTGGAAGGGGCCTTCTCTCCAGCATCCACCAGGGAAGCCCAGGGAGTCACCCTGCCAGCCTGTGCCAGGAAAACAAGGAGTGTGACCTAACTAGCCGAGCTGTGCAGAGGTAACCTACAAGGTCCACCTCGTTTTCACAGTTTCAAGAGCTTCATGAATGGAGACAAACCCACTAGGGTCACGCGAGCTGGGCCACACTTACTGCATAGAAGGATGTTAAAAAAAAAAAATCACAGTTTTGATAGTTCTGCAAAAAAAAACTTAGCAAATTTACAACAAAACTGTCAAGTAATTAAAGCAAGGCACTTCACACATGAACTTAAACTGCTAATTAAAATCCCCTCGCTTAATTGACTACATTTGCATATCATTCAACTTGGGAGTATAATTCTTTTAATGGTTTGGGCAACACCGTTGTAACACCAGGAAGCGGGAGGCAGCAGGTGAAGCAGAAAAAGAGACAGGCAACGCCATCAAACACCAGGTGGCAGCCCCAGCAGTGTGACAGGGAGGTCTCCACAGAAAAGACTCCATCTCAGAGCATTGTGCTAGCCATAGGGACCTGGGCATCTCCAATCAAGGCCTCACCCCCAAAGAGCCATGGCAGGTTCCCAAGCAACACACCCCAGAACACAGGACACCCACAGCAACGTGGGGTGGGGGTGCGCAGCAGGACTTCCTGGGGCTGCACTGCGGCCAAGCCCAGGGATGCACAATTCCAACTTAAACCTCACTTAGTTTCTGCAGTACGAGTGGCCAAGTAACCCCTAACATCACACATGGAACATGGGCCTGTACGCAGGTTCTTATGGTGTGGCCCAGCTGCCCCCCACCTGCCAGCCTGGTCCACCTCCTGCTAGAATGAGAGAGGTCAAAGTCCAGGCCCAGCATTCACCTTCAACAAACAAGCCCATCAGCCCGTGTGGTGGTACATCCCTGTAATCTCAACTCAAAAGACTGAGGACCACAAGTCAGCAACAGCCTAGACTACAAGATCCTGCCCCCTCCTCCCCCCAAAAAGCAAATCCCTCTTCTCTTCCAGAGAAAGGTGCTCTGATATTTGCCCCTCAAAACTGTCATCTTCAGGTGGATGAGATGGAGAAAGGAGCGCACCCTAGCCCAAGAGCCTAAACAGAACTGGAACACAGGACATGGTGCTGAAACCAAGGCTGGCTGGTGTTGCAGGACGGGCCCAGAGTTGCCAATCCTTCAGGGTGGCAGGGTGTAGCAGCACATCCCAGACACAGGTCCGATGCCACCTGGTCAATTACAGAACCACAAGGTGCCAGAGGGACTGCAGGCCAGTGGCAAGGGCCTCTCTGTCATGCTGAGGGCACAGGAGACACAGAGGGAAAGCACAAACTAATTGCCCTGCTCTCGCCTACAGGTCCGCCTATCCCAGTGTTTCTCTGGAGTGTACATTACTTTGGGTTACTAAATAAACTGAAAGGGGAGTGGAGGAGTCTCTGAGAAAGGTCTGCATTGTTACCCACAACTTCTCACAGAGGGGACCCAGATACAACACCCTCAGGCTACACCAGGAAGGGACTATCAAGCGGGACATTGGACAGGGACTAGCACAGAGAAGTCCCTTATGCCAGCATGCATAGAGGACAGCAGTATTGCTGTGCAAGCAAATCAGTTTCCCTAAGTGCTCGACCCCTGCAGGTTACACACCTTCTAGGGCTAAAGACACTCATGAATGAGGGCCTCACACTTCCTGGAGGTCTGTCACTCAAGGAAGGGTACCCCAGCAAGGCAACTGAGACAGCCTCAGTCTCATCTCTAAAATCAGACATCAAGGTCCAGGGAAATGGCAAGGCAGGCTAAGTGCTTGCTGCACAAACAAGAGACCCGAGTGCAGATCCTCCGCACCACACCCATGCTCACAGCACCTGTAACCCCAGCACTGGGTAGAAGAGAGAAGTACATCTCCATGCTCACTAGCCAGCTAGTCTAGCCAAAACAGCCAACTCTGGATTCAGAGATAATCGCAAAATGAGGTGGGGAAGGACAGAGGACACCCAACATCAACTTCTGGCTTCTCACAAAGGGCATGTGGACTCATGTGCACACATACACCATGCACACACACAAAATAAAAATAAAAGGAACAGGCACTAAGAACCTCTGTCTACAAGCAAAGGGCCACATTCCATAGTCAAAACAAAAACATTCCCATGTTGCTTTCAGTACAGAGCCAACGAACTCTGCTGGCAGCCACCCACTCTGACTGGCCTTCCCAGCAAGCAAGGCCAGCAACGCCTACTATTAGCTGAGGGGTCTGCAAGGGCAACAGTCACTTCTCACTCCGGTTACTTATAGACTTGCTTGTAGACAGACAACACTACACTTAGAAACAATCTGTCCGCTGACAATGGTTTTTCTCACAGCAGTGGAATAAGTTGATACCAATGGGGACGATCAGCAGAGAGTGTGCATGGACCACAAAATCGCATTTAACAGCATCAGGGTGGTACCACGTGACACCAGTTATACCTCGGGTATAGCCGCAACTCCTCACTAAACTGGTAAACCCACTCTGGGAAACTTCAGTACCCACCCCCCTAAATATTGTCACCTGTCACATGGTGGATGGGCCTTCCTCACACCCAAACTCAGGGGAAGTGAGGGAAGGGAAGGGTCACATCAGAGCCCCATTACCACCCTGGCCCTCCGGTCAGCTCCACTTGACAGCCCACAAGTCTTCACAGCACACCACAACCTCCACCAGGTCGTTCCCAGCACCCACGCCAGGCTGCTGCACTTCCCTGAAATGCTAGCACAGTGGGAGCTACAGGAAGCCGCTTCCAACAAGAGCTGCTTCTTTCACAGTGACCAGCGGACGTTCCAGAGGAAGCCACAGTCGGCTAGAAGAGGGCTGGGAAGAACATCAATGCTCACAGTTTCAGCCAAGGGAAACATTCTAGGGTTTTCCAAGCACTCCAACTGGAAGCAGGGTGCAGGTATCTCCCACGTCAGACATGCAAGAGCAGGCCTTCTTCAGAGCATTCCATGAGATGGAACCGTGCTAGGGACAAGTCCAACCTTCCCTCCCTTCCCTTCTGCAGCCATGGAGATCTGGGCACTGAGGCCGGCCCGCCCGCAGTGACTGCTTGCTTCCACTGAATCATCCCTCCACCCCCACTACCCAGAGACCCAGCTGTGATCAGCCCCCACTTATTCCCAGAAGCCAGAAACAAAACACACCATACCACCGCAGACAGCAGACGGCTCCCACAGTGCACACAAGAGCCTGGGTGGGTATGGTGTGGCACCTCATTCCCTGTTACCAAAGTCCTGGCATTCTTTCAGTCATTAGAAGCCAAAAAAGTAAAAATCAGAGAAGGCACAAACGCCAAACAGCTAGACAGATCTTGGGTGACTCTGGGCTCTTGCCAAGATCCCTTTATCGGTTTCCACACAAACAGGTCAGTGACTCAAAAGAATACACAGACAAGAATAGCCAAATCCACTCACAGGACACTTGGTAGTGTCACTGTAACCAGGTGCGCATGTCCCTCGAGGGCCACAGGCTCCTGCCTGGACTTTACTATCATTTCCAAATCTTGGTCCCTGTTTCAGAAACAAGGATTCTGGCAGCTGTGAGTCCAGAACCCACAGATCTCTATGCAGCAACACAAAAGCGCGGGGATGGGGCCTTGTGTGCAGAGAGAGAAGCTAAGTGAGCAATCCCTTACTATACTGTGGCCCTGGTGACATGGGTTCTTGCAGAGGGTGATCCAGGATAACCTCTCCAAGTGCCTCAAAAGGCAGCAAGATCATAGGTGCACACTCCTTCATCTAGACAAGGGACCAGACTTCACTGGGTCACAAGAGAAGATGGGAGGCACCCTTGATGGAGCAGTGCAAGCAGGTCAGCATGATAGCACCCAGAGATGTCATCAGTGGCTACAATGGATACTGACCAAAACCTGTTCCTGACCACACACGATACCAGGGGCAAAGCACATCTCAACCAATGATCCCAAGCCCCCATCTATATATAACATCTGGCTCCCAAACCCACAATTCCTTTCCCTCCCCTGGCAGCCAGGGCAGGCAAGAGAGGCTCCCCTCCATGCCCAGGTCTCCTAGATCTCACAGAAGTAATTTAGCCTGTGTTTTGATTCAAAACAAAGAAACTTTTAAAAAACATTTCAGTTGAAACTTGCATAATTCTTCTAAAGAAGAAACCTTCCCTCAACTTTCGCAATCCTTAGAAAGAGACACTGTTGCAGAATCCAGCCCCAGCCATGGCCACCTCACCTCCCGCCAGACAGCAGGGCAGGCAAGCCCCTCAACCGCAGCCTCCCTTCTGAGGCTGCAAAGACAGCAGCTCAGACCTGGGGGTTGGGGGAGGCTCTGCTCCAGGGCAGGGCTGGGTTCACACTTGGCCCAGACTTCCTCACCCTCTACATCCTGTCTGCCCTTAAACACTTCAGACAGACATTACACAAACCAGCTGCAGGGGAGGTTGAGAAACGGCTGAGAGAGAGTCAATGACCTTACTCTTGGAAGCTTCTTGATGACCAGGGCCTTCAGTGGGCATCCGGGGACAAAGGTGAGGGCTACTCAATGACCCTGCTTCCTCCAGATGGTGAGGGACCCAAATGGCTCCCAGAGGAGCCCCAGAAGGTAGAGAAGGATGAACAAATAGGCTGACAGGCTATGCTATGAGAACGTGGCCCTCTCAGAGGTAGGTCTGCACCAATACTCACTAACCCCTCCACAAACAGCTGGCCCTGGTGTCCTAGAGCCCACTCTCAAACTGCTGTCCGCTCTCTGACGACTCACTGGCCTTGGACTGGAACTACCACCCGGCCAAAGAGCCCCCTTCTTCTACTCCTGGACCTCAGGACCTGACCTCAAGGCCTGGCACCCCATATTCTTGGCCTAAGCATCTGCAGGGGGAAAATCAATACCAACTCTAAGAAAGCCCAGCACAGGACATAATCTCAAGGAATATTCTTCAAAAAGAAGCCACTGGACAAAGGGCAGTTGACTTTCTGAGGAACACCCAGACCTGCAGGTATCCAGGAGACAGGGTCCCAGCATATTGGCCCTGTCCTCTCCTAAGGCAGTCTTCATGGAAGGGAAAGCCACAACTCGGCAGTGATACACAAACGTGAAGGAAAAAACACAACAGGGCAGTGATACACAAATGTGAAGGAAAAAACGCAACGCAGTGATACACAAACGTGATCCCACGGCTACGGAGGCAAGACCCTCTCCCAAGAGACCAAGAGCAAACCGCAACCCGCTGAGAGGACTCCTGAACCCAGCACACCTCAGCTCTGCACCCTAAAGCCACAGGCATGTCCCAAACATACCCAGGGCTCAGTGCTCCCTAAAGCTGACCATCTGACTAGGCGTGGATTTAGGAAACATAGTCCCAGTCCTACTGTGCTGCTCTGAGGAATCCTGACAGTCTACATCAAGTAGTTATCAGCTGACAGAACAAAGTCCTGAGAACCCAGGGGCTTCAGAACACAGAGATGCCATAACCTACCAAGTTCCTCCACACCAAAGCCCTTCTCAGACCCACAGGTGGGTCCCTACTGTATCCGGAAGGAGGCCAGAAGGAGACCAGCAGGAAAGGCAGCTGCCCGTAACTACAAATCTTCCTAGGGGACATCAGCCACATCCCACTGGGTACACGAAGTGGTAGCTCAAAGGGCCGCTGTCCATTTTCCTTCAGGGTATGTAGATACCCTGAGCTCTGTGGGAAGGTGAGTGGCTATCGAACAACCCAAGCGGAAGGGAGAACTGTCCAGGAAGCCGCTGGACGGAAGGGAAGGCTCAGAGGCTCCCATCCATCTGCACTCTGCCACCACCCACCCTAAAAATGGTCTTAAGACAGGTTCAACAAAGCATTAGTCCTAATTTACTTCAGAGAAAATGGGGCACAGAGGGGCTAGGCACCCTGCTCACACAGTCACTGAGGAAGAGAGTGGGAATGTGACCCCACAACCAAGCTGGCTCCCTATGTAACTACTACCTAAGTAGCCAAGGGGGTCCCTCAGAAGGACCAACTCACTGAGTAAGCACCCGGTGAGCAGCCTTCATTTTCTTCAAAGCTTTACCAGCATAAGTGGACATTTCCTGCTTCCTTGTGACATTAGGAGGGTATTGCAAAAGACCACCAGCCTTCACATTGTCATAGCCCACATGCCAAAGCCTGGGGTACGGCAGCCCGCACCCCCAAACCTACTCAGCTGACCACAGGAGCCACAACTCCACCTCAACCAGGCCAATCCCACCTGATCCAAGCAGACCCTACCTCAGCCAGACTGAAGCCGCCTCAGGCAGGCTGCCCTGGAGCAGAGCAGCCAATTGTCATGGGAGTATCAAGGACTCAGGAAAACCAGACCTCTGTACCTTCCCACCATGGGCTCAAGAACCCATACCTCTCCACAAAGTGCTCAGCTCACCCCCTAGGTCAAGACAGCCCAAGGGCCTGTCAAGAGCTGCATGCCCTGCAGTTCTGGTGCACTCTTTGTCCCCTGTGCCCTCCTCCTCAGTAGATCAAAACTGTTAAGATAAGCAATGAAGGAAGCAATGAAGGTCCTGACATCCAGTGGACAGGAGCAGACACTCAGGCCACTGCTTAGAACCAGAGAAGTCTGGGCAGCCATGGGTCTGCACCCAGACCGGCCTCCCTTCCTAGGTGTTACCTATGGTTCATGGAGATAAACGCATGTTAGTCCCATGGGGACGGAAAGAGGACAGTCCAGCCTAAACCCAAGGCAGAGTTCACCCGAAGCTGGGAGCACCTCACAAAGAGGCAAAAGACTGCCGGTCCCTTGTCATGTAAGCACTTAGAAGGTGGTCAAACTCTAGAACCCAGGGTGAAGCCACTGCTGCCTGAGAGGAATTATGGGGATACAGAGCACCTGAGAAGCTTCCCTTCGCTCAACAATCGAGGTGTCAGGGCGCTCCCGGGGTGGCTAACGGGGAACAGCAACTAGACAGAAACCATGGTGGAAATGACCCGAGCACATGACCATGGTCAGTGCACTGCCTTCTAACCCCACAGTGCTGTCATGGGCATCTGAACCATATCCCCTGAGCCCAGAGAATCTCATACCCAGCACCATAGGACTTGTAAGAAGACAAGACAGGAGTCTTCTCAGCAGCAGCTGGGACAAAGGGGACCATGCTAGTCCTCTAAGCCTAGACAGAAAGACCACAAACACACAGGACCCAGACAAACACAAACACAGACACACCCAACTCAGACAAGATTTTCTGCCTGCTCCTAAGATAAGAGGCGTGAAAGTGTCCCAGAGGCACAGCCCTCTCCAGTCCCACGTCTCTACAGTGGTCCCAGGGAGTCCACCAGTCATCATACACATGACTACCTCAGGTCTCAAAAGGGTGCAACCACCCCAGACAGACAGGTCTCCACTGGGGGGAACCCCACAAGCCAAGTCCATTTGGAAAGACCTGCCTGCAACATCTCCCACCCGGGGCACCCGCTGAGGTAAAAGTGCCTTAGAACACACAGCATATGCACACGCTCTGCAGCCCCCAGAGAATGAGGCGACCATCCTTCTTCAGAGCCCCTCCCCCCACAACTCTGACACTCTGCTGGAGGGGCGCCCAGAGAAAACCGGGCTGCA
This sequence comes from Rattus rattus, assembly GCF_011064425.1. Lineage (NCBI taxonomy): Eukaryota > Metazoa > Chordata > Mammalia > Rodentia > Muridae > Rattus > Rattus rattus. The sequence continues at coordinate 5,500,801 of NC_046154.1, read as the reverse complement.
GCATCTATTCACAGATTTAGAAAAAAAAAAGTTTGATGCAATAGCTGAATTAATTAGGTCTCCCAAGAATAGCTGAGCCAATGCAACATTCTGTGTGTGCAATTTAATAAGCCTGGATATTTAAAAGTTAAAGACACTTAGGATGCATATGCAAAGAAACTTCCTGTGGACTCCAGTGAATGATTTAGGTACCAAGTGGCCCAGGAAATGCCCAGGCAGATCTCACAAAGCTTTCTTTGACTCACATACAACACAGCCTGGGCTGACAGGCCTCCACACCGAGCAAGAAGAGCAACAGAAGGAAATGGGTGAGTCCAAGTAAACTGCAGACCATCAGCAACTCGCGCAGGCCAGGCCGCTGACCACGACAAAGTGGCCTCGGCTGAGCACAAGCCGGAGACTCGGGGGGTTGCAAGTGCCAGGTCTCTGCCAAGACAGCTGGCTTGTTTCACTTTAGCTGTCCCTGCCCCACGATTTAAAGACAAAACCGGAGAGGCAGTAAATATGTATGGATAGTCAGCTGAGGATCTCAGGAAGGCATCCCTCCCGGTCATCAGAGAGAGAGGGGGCAAACTTCATCCTCATGGGGACATCTCTGCCAAGGTCCCATGGAGATATGGGCCAGAAAGTCACAGCCTCTATAGAGTCCAGGTACTCTAACCTCCCAGAGCTTAAGGTGGCCTCTTTCTCAGACCTTCAGAGCTTACTTAGCCTGTACGGTCGAGGACTATGATGAGCCCTCAGAGGGCTTTCCCGTTCACTCTACTCCATAGGTGCAGCGCAACAGACAGCACGAAGGTGGCCTCAAGGCCTTTCCCACAAGAAACTGATGAGACCCCTACTTTCCGAAATCAAAACAACCCAAAGCCAGATAAGGTCGAACCATGAGCCCCAAGCCTTTACAACCCACAGTCCCCAGAGCAGAAGGACCCCACCCACCCACCCACCTTGGGCATAGCTTGCCAACTCCCAAGACCCGGAGACACTTACCCGGGGCACCCTCCGCTTGTACTTGTTGGCATAGTCGAACTTCTCCTTCACGTCGTCCAGGCAGCGGCCAAGGCGGGCCTGCTCCTCCTTGCCCGTGTAGTCCTGGCTCAGCAGGATGTAGGCCCGCCAGTTGGCTGAGTCGAAGCCCCAGTGGCAGGTCCGGTTCTCCAGGGCCTTGTGCGAGTGTACAACGAACTTGTGCGGCGGGTACATGAGGCGGCAGTCGAGGCACTGGATGCAGGCGGCGCTAGGACTGCTGTACAGCTCGGGCACCAGCAGCCCTTTGCACTTGCCGAAGCACTCGTGGTACACGCGGACGCTGCGTTCGCTGAGCTCCAGGCCCAGCGCCAGGCTGGCCGCCAACTCCTTCTTGCAAGGCGGCGGATAGGCGCCGCCGTAGAGCAGCGCGTTGCACAGGCGCTCCGCGTCCGTCTTGGTGATGAGCCCGCAGGAGGGCGCGGAGAAGGGCAGGATGCCCATGACTTTGAGGATCTCCAGCTGGTCGGCGGTGCAGCGCGAGCAGTAGATGTGCAGCTCATCGCACACCGAGTTGATCTGCTGCAGTGAGAAGTCGCGCAGCACCGAGTTGAGGATCTGCGGCAGGCACAGACGCTTCTCGCCTCCCACCACGAAACAAGAGATGGTTTCCCCTTCCAGCACGGTCTCACAGCGCTCGGTGGAGCGGTCCGACGGCATGAAGAAGGGCCCGGGAAGCACGGGCGGCGGCGGCTGGATGGCAGGCAGGTGCAGCACGGGCGGCGGCTCCGCGGCAGTGGGCACCGGCGCCGGCACTGTGGCCGCACCCGCCTCCTTGGCGCTCTCCTTCTTGTAGGCCTCCTGCGCCCAGCGCGCCGAGAAAGCGGCCGGGCCGCCCAGCGAGCTCATGGAGCTCAGGTGGAACTGCTCCAGCGTCTTCTGCAGCCCCGGGTGCGGCTGGAAGCCGCCCCGGCCGGCCGCTGCAGCTTCCATGGTGCGATCGGGCTCCCCCGGCCGCTCCCGCTCCCGTGCGCCCGGGCCCCCACGGCCTCCGCCGCCGCCCCGCGCACCCGCCGCCGCCCGCGACCGCGGCCACGACTGCCCCCCGTCGCCGGCTCACGGCCGATCACGGCCCCGGCCTCGGCCTCTCCCGGGGGCGCGAAGGCGAAGGCGGGCGGGGCGAAGGGGTCCCGCCGCTGGAGCCCGCCGCCGCCCGGGCCCGGCGCCACATCCACGCGCCCCGCGCCGCGCCGCCGCCGCCCGGCCCCCCCGCGCCCCCCCGCGCGCCCCCTGGGCTCCAGGCGCCGGGCATGCCCGGCGCGCGCCGCCAACGCCAACGCCAACGCTCGCGGGCCTGGGGCCTCGCGGGGGCGCGCGGGCAGGTGCCGGCGCCGCGAGGCGCGAATCGCCGCGGCGGCCGAGGCCGAGGGGCCCGGGAGGAGCGGGGGCGCGGGCGCGGGGCCCGCCGGGCCGTCCTCGCGCGGCGCGCCGCCGCTGCCCTGCCCTCCCACCGCGCGGCGCCCGCTCGGCTCGTCCCGGCGGTGCTGACCGGCCGCGTCGCGCCGCCGCCGGCCCCTGGCGGCCTGCCCGCCCGCGCGGCCGCCTGCCGGCTCCCGGCCGCCCGCTGGCCCAGGCGCGCGCGGCTCCCGGGACGGCGGAGGCGCCTCTGGCCCGCGGCCTCAGAGCGCCGCGGCGGCGCGGGGTTCTGCGCGCTCGGCGCACATCTTTCCGGCGGCTCGCTCCGGCTCGGACTGAGCGCCGGGAGCTGAGCTCACGCCGCCGCGCGCCGCCCCGCCCCGTACCGCCCCGCCCCGCCCGCGCCAGCCCCGCCTCCCGCGTTGTTTGTTGCTGTGCGTCCGCCTCAGCCGGAGTGCGGGCCAGGAATGTGACCAGCTCTGGGCAGGCTCTTCCAAGAACGCGCGCTCCCCCTCCCGGGCTCAGTGGCATTCGGCTACGCCCGGACCGAACTCGGCCAAGCTCGGCTTTGTCCGCCCACAGCTCGACTCCGCTCGGGTTCCCCGTCCCATAGCTCGGCCCCTCTCGGCACTGCTCGGCCCTGCTCGGCCCTACTCGGCCCGGGCTCGGCCCTGCTCGGCCCTACTCGGTCCTACTCGGCCCCGCCTTGTGGAGGCCACTGGAGGCGGCCACAGCGGAGGCGCCTGGGGCCCCCCTTCCGGCCGAGGCCGCTTCCTGCGGGGCTGGGAAGACTCCGGTCCTGCTGCCACCACGGTCTTGGGGGCCCCCCGAAACCCACAAGGCCCCCGCCACAACCACAGGCCAGCTGAGTGGCGGTCCGCAGCAGATCTCCGCTGCCGCCCTTCATCCCGGGGTCCCCATTCTACGGAGACACTCCGAAGTAACCTTCACTGCTGGAAGTCATGCTCCACGAGACATTTGTAACAAGGACACCATAGAACAAAACCCAGGTTCCCTCCCTCATAGCAAGGATGCCACAAAACATTCGGGTTCTGATACAAGAACGTCTCGAGGCACCCTACCGTCTCCACACACCCCTGTCTCCATATTATAGGGGGACCACAACGCGCAACCCAGGTTACATAAAGGACACCACAGAACACTCACGCCAGGTTACTCTATGATGAGACGATGGCACAAAACCCCATATGCCTACACAACCAGAACCTCACAAAGAACCACCCAAGGTCTCCATTGCAGAAGGACTGCACAAAGTACTTCTGGGTTTCCATGTGTAGAGAGAATACCACTTGATATACAGAATTCTGCACCCAAGAACGACACAGGATTGCAGAACCTAGGAGCTCACAGCATGACATGGGGATGCCGAGATGCATAAGAAATACAGCTGTGGCACTTGCCTAGCAAGTGCAAGGCCCTGGGTTCAGTCCCCAGCTCCGAAAAAAAGAGAAGAAAAGAAAAAAGAAATACAGCTGTGGAAAGCAGGCTACACAGACTACCCCATGAACTGTGATCCAGTCTCTCACTAGTGACATAGGTACCAGCAACATCTGTCTACTGGACCCTGTTAAGTGAGGTGGGAGCTTTGGAACGGAATCCTGCCTTGAAGAAGCTGTACCTAGTAGCTATTGACCCTTTTTGAGCCAGCCATTAGCCAATAGCTTAGACGGATCTCTGTGATTCTCAGGCTGGCAGCTGCTTTGATCCTTACCCTGCAGCCTCCAGGACTGGGAACCAAGTATCCATCTGCATATGTATGGCCCTCTGTATATTGACTATAGATAACTAAAGTAGGCAACGCCTAACAGAGGGCCTGACACAGGTATTCAAAACCAGAGCCAGGACAGTTTAAGTGAAGAAGTGGGAAATTTTCCCCCAAAAGACCAGGACCTCAAATTGACCTGGGCACAGGCCTTTCCTGATTGGGGAAGTAGGAGGGCCATACCCAGGGCAGCCTGGGTTATCTTCAGCTTGTGACAAGTTTCTTACCTCCTGGTAAGATCAAAACAGACACAAACCAACACTCCTAGACACGGCACCTACCTCGGGGCTGGCCAGGCATCTCTGTGCAAGCCTTAGCTACCCCTACCTCAAGACAGGCCTTGATATTGAAAGTGCAGGTTTGATATCCCACAGTGCCCAGGAGATTGTCCTTTCTTGTTAAGCACAACTCAGGTTCCCAGTTTCTTAGTTGTCTCTTCTGTCAATACATGTGACAACTGGTATGAGACTGGCAAAATAACTCAGCAGGCAAATGGTTGCCCTCAAGCCTGACAGTCTGAAGCATAGTAAGAGAAAAATGGCTCCCATAACTTGACTGCTGACTTCTGTACATACACTAAGGCATGAGCCTCCCCACAACTTAAAAATCTTTTTTCAGTATAGTAAAATAAACAGTTTTTTTAAAGACAGCTGATTGCTTCATTAAAGGAATATTAGAAAGAGAGAGAGAGACTTAGTTGTATCCCTGTAGATAGCTTTGTCTGCCCGCATGCAGACTCCATACAAATTAATGTTGCATTTGAGAGAGTGACTTCCTCGAATGGGATTATATTCTATCCAATTCAGGCAAATTGTAATCCAAAGAAGGTGACTTAGACAGCCCTTGAAAGATCTGTGCATGCCAAAATATACTCCTTTTTTTTATTTCGGCTCTTGGGAACAGAGTCAAACAGATCTCCGAGTTCCAGCCTAGCCTACCCTACACAGTGAGACCCATCTCAAAACAAACAAACAAGGAAGTTATGATCTTTATCTTAGTGGGGCCCTGGGCACCAGTCTGGGTGGTTAGTGCTTTCAAAGATGCTAAATGCATGCTCTATGCAAGACCCAAGCCAGGGACTAGCATTGACTCCTAGGTGCAGGGTAAAGAACCCTAGAAAACAAGGAGGGTCTCAGGCTGGCTCCTGTAGCTTCCCACCTCAATGGACTCAAAAGTTTCTCCTCCATTCGAGATGATTGAGCTTCTGAAGCAGCCTGACCCACAGTCAGGGCAGCCGTGACAGACAGAGCTAGCAGGGCTCCATGTGCTCCCCGAGCTCAGTGGAGGTTTTCCACCTGCTGACTTTCTTCCTTCAACCCTTCCCACAGCTGCTCGGGCCCCTGACACAGTCGTGCTATGGGCCAGGCCTCCATGTGGGTAAATGGATCATCTAGTTCATAGACACAGTTGTGTCGGGTGAAGAACTGGAGGCTTGGTGTCTACCCGGAGGACCTTCAGCACGCAGGCAGAAGCAGGGACCCAACTTCACCAGGCCCATTCAGCTCACTGCCTGGACCTTACCATACTGGTGTGCTGGTCAAATGCTTGTCCCCCTTCTGCACGTGCACACTTGCTGAATCTCCCTAGACAAATGTCAGCTAGGGCCTGGGACTGGTTTACCTGCGTATGAAAGCGCCATAGTGAAACTCATTACTTTGTATGCTAACTTAAGAGAAAGAAGTAAAGGAACCATGTGGTGTTGGGTGATACGTGTGATCTCTCATCATACCTATAAACACGTGTTTGCACAAATGTGGCCAACACTCCCGGCTTTGTCCACCAAAAGGAGGGACTCTGAGAATCAGTCTCTGGGCATCAGAGAGCATTCCAGTCTTCCAAAAAGACCCGAAGCCTGGGGAGAAACACTGAGAAGCAGGTGAACCCAGGTCAGTCGAGAAGGAAGACTCTCCAAAAATCAAGGCAGGAAAGCAAGGGACACAGAGGGGATTTGGGGGAGCTCCCCTTAGCCAGATCAGATGGTGTAACGGATAACAGGGATGGGTAGTAATCACAAAGTAAGATAAGAAACCACAAGTTCATGCACATTTAATATCTACTATAATAGTTAAAGGCAAAATGAGTATTATCTGCACGTTTAAAAGTGTTTCCCTCAGAACTGCTTATTGGTTACAAAGGGAAAAGAGTAGTTTCCCAGTAGAGATTCTGGAAGCCACCATTTTAACTGAGCCCACCAGAGTGGATCCTGTAAGTAGTAAGAAATAGCTGCTGCCCGCCTCAGTAGTGTGAGCAGACCCTGCACCCACCTCTATCACTATGTCCAAGACCCCACGGCCTACATCTAACTATGACAGGTTGTCGGCAATGAGACATCCAAACATAGATCTGGGCGCTTCCTTCCCCCCACCCCCGGAAGCCTCAGCAGGAGCCCTTATAGGCAATCAGGGCCACTGCGGGCAGGGAAAGGCCAGGCATGCTGAAGCCTAACCAGGACAAAGAGACAAGGACATTTCGGTCTAGCACGTGCTCCTGACCAAGTTGACCTATCTTGTCACAACAAAAGGCAATACTGGGACAACCAGGGAGCCCTGGATTGTGTCTCAGTCCCAACAGGACCCAATTTGGATGGCCCTGTTAGGGTATTGCAAAAACAAAACAAAACAAAAACAACAAAAAACAAACAAACAAACAAACAAACAAACAAACAAAAACTGTCCTTGGCGTATGGAAAATTGCCACATTTAGCCGCCGAGTATCAGGGAGATGGACTCCTGAGTTACTCTTACAGCATTTCTTTAAATCTGAGATGGTGTCAGAGTGCCAACTTTATTGTGTGAGGCAGGCTGAGTTCTCCGTCTCTGCTGAGTACGTATGAAGGACAAACCAACTGGGTCTTGCGGGAACTGACAGAGCATGTGCCACAGCTCAACCAAGACAGTACAAGGTCCCCTTCTCAGGCCAAGCACAAACACAAGAAATAACTGTGCCAGGAGGAAAATGTGCTGTTTAAGCATTCAACAAAAACGTGTGAGGAGCAGTAGACATAAGCCTGGTACCCACTCAAGCCACAGTCCTAAGAACGAAGACCAGGCTGTCAGCATGAGTCCTGGGGGAGATTCCTCTCCACTGAGGGATAGGGATGAAGGCCAGAGTGAGGCTAAGTGTCCATTCTGAAGCAGTAGCTGGAACTGGACTTCTGTGAAGACAAGAGGTAAGGGCTGTCCAGTCTGAGGACAATCAGCTCAGACCGATATAGAGGAGAGAAGAATCCAAGAAAACCTGGAACCGAACGGGACGTGTCTAGTTGTCTCAAATTGGGGGTTCGGGGGGAGGAGAGCTTGTTGGGAGATATAAGAGAGATCACCTTGGATCCGGAGAAAACTCAGGAGGTTAAAGCGAATGCTAACTTCAGGGGGAAAAACAAAGAGAAAATACAAGCAGAGTTTACTACTTGGCTCGGCCGTGAATAATATTTACATAGTTATAGTGATATAAATGACTTAACAAGAAATTATGAAATTGCTCATTTTTTTGGGAAGAGAAAAGAGAAAGAAAGGTAGGCGGAGAGCAGTGGGTAAGTATGGTGGTTCACACTTTAATCCCAGCACTCAGGAGGCAGGTGAGGTCTGGTCTACGAAGGGAGTTCCAGGACAGCCACGGCTACACAGAAAACCGTCTCAGAAGCAAAACAAAAACAAAACAGAAACAAAAAAAATAAACAAACAAACCAAACACACGAACAAACAGTCCCGTATCCTCGGTTATATCTTACCGTGCCTTAGCAGCTAGACGCAGGACAGAAAGAGACTCATAAGTTAGAAATACTGAGAGTGGTAAGACAAAAATGTTTGAGAAGATTGAAGGATGCTGGTTTAGGAAACTGGAAGACACGGGTGGGGGGGAGGTCTAAAAGAAGTCCACAGTACATCTTGTAACTATCCCAACTTTGGGGGCTTTTAAAAACATATAAGAATTTATTTCACTCTTGTTGTGTGCACGTGCCAAGGCTCACACGTGGAGGTCGGAGGTCACTCTCAGGAGTCTGTTTTCACCATGTGAGTCTTTGGGGTCAAACTCAGGTCACCAGGCTTGGCAGCAAGCCCCTTTATCCAGTGAACCATCTCATCAGCTCCTTTTGGTCTTTTCTATATATCTGTGTTTCAGTGGTAAAAATTAAATAAACAGTCTGGAGATACAGTTCAATGGCAGAGTGCTTGCCTATCTTGTATGAATCCCGGGGTTCAATCCCCAGCACCACCAAGAATAAAACATTAGACTGAGTGTGGGGAATTCCTTTAATCCAACTCAAGAGTCAAAGGCAGGCAGATCTCTATGAGCTCAACGCCAGTCAGGGCTACACAGTGAGACCATCTCTTTAAAAAAAAAAATAAATAAAAAATAAAAATAGGGTTGGGGATTTAGCTCAGTGGTAGAGTGCTTGCCTAGCAAGCGCAAGGCCCTGGGTTCGGTCCCCAGCTTCGAAAAAAAAAAAAAAAACAAAAAAAAACAACAAAAAAAAAAAAAAAAAAAAAAAAAAAAAAAAAAAAAAAAAAAAAAAAAAAAAAAAACAAAAAAAAAAATAGTGTTGGTATAACACTATACCTTTGAAACCCAAGTATTTGGAAGGTAGAGCCCAAAGTTTGAGGCCAGCCTGAACTACGTGAGACTCTGTATCAAAAAATAAATAAATAAATAAATAAATAAATAATAAAGATAAAAACATTAATTTAAAAGGAAATAAAAGGGTTGGGGATTTAGCTCAGCGGTAGAGCGCTTGCCTAGCGAGCACAAGGCCCTGGGTTCAGTCCCCAGCTCCGGAAAAAAAAAAAAAAAAAAGGAAATAAAAATAATTAAAAAGAACCCTAACCCTAAGCTATAAATAATACAGTGAGGTGGCTCAGAGGCTAAAGGTGCTTGCTGCCAAGGCTGATGACCTGAGTTTAAAACCGGACGCTCGCCAGGTGAGGTGGTACACACCTTTAATCCCAGCACACGGGAGGCAGAGGCAGGCAGATCTCAGTGAGTTTGAGGCTAGCCTGGTCTTCGGAGTAAGTCCAGGACAACCAGTGCTTTGTTACACAGAGAAACACTGTCTTGAAATAAGCAAGAGGGATCGGGGAGGGTAGGAGAGAGAGGGAGAGGGAGACAGAGACAGAGGCAGAGAAAGCTAGACAGACAGACAGACAGACACGCACGCGCGCACACACACACAGAGGAGACTCACGTGGTGGGAAGAGTGCCAATTACCAAAAGTTGTCCTCTGATCTCTGTCTACATGCTCCTGCATGCACATAAAATAAATAAATGCGGGGGTTGGGGATTTAGCTCAGTGGTAGAGCGCTTGCCTAGGAAGCGCAAGGCCCTGGGTTCGGTCCCCAGCTCCGGAAAAAAAAGAACCAAAAAAATAAAAAATAAAAATAAATAAATAAATGCAACTTAATAAAAACAAGCAAACCAAAAAAAAAATTTTTTTAAGAAGGAAAGTGAGCTCACATTCCCACATAAAAGAACCGTCTCGGTTTGGAGCAAGGCAAGACAAAACGCAAGACGTACTGTGGAGAAGTAAGTCATCTGCTAAAGAGTGAAGCTGGTCCTGGTCCTGTCCTCGCTGCTTGGAAGTCGAGTCAGGAGAGTTGAAAGTCCAGGAGCTCCATGGGGCTACAGAGTAAGTGGGCTCAAGAACAATACAGGCGGGGTTGGGGATTTAGCTCAGTGGTAGAGCGCTTGCCTAGCAAGCGCAAGGCCCTGGGTTCGGTCCCCAGCTCCGAAAAAAAGAACCAAAAAAAAAAAAAAAGAAAGAAAGAAAAAGAAAGAACAATACAGGCAACATAGTGAGATCGTATCTCAAATTAAAAGGTGAAAGGAGGATTTGGGGTGCAACGTGGTAGGTGGTAGAGTGTTTCCCCAGGGTATGCAAGGTTCTGGGGTCGATCCCTAGAAGTGTGTGGGCAGGAAGAAGGAATAAAGTGGAAATAATATATATTTTTTAACATTTTTAGTTTATTTATTTTATTAGTGTGTATGTGTGTGTGTGTGTGTGTGTGTGTGTGTGTGTGTGTGTGTGTGTGTGTGTTGTCTGCATCACTGTTTGTACACCTTGTATACGCCTGCTGACTGCTGAGTTCAGCAGAGGGCGCGCGTCAGGTCCCGTGGGACTGGCGTTGACAGACGATCGTGAGCCGCTGTGTGCGCGCGCTCAGAATAGAACCCAGGTCCTCTGCGACAGCAACAAGTGCTCTTTGCCGTCGTGTAGTGAACTCTCCGGCCTCCATAAAAATGTTTTAAACTAAAATCAATCACTGTTAATGTTCCTGGACAAAACCGACACAGCACTTTGGTTTTATGTACCCGTGTGGTGCTAGCGTAGACCCAAGGTGTTGCGTGTGAGGCATTTGAGCACTGGGGAACGGCCCGGTCTGTTACTTAGAAACTTTACAGGTTTCATCCTACAAAAGAGAAAAAAAAGTGGATTTTTGTAGAGTGAAGGAGCCATTGGTGTTTTAAATTTTCTTCTTTGTGTAAATCTGTATTTTCTAGTTTTTTTTTTTCTTTCTTACTTTCTTAAAGAAAAAGACGCTTTTGGTTTTTGTTGATATTCTCTGTTGTTTCTTTCTAGACCATTCTGTCCAGGAGGAAGTTCCCCCACAACAGGAATTTCTGTAAAGCCAGCCACACTGTCCATGCAGGGTCACTTGTTCTGGGTGGTCTTAGGTATATGCCTGTCTCCCCTGGGGATCGCCCTGGAGGCAGAGCAAGCTTGGAGTCACTTCGTGGGCCCCGGCATCCCACAGGCAATTTGGTCTGCCTCCAACACACAGGAAGCGAGAACAGAGGGCTTCTCCTAGAGCTGTATCTGTGGGTGCTTCTGATCTGTGGGAACCAGAGGATGAGCTGGCAGCAGGGGCTGGTCCTACAGTAGCTGACCACCTCAGTCAGCACTGGGCCCAGCTCCTGCTTCCTCCTACTAAAGCGGGGCCTCTTTCCTGTGTCAAACAAGAGTACATCACTGCCAACCTAGAGAGGGCAACCATGGGGCCACCACCCTCAGAGACCGAGCAGAGGACAATGACCAATCTCAGGAGCTCATTGATCCTAAGCTGGGGAGGATGAGCTCCTGGGCCCTTCTCTTGTGGAAGACCCCCCTATCCTGTACGATGTACATTTGCCCGATACAGAGTTCTAAGGCTGAGGGTGCAGCGTCAGGAGTGAGAGGAGAGGGCTCCCATCCTGAGCAGCTCAGGCCCTGGCGTTGATGATGTATTCAAAACCTGTGACAGCCAGTGTGACATTCCACCAAAGGCCAGGCTGGAGGATCCTCACGGACCTGGAGGAGAGTATATACGGACACCCTTATCCTACAGTCCCCACCAGAGCCTCCTGGACCCTGTCCCTTGAAGCATGCTGTGCTGCTCTGGAATGTACACCTAGCTGGCGATCGCCTGCCTTGGGCTCCAGACACACCGAGCTGATCACAGCACAGCCGCCTCATGCCCATGGCCTGCAGCATTCTGCCATGCCCGGGCCCTAAGGCTAAAGCTGTGATCCCAAGTGGCTAAGAGGGTTCATGTGTAAAACATGAGGAGCTTCAGGGCAGAGGGGGCAGGGATCATGGCAGCCCCAGTCCATCCCTCATCCCTATCATCCTCTGGGCTCCCTTTGCGGTTGCATTGCCTGACACATGGACAGCCGTGGCGCTGTCCCCGCTGTCCCCGTCACACAAAGGTTCAGTCTGCTTCTCCAACAGTTAAGGCCACTTCTCAATGCCTCTCCCAGGGCCCAAAGCTACAGTGGTGTTGGGAATCATCGTGGAACTCCATGTGCCACAAGATCAGGGGTCCTGGTGGTACATTTATTTCACCTTGAGGTTCAAATCCAAATGGCACACTAAGCATGCGAGGACGCTAACTGCTAAGGGACTGAACAGTCAAGGCGTGTTGGCTTACAGGGCTCACACACTATCATCAAGAGAGAAGAGAGCAGGGGATATTTTCAGGGTCAGACCCCAGAGACCTTGAGGAGCCCCTAAAGTACACTGTCACCCAGACTCTTACCCATGAAATATACCTGCCGTGCCTCCCAGCACTCAGGCAAGGCCTTGAGATCTTCTCTTATGTAGAGGGAGTCCAGCCTTCAGGCCCAGACCAAGTCCTCATGGGAGCCCCAACATCTTCCTCTCTCTTCCCTCTTGCTTCTCCCCTTAGTGGGTATGCCCCGTACTGAGCACCTCAGGCAGCCCGGACTCATTTCCGGTTTCCACTTGCAGGCCTATAAAATCAGGGGCTCAGACCCTCCCCAGGAGCTGCCTGCCTCTCAAGATTTGGCCTCGTAACACATAACTACCCAGGCTGATGAGCCAGGTTCCTCATAACCGGGGTATACCCTCGCTCTGCCTCTGGGTGTGCTAGCTTTTTAGGCTGTCAGCAGATAAGAGAGTCTCTCTACATCTTAGGGAGTAGTTCATCGTCCCAGCAGAATTGCTGAAGTAAGGTGGTTGTTTGGGCCTGCTCTGGAAGAGGACTCTTGTGTGACTAATACCTCTCTAAGCCTACTGATCATCCTGGTCCCAAGGAAGCACCAACGGCCCCTAACATAGCCTCTTTGAAGCACCCTCTCTCCATCTTGGGACCTGAAATCCCTCCAGAGGATGATCACCAAGATGCTGTCCTGGACCCATCCGAGGTGTACACCTGGGTTGCAGACCTGCCCGCTGTAGAAGGCAGGCGATGCTGCACACGTCCCAGAGAGGCAGAGGAAACCGTAAGAAGAGAAAAGCGGGGTCTGGAGAGATGGCTCAGTGGTTAAGAGCACCGACTGCTCTTCCAGAGGTCCTAAGTTCGATTCCCAGCAACCACATGGCAGCTCGCAACTGTCTGTGACTCCAAGATTTGACACCTTCATACTCTACATGCAGGCAAAACATCAATGTGCATGAAATAAAAATAAATATTTAAAAAGAAGAGAGAGAAGAAATGCAGGGTGAACAGCTATCAGTCTTGGAATCCAGTCCCACCAGAGAGCCACTCTTAGGGCAAGCAAATGCCCTGGTTTAGGACACTGTGGGTGGAGGAGGGTCAGGAGGCAGAGGGCGGCTGGGGTTAGGAAAGAGCTCTGCTGCCTGCTACCCCTCCACACCCTCTGGAACTCCTCCAGGGAAGATCCTGGGTAACTTAGGAGGAACCCTTTCCTCTGAATCACGGCCCATCTGGCACCAGGCTGGTGGGGGCAGCAGGGAAGACTTGGGTCTGTGGCTGCTTGGTGATCAACCCGACACACCCTACATCCCAGGCCAGCCAGAATACCAGCACCTCATCCCATTCAGGCTCCGAGGGCCCTTGTTGCCTCCCACGGACTCAGCTTGTAGCTTTGCTGCCCTTGCACCCCTTGGGTTGGTGTAGCATCCTCCTCCCTGTACAGGCCCCAGGCCCCTCTCTCCTGGAAACAGGGCCTCCTCGTAAATCTGAGCCACACTTGGTTCCTGAGCAGGCCCCCTCCCGCCAGCCCGCCCTCGTGCCGTCATTTCTGGCAGGCCCTTGCAGTGAGCTCACGCGTTACATAAGGCATTCGAGCTATTTCTTGGGGGAACAGCTCCCCCTTCGTGGGGCTCCATTTACCCTCGCCCTCCTCAGCCACCAACTGCCAAGCCAAGGGAGGTCTGGGCATGAAAGGACAGACCCTGTTCAGGGGAGGGGATGCCGCTACTCCTGCCTGAGGGCCCCCCTCCCCCTGCTATCAGAAAACAGTGGTATTTGCATGAAGGACACACAAGCCCAGATGCCCAGGATGTGGAACCTCGGGTGGTTTGGAGCAGAGGTGCAGAAGAAGGAAGGAAGGAGGGAGGGAGGAGGCAAGGGGGAAGTAAGAGTGAGAGAGGGGTGAGGACGGAAACAGCACTCCGGGCTTCCAGGGCAGCAGATAGACACCCACAACAGGACAGACTTGTCTTTGCTACTCCTCCTGGGGAAGGTTCTTGGTCTATCTCAGGGCAACTAAGTTGTCCTGGGGCCTCAAGCTCAGTGTTACCTAGTCAGCAACTAGTTTCTACTTTGGCCAGGACATGGGTTCCTCTGGGACTCTGGAAAGCGACTGCTTGGGGGAGGAGCCCTCAGGTGCTAAGTCTACATGCTGATTCCTGTGGCCCAGCCCAGAGATGCAGGGAATCTTCCCAGGCTTGCCCCTTCAACCCCACTGCTGCATTTCTGTGGCCTGGGACTTGAGAGAACCTGTAAGGACGTACAGCAGGCACCCCCACCCCCACCCCTCTGGCCCCCCGGGAATGAGAGCACAGCTACGGAGACATGCAAACAGTTTGCACTGGATATTTCTGAGTGCTGGGTCCCATCCCAGCTTGTTCCAGAGGGAAATCCTGGCTCATGCAAGGAGGGGGTGTTTTTCTCATATGGCTACTTTTCCTCGCTGCAACAGGGCAGGAAAAGGGCACCTGGGCCCATGCCAAAAAGTGCTCGCTCTCTCTCTCTCTCCTCTCTGTCTCTGTCTCTGTCTCTGTCTCTGTCTCTGTCTCTGTCTCTGTCTCTGTCTCTGTCTCTCTCCCCCCAACCCTGCAGAGTCTGCCTGAGGCCAGAGTTCAGACTGAAGGAGCAGGAAGCTGAGCTCCTCCAGCAGGCTGGCCACTTCCCCTTTCTGAGGAAGGGACACCCCGGTGGAGCAGCTTTCTATGTCCCAGCAGAGGCCATATGCCTGCAGATGTCCCCAGCTGGGAGATTCTCTCATACCATATTCTGAGTGGGGGCAAGCTCCCAATAGTGCCTAGGTCACAAGCCCGGTGGGTGGTAGCCGCCTGGAAGTATCCTGGCCCCTCTCATTTGTCTCCAGGATGGAGTCTCTGTCCTCGTGAGCAACAAGAACTTGTATTCCTTTCTCTTTTCAGACTCTGATTCTTGGAACTTACACCCTCTTGGGTTTGCTATTTTTACCCACCCTGAGCCTTCCGGTCTCCATGGCGACGCCTCCAAACAGCAGATTCCAGGCGGCAATGACGTCACCTTTCCCTTTCCTGCCGCCCAGGCCTCTAGGCGCTGCTGCTTGGGGCCCAGGGGCTGCAAGGCTTCCCTGGGCCCCGTTCTGTGCCCCCTCAGAGCAGCCCCAAGCCAAGACTCCAAGGTCTGTGGACCACAGCTGGACCTCTCTACTTCCTGCTGGCCCAATAGTTGGGGCCCCGGGGGAGAGCGTCCATCCTTCTCCATGCCCCTTGGAGTGGTTCTGCCAGAGCCCCTTGGCAGAGGGCACCGGCCCAGGGGAGGTGACCCAGAAGCAGCCGCCCTCCCACTCTGGGCTCTCTGCCATGCCGGCTGCCCTGTTCTACAGAGCTGCCGCAGGCCCTAGTGGCTGGAGAGGAAGGGGCTGGCCGGCGCCAGCCTGCAGTCTGTCTGGCTTGGGAAGCTCCCCATGGCCCCTGCATCAGAAGCCAGTTCCCAAGAGAGGCAGCTACCTCAGCAGGGGGCTGAGGAGCCCACAGACTTGTGGGAAGCTAGAGTGGGAAACAGCTTACTAGCTGGCCTTCCAGGAGCTTGCAGGGGTGCACATTAAACTCCCTCAAGTGAGGGGAAAACAGGTCACCCTGCAGGGCCCCATCCCGCCCCTAGGCCCTGGCTAGACTACTGATATGTTCACATCTCTCCTCACAGCCCATGTCTTTCACAGTCAGCCTGCCTGTCAGGGGCCACCTTTTTCCTAGCTGGAGCCCTCTCAGGCCAGACTGAGAACAGGGACCCCTGTGATCCAGATAGGGCAAGAAGTTGTACTTCTTTCCTTCTCTATAGGAAGAGAAAGAACATCATGGCTTACTATGGCCCAGACATTTACTGAAAGAACTGAGAAGTCTTTCCTGTGCCTGGGGGCCGTGGATGTGTAGGTAGAGTGCTGGCCTGTTATGAAGCCCTAGTTTCATCCCCAGCACCTTGTAAAGCGGGTTTGGTGGCATGAGCCTATCATCCCAGCTCTCAGAAGGTAGAGACAGGAAGATCAGAAGCTCAAGACTGCCTTTGCCTATCTAGTGAGTTTCCACGTCAGCCTGAGCGACGCAAGACCCTCTCTCGGAAAAGAAAAATAAAAAGTCTTAAATTCCCCTGACAGAATGGATAATTCAAGAGCTCTGCGTTCCTCTCTGCACCCAGGAGAGGGCTTTGTCAGTCAAAGAGCCCCACTCACTCCAGACATGCTCCCTACCACCCCCTTTGAGGATCCCCAAAACAGGGCTTGCTCTCTCCTGTGGCCTGCATGTTTCTGACTGACCCCTGATCCACCCTTACCACCAAAATCAGGGGTTAGGAGTTGAGCAGAAAAGTAGCCAATATGGCTATAAGATTCACTGAGTGTGGGGTTGGGGATTTAGCTCAGTGGTAGAGCGCTTGCCTAGGAAGCTCAAGGCCCTGGGTTTGGTCCCCAGCTCCGGGAAAAAAAAGAACCAAAAAAAAAAAAAGATTCACTGAGTGTTAGAGCCTTAGTGTAGGGTCTCCCTCTGTCCTGCTGAATCCTAATAGGAAACGACAATCCTTAGGAATCCAGGGAGAGCCTGAAAGAAAGTGATTTCTATGCTCACATTCCTGCCTGATTCCAGGAATGAAGTCCTATCTCGCCTGCATCTGACATTGACAGGCACAGCCACAGGTCTGGGCAGGAGGCAGGCAGGTGGGTGGCGGTCTCCAGAGCCCCACACAGACGTAGTCACCAACCAGGTGTGTGGAGTGTTCAGCCGGTGGGGTCTCTCCAGCCAGCCTGGCGCTCGGGAGCCCTGTCCTAAGGCCGTATCCAGGGTGAAGTACTGGGGAAGGGGCCTTTTGAGACAGGGTTAGGGAGCCAGTGAGGGTCTGGGTATCTGAGCCGGGTGGCTCAACTCTCAGCAGTGGAAATGGCTAATGTGAGGGAGGAGTTGTGACTTGTATGAGAGAGTGAGCGCCCACTCCAGCCTCCTCCTAGACATCAGGCAGGAAGGAGGCCAGGGACTCCTGGGGAGTGGTGAGCAGACAGGGTAGCTTCCCCATTGAGGGTGTTGAGTGAGTTCACAGAGGAGCATACAACAGCCTAATGAGAAGCCCCAGACCAAGTACTGGTCAGCCTACTCCACCCGAGTCATGGTCTCTCGGAGATATTGATCCTTTGGGTAGTCCCTAGACCAGGTCAGAACATGGAATTAGAAGGATTGGGGTGATGGGTCTGGAGTGGAAGGCTCACACCCTAGGTTCACCTGACCCCATGTTCCAGAATGGGTAAAGAGTGAGCTTTCCAGGTAGGCAAAAATAGCAGATACAGAGGCCCTGAGGTAGGGGAGCATTTGGTCCCTGTATGGCTCATGCAGGGGAATGGAAGGCAGAGTGGTCAAGAAGAAAATATGAGTCGGTTAGTCAGTCAATATAGTTTTACTCCTTGGGAGACATGGGTCTGAGTGGGCACCATATTGGACTTTCCCCCTCCCCCAAACCATAGCTTGAGTGGACAGGCTGAGTGGAGAGAGTGGGGGTCAGGTCCCCACGCCTACCAATTACTGGGGCTTCCCAGGTACTTGAACCAACAACACACCCTCAAGCATCCACTTCCCTGTCAGGAAAACTAAGGGGTAATGGAGAAATTACATGAGGCAGACAAGGCTGTTTTTCCTGAACATTGTGTTCCGAGCTCTGCCCCTAACCTGGCATAAGGCTAAAATGGGCAGCCGAGGGGAAGGCCTTCATCTGGCCAGCTCAAGCCCCTCTGGGGCCCCTGGCTGGCTCCTCCTACTTTGCCCGTGGAATCACTGCCTACCAACCTGCAGGATCTGCAGAACTGAGGGCGGGGAGTTCAGCAAACAGGCACCTTAGCAACTCAAAGAGGGGGACAGAGGCTGAAGACTCACGGGTGTTTCCCCCTTGCCTCACGATCAGCAGTTTCGGGGTCTTCCGAGGCTTCGGGACTGGCATCTGCCTCCACCCAGCACCTTTCAGAGACTAGTCCACTTCCATGCTTAGGGCTGCCCTGCAAGCTCCCATCTCCATGAGTAATATTTAACTTGGAAGGGCCCTGGGACAACTGCAGGGGAGAAGTTAATAACAAGTTTGGATTTCAGTCTGCTTGCCAGGAGAGGAGGGAGGGAGAGGCATAAAGAGAGGACAGAGTTGAGGGAAAGAAAGGAGGGCAGGAAGCAGGGCATAGAGACCGGGCTCCACACGCCGCTCAGGCCAGGAAATTCAGGGCTGTGGTCTGAGCGTAGCCAAGGGCCCAGGGTCACAAGATCATTTTGCCTCGGGAGTAAGAACTGTAAGGCCAGCTAGTGGTTAGACACACACTGGACATGTGGGTGAGCCCACCAAGCCTTAGTTTCCCCTGCAGAAACCACTATGGATTAAAGAGAAGTCTGGGAAGACTGTTCTGGGCAAAGACCACCACCACTATTGCCACCGTCACCAACGCCACCACCATCCACCTCCACATGCCACTACCACCACCACTGCCACCACCATCATCCCCTGCACTCCCACACACACCACACACATGTACCACAACCACCACACACACATACACACATGAATACACACTAGCACACCCACACATACCACACATACATATCACACCCCCTCAACACACACACACCACACACATACCACCACCACACGCACACACACACACACACACACACACACACACACACACCAACCCCCAGCACACACACCACCCCAACACACACACCACACACACCACACCACACACACACACACACACAACCCACACACACACACACGCCACACACACAACCCCCAACACACACACGCCACACACACCACCCCCAACACACACACCACACACACACACACACACAAAACCCACACACATACACACACCACACACACAACCCCCAACATACACACCCACACACACCACCTCCCCACACATCCAACACACACCCCAAACACACACAGCCCCCTCACACCCCACACCACCTTCCAAAACACCCAACACACACACCAACCCCACCACACATACACACACATATGCAGGTAGGCACACATGCATGCACACATGCACATACACACCTTTCACATACACACACACACACACACACACACACACACACACACACCCCTCCCTATAACTCCGAGGCTTCAACCCAAGGTTGGAAAATCCATGAGGCTGGAGTAAGACTGAGTTTCCATGCTGAGGGTGGGGAGTTGGGGAGAGTAAGACTAGAGCTAGCACAGGCTTTCTCCACACAAAGGCTGCTTGCTGCAGGGGCCCGGCACATTCAGGGTTGACCACTGCAGACCTGGGCTGTCTGAGGAGGCTATGGCCGTGTGCCCTCACTTATCACGGTATGGATATTCCTGGGGGAAAAACTGATGCATTCTTGTTTCTGGTACCTGCCTGACAAAATGTACCCCCAAAACACACAAGAGGAGAGAAAGTTGGAGGCCAGGATAGGCTTCCATCATATGACAGCAGGGAGAGAAAGGCTGGGCTAGAGATCAGCTGTGCCAGGCTTTTCTGACTTCAGCCAAACTCCCATAGAGACCCAGGAGCCCTTTCCTGGGCATGGGGTGCTTTCTTATTCAGAGAAGAGGAGAGAGGCCTGGATCACTTTTTAGGCTCCATAATACCTCAGTGGCTAATGCTGAAGGCCCTTCCCGAAAGGACCAGGGGCAGGCTGCCCTGGGTCTCTGAACCACTTGGGCCTGGACCAGCACACTCCGGTTCTTCCAGCAGCTTCGTAATTTCTGGTTTGAGCCCCATCCTGGGTCATTCTCACACACTCACTTCTATTCCAGAGTGTGGCAAACCTATGGGTTTTGGTTTTTTTGTTTGTTTGGTTGGTTGGTTTTTCGAGACAGGGTCTCTCTGTGTATCCCTGGCTGTCCTGGAACTCACTCTGTACACCAGGGTGGTCTCAAACTCATAGGGATCCACCTGCCTCTGTCTCCTGAGTGCTGGGATTAAAAGCCTGCGCCACCACGCTCAGCCCTAAACCTGTGGTTTGAATGACATTGTTTTTCACCAATGTGAACTTTCACAGGGAAAAGAATTCTTCCCCCGCCCCCGATCTTGGGACTCTTTGTGGCTTGACAGTGGCTGTTGGGTACATCCTGAGGTAGATGCAGCCACCTTACCCAGGCTGGGGACACAGTGAGACACTCCCAGAGCCTCCATGTGACAAAGACTCACACCACGGCATGGGAGATGCCTTGTAAGCTTTTTACCACTCCTGGTTTCTGCGACAGTTTGTTCCTGAAAGTTGAACTCCTCTGCCTTCAACTCCACAGCCTGGGATGGATTCCTCTTGGTTATAGCTTTTTTTTTTTTGGTTCTTTTTTTTTTTTTTTGGAGCTGGGGACCGAACCCAGGGCCTTGCGCTTGCTAGGCAAGCGGTCTACCACTGAGCTAAATCCCCAACCCCCTTCTGTGGCTTTGAACAGAGTCCTCCACACATTAATGTAGCATTTCTGGGGACAGGGAGACGTCCCAGACCCACAGCATCCATGTAGTAGAATGAGCCCACACCGATGACCCATCCTGGTGGGAGCCCCTCATCTTTCCGGTCTGTAGAGCGCCCTGGTCTTCCGGTAGGTGGCACTTAGAGCCAGCTTTGAAATATGTTCAGTCTCGCTCTACATGCAAAGCACACTGTATTCTCAGATCCTAGGGTGAACAAAGGCAAGAATTAGAACAGGCTCATCATTTATACGGGGTTGCTTCTATGTCAGGGACCATGTTCAACTGCACGCCGTAATTGACGTTAATCTCACCTACCTCTCTTTGTCTTTCCATAGGCGGCTATGCTAAATTTAACACATGACCTATCTGTGCTTTCCATTTCTACTGTGCAGGTGTCTTGGGAGCACTCCTGACTGTGCACTGTCCGAGCAAGAAGAAGCCGGATTCAGGCGTTGGAACTAAAGGAAATTAGTGCTGCAAGGTCTTACAGTATGATGAACTGTCCCGGCAGCGGGTGATCCGAGGCCCTTAGGGATCTATCTACCCCGAAGACAGGAGTGGGATGTGGCCTGGAGATGGAGCTGTTGAGGGTTGAGGATGGGCGGGGCGTGGGAGAGGCAGGACATGAGAGGTACTGGGAAGGAGAGAGGTGCCAGAGGCTCTGGCAGGGCAGCAGATGGTGGAAGGTAGGCACTCAGTGCAGGACACAGGAGAGGTTGACTGGGGTGCAAAGCCTGGCCAGTCAACAGAAGGCAGCACCGGCAGGTGACTAGCAGATAGAGGCTGGCCAAGGCTGCCCTGCTTGGTGCTTCTTCTTCTTCTTCTTCTTCTTCTTCTTCTTCTTCTTCTTCTTCTTCTTCTTCTTCTTCTTCTTCTTCTTCTTCTTCTTCTTCTTCTTCTTCTTCTTCTTTTGCTAGGCAAGCGCTCTACCACTGAGCTAAATCCCCAACCCCCTGCTCGTGCTTCTTTTCGGTGGTGCTCAGTTTCCTGCTGGGTATTCCTAAGCCATTTTAGTTGCTGGTCCACAAAAGACAATGGGAACAAGGCAGCGGATAGATCTTCCACACCTGCTGATTGCCCCCAACTCCTCATCAACACCGGGCAGTGGGCAGACTCCTAAGAGGAGGCGGGGCCTCTTGAAGTCCTGGGTATGTAGGATTTCTAAGTCTCTGCTCATTTGGTTTTGGGCTCTTCCCTGGTGCTTCCACCTCCTGTACCCAGGTAGACTCACTGTGTCGAGTAAAGAAACTATTCCGGGAGCTGATTGTCCCCAGCGACTCTCCTAGAGAGGAATGGGGTCCTTCCAAAGAGGACCAAGGGCAGCCTCTGCAAGTTCATTCAGGATGTGCCAGGATGGTAGGCTACAGCCAGAACCCAACACGGGATCACAGCATTGGCAGAGTCGACGGCATGCCAAGCACCCAGGCTTGGAGACTACTGAAGGACACACCAGCCTGTGACCTGGCTGCAGAGGTGGTGGCCTGTGAACATTAGGGATTGCTTAGCTTGACTGTCTGTGGGAGATGATGAGAGATGGCTAGGCCCAGAAGAAGAGTCGAGTCATCTCTGCATAAGTTTCTGGGGTCTTCCACAACCTGGGAGGAATCCAGATGCCAAGATTCCACCACGAAGGTTACCTCACCTTGTAGTTAGAATTTCTCTTGCTATGATAAAAGCCACGACCAAAAGCAGCCAGAGGAGGGAGGATTACTTCACTGTGTAGCTAGTAGCCCATCATCTGGGGAAGTCACAGTAGGAGTTCAAGGCAGGAAGGAGCACAGAGGTAAAAACTGAAGCAGAAGTTACAGAGGAACAGTGCTTACTGGCTTGCTCCTTACGGTTTGCTCAGTCTGCTTTCTCATGGTATCTGGGACCACCAGCCCAAGAGGAGGAGTGAGCTAGACCGTCCTACACCAATCCTCAATTAAACCAACCAACCAAACAAAAATGCTTGTAATGACCTTACTGTGGAGGCGTTTTCTCAGTTAAGGCTCTCCCTTCTCAAATGACTCTAGCTTCTGTCAGGTTGACCGAAGTGGAAACTGAAGGGTTCTTTGGAAAGTCCTTTGTGTTGGTTGGTGTTTTGCTAAAGCAGACACGTGAAGGAACGTTTCACTGAAGCAGACACAGGTATAAGGAGGTTCTGCTAAAGCAAGCACGTGAAAGGACACGGGATGAAGGATTCTTCGATAACGGCACGCGTGTACTGGTCTGCCTTACACTGCGTAATTGAGCTCCTTTTGTCGGGACTCCATAGAGAGAAACGCACCAAAAAAACCTTTTGGTGGTCTGCTGGCAGCGTCTTGCTGCTTCTGTGGACTCAGAATGGTTGGTAGAGTGATGTCAGCTGAGAGAGACTCACGTGAAGTTTTGCTAAGACAGACTCTCTGCTGAGACAAGACACGTGATGTTTGGAGGGAGTATGAATAGGACTGGACAGAGACAAGGGCTTGGCTTAGCTTGCATACAGAGCTAGTTGTACAATGCTTCTCGGTCTCAAGTCTTCGATGATCTTCTCTGTATAGACAGAGGCACAGCTGAGAACTTCTTCTGGTGTTGCTGGTGGACTTGGTTACTCCTGCTGACTCGTGCTGATTTGTCCGAGGTCTGGCTGTTTCTGCTGGGTCATACCACCGCTGCTGCTATCCCGACGCTACTGAACTGGACTGCTGTCGTGTGCGTGAAGTGTTTGCGTGTGGATCGAGCCGCTGCTGCTGACCTGTGAACTGAACTGCTGATTTCCAGACGATGCAGATGGGATTTGCTCTAAAGAACCTTTCTCAACAGGTCCACTTCCCCCATATCCTTTCTTTCCCACTACGTCTGGTGTATGCTGGGCTAGAAGGGAGGTTAAAGTGTTAAGAACCATCGTTAAAAGTAGACTTTGAAGAAGACTAAAGTTACAGTTGACCTGAAACTAGTCAGAACATCTTGGCCGGTCTTCCAGGATGGAGGCCAGTCTCTGCAGCTAGAAAGCCCTACTTGGTCCCCTGACTGCTGATACCCAGCAGGACGTCACTCATTGCTAGTATGCTGGGGAAGAGCTGACTTCGTAGCCGGCTTACCCAGTCATTGTCATGTGCCCTATGACCTTTGGTATATGCTTTGGGCCTTAGTTGGACCCATCTGTACGCGTGTCAATCAATAGCACCTCCATCACAGTGTTGGCTTCGGTGGGGAGCAATGGTTTTTTTCTTTTTTTTTTTTTTTTGACAAGAGCAAAATGGGTGTGGTGAGGGTTGAGGATCCATGGGACAGGGATGCAGACTGTTACCAGTTGCCATTTTGATCAGAAGTCAGGGCTGCCCCTGTCCCATAGAGACATGATGAGGTTGCTGTTTGCTCCACTGAGGGCTACCTACAGTCCCTAGCCAGGTAGGAACTATGTATAGGACCCACATAGGAGGCCCCTAGAGAGGGGACGGATGCTTTCTCTCTCAGCAGCACCCTACACAGAAGGGCAGTGATGTGGACCGGGTAGTCTTGATGCTGCAGTTTCATAGTAACTCATGGAGGGTGATCTTGGAGAGAAAAGAAGTCACTTCCTTGGGCACTGGGAATAGCAGAGGCTGAGGGCACGGTCAGCGGTCTCTGGGATCAAGGCTCGAGAGTCCAGTAGTGCTCAGGTTTTACTGGGCCAGCTCTAACTAAGCCTGTGTCGTCTCTAGTCTACTAGGAGTACGACGGTGGGGGAAATATGAAAATCTGGGCCAGGGGTTAGGGATATTGTGATATTGCTCTATCAAAAAAAAAAAAAAAAAAAAAAGGACTCGATGCACAAGCATAAAAGGATCCAAATTTGATTCCCAAAACCCATCTAAAAAGATAGGCACATTTGTAATTCCAGCACTGGGGAGATAGAGACAGCTGGATTCTTGGGTTCACTGGCTGGCCAGCCTAGCCTGACTGGTGAATTCAGTCCCATTATCTCAGGGAATAAGGCTGAGGAATAATGACTCCTGCAATCAACTTCTGACCTTGACAAGTACATACACACATGTGGAACACACACACACACACACACACACACACACACACACACACACACACACACACACACACACACACATACACACATGTGCACACTAATTGAGCCAAATACCTTTCAGGTCATTTTTTTTTCCCCCTACAACATACAGTTCTTCCAGGTGAGCAAACACAAGACAGTGCACCCCACCCCCACCCTGCAGTGCCTTCTCAATTTCCTGCTCACAGCGTTTTGGCTTCTTCTGGAAGGTGCTGTTAGGCCGAGAGAAGTTCCCTAGACCTCGGGAGCCTGACTTACGGGGCCCACCTGCTTGATTTTTCAAATGAAAGCAGATTCCGGGGTATTCCTGTGGTACCGTATGAAAGACTCTGCACCTTTCAAAAACTGTATGGTGTCGGGGTACAGCTCACTTAAGTAGCCCCGCCTCCAGTTCCATCCCCAAGGGTGAGAAGAGAAACAACAACAATTAAAAACCAAAACCCAAATCAGAAAGTTAAAATGTAGCCAGGACACAGCCCCAAATTGATGGCTACGGTAAACACAGTCTGTTTATTTCAGATGCTTTCAGAAATCTGTATCCACCTGGCTGAGGGGCCCAGAAGGTGAAGAGACCTCTGGCATCTGGGTCAAGGGCCTTCCCGTGTGCAGGTTTCCTGTAAATGCTGTTGGATCCGGGTCAAAGCTGACTCTGTGGGATCTGAGAAACCACAGCCTCCCTGGGGAGTCCCCCTGGGGCTCCCACTCACCCCATGCACCAGGAAAGCTTGGTTTCTGCTTGACTTATTGTCTCCGCAGGAGAGGCCCCAAGTTTTTCCCCTTTCTGCCGCCCTCCTCCCTAAGGCTCTGTCCTTCTTTCTGTGGCCCTGTGGTCCCTCTGAAGCTCTGGGCACAGCTAGGACACAGTACACAGGACTGCCCTCTGGAAGTTGCCCTACGGTTGTGTTTCAGGAAAACCTAGAAGGGCATTAGTGGGCAGGGCTGGAAGACGTCACATTAAGGCCAGGACTTAGGGCCGTATGAGTTAGCCTCCTGGAGAAAGGGCCAACGAAGGCACAGACCCTGGAGGGAACATAAGCTGGGCCATGAGAGGGTTTGGAAAAGTGGCTGGAAGAGTTTGCTGGATGTCAGAATGCCACTGTGAACCGACAGAAGTGGCCGGGTGGAAATGTGGCCTGAAGGGTGGTTCAGAGGTGGGAGCTGAAATGGGGCAAGGTCCCTTCCCCCAGTGCCCTCTCCTCCAGTGTCCCTTGGCTTTTTGGGTTAGATTGCCCCACCCTTGGCTTTGGCTTGCTGACCATGGGCAAGTCCTGGCCACGATCCCCGGTTGGAAGCTTGAAGAGGTACCGTAAGGGAGTTGCAGTGTCTGAGCCTCCCCCTCCCCCTCCCCCTCCCCCAACACACCCTTGCCCCCACACCCCATGTGTGGGCCTGAACAACCACTCTGCTGCCTGGCGGATCCTGCGATGTTTCCCAGGCAACTGTCTCATACAGCCTGTCTGCCTGGCACTCCCACACCCCATAAATGCCGCCGTGCCTGGATCCAGGCAGCCTTGCCTGCTTGGCACACACAGGCCAGCAGGTGTGGGGAATGCAGCCCGCTGTCAGAAGGCCACGCAGGCAGAGAGGCAGCTCAGGCCTCTTGGACACCCTCACGCAGTCAGTGAGTATGGCTGGGGTGCCCCATGTAGATGCCACGCTGTTCTACCTCACAGTAAGCGTGGGGAGATCTGAGTGGCATGGCTTGAGCATGTCCCCAGGCATGCTGGCCTCCTACAGGTCCCACTCGAAAGCTAGAGACCTGTGTCCTTTCTGGACTTGGACACCGACAGGTGCTGTCACTGTCATGACCCATTTGTCCAGTAAATTAATGGTAAACCCGGTTCCCAAGAAGGCAAGGAGAATATTGGAAGTCAAGCAGGACTTGGATGACCCCAGCAGCTTCCAACTGGGGTTCTGATGGACGGGTTCACCTAGTCCACCAGCTTACCAGCCCCTGTTGACGGCAGAGATCAATCTGGTGACCAGCTTTGCTAGTGAGAAAGTCAGGATTCTGTTAATACCACCTTGAGGAAATAGCTTGCTGAGACACCAACCTGGCCGGCAGACCCTCTGCACTTCTGAGACTAGCTTTGGAGGGTGGAGTTTAGGCTTTTCCTCCAAGAAAACACGGTCTAACGATGGACAAGGCCAAAGAGAAGAATGTGGGCTCAACCTGGGTGTGGGCAGATGCAGGCAGCTTTATTGTTTCCCACACTGGGCCACTTTCTGCATCACCGGTGTGTCTCCTCCAA
Source organism: Rattus rattus (assembly GCF_011064425.1). Classification (NCBI taxonomy): domain Eukaryota; kingdom Metazoa; phylum Chordata; class Mammalia; order Rodentia; family Muridae; genus Rattus; species Rattus rattus. Next base: position 5,473,986 of record NC_046154.1, on the reverse strand, counting down.
AGGGCCAAAGTATCCTTTTGTAACTGTGAATCTTGGCTCAGAAGGAAAGTTGTTTCTGCAATGCAAGGGTTAATCCCAAGCAGAAAGTATTTTCCAGTAAATTCCTTGTCACCACAACAGATAGCTCCAGGAGAGTGAAATCCTTTCATCGTATTCAACCTTAGGTTTTTAAATTTTTTTTCTTTTAATTTATTTTGTTTTTCAAGACAGGGTTTCTCTTTGAGTAACCCTGTCTGTCCTGGAACTTGATTTGTAAACCAAGGCTGGCCTTGAACTCACATTGAGCCACATGCTTCTGCCTCCTGAGTGCTGGAATTAAAGGCAACACCACCACCTGACTTCAACTTTACATTCTGGAGAGATAGCTCAGTGGTTAAGAGCACTTCACTGCTCTTCTAGTGGTCCCAGTTCCCAGCAATCACATGGTGGCTCACAACCATTTATACTGGGATCTGATGCCCTCTTCTGGCGTGCAGGTGTAGGTGCAGCTAGAGCACTTACATACATAAATTTTTTTTTTTCTTTTTCTTTTTCTCAGAGCTGGGGACCCAACCCAGGGCCTTGCGCTTGCTACACACTGAGCTAAATCCCCAACCCCCATAAATATTTTTTAAAAAATTCCTTCCTCGGAGTTGGGTATTTAGCTCAGTGGTAGAGCGCTTGCCTAGGAAGCGCAAGGCCCTGGGTTCGGTCCCCAGCTCTGAAGAAAAAAAAAAAAAAATTCCTTCCTCTGTGGTGTGAGCATACACACCATAGTGGAGGTCAGGAGACAACCTCACTTTCCATCTTGTTTAAGGCAGTCTCCTCTTTGGCTCCTGTCTCTGCTCATCTCAAAGTACCCTGAGAGTCCAGACTTGTGCTGTCTGGCATGGTTTCACGTTGGTTTTGAAAACTGACCTCAGGGCCTCATGCTTGCACAGACACTTTGCCCACTGAGACATCTCCTCAGTCCAAATTCAACTTTTTGCTTTTTTGTTTTTGTTTTTTTTTTTTCCTCGGGGCTGGGGACTGAACCCAGGACCTTGCGCTTCCTAGGTAAGCGCTCTACCACTGAACCAAATCCTCAACCCTGTTTTTGTTTTTGTTTTTGTTTTTGTTTTTTTTTTTTTTCGGAGCTGGGGACCAAACCCAGGGCCTTGCGCTTACTAGGCAAGCACTCTACCACTGAGCTAAATCCCCAACCCCTTGTTTTGTTTTGAGACAGGATCTTTCTTCATAGCCCTGTTGTCCTGGAACTCACTCCACAGAGCAAACTCATAGAGATCCTCCTGCCTCTGCCTCCTGAGCACTGGGATGAAAGGTCTGTGCCAGCGCCCGCTCAAATTAAACTTTTAAAGCCTTTCTTGGCAATATTTTGCAGACAGCTGGGACAAGGTCACTTCTGGGGCTGCTCATTACCCTGCTTCTACCTCCTCAGGTTCTAAAGATGGTTGGATTGGGGCTGGAGAGACGATTTAATGGTTAAGAACATTTGCTCCTGGAAGGAGAAGCCCTGGGTCCTGCTAAGACTGAACCCCCAGTGAACTAGACTGTCGGGGGGAGGCGGCAATGGGGAGGGTGGGGGGGAACACCCATAAGGAAGGGGGGAGGGAAGGGGATGTTTGCCAAATGTAAATAAAAAATACTCAAGTTAATTAAAAAAAAAAATCTAAAAAAAAAAAAAAAAAAAAAAAAAAAGAACATTTGCTCCTCTTTGCAAAGGATCCAGGTTCATTTCCCAGCATCCACATGGTAGCTCTGCAACTGTAACCACAGTTCTAGGAGATCCAAGATCTTTTCCCACCTCTGTGGACAGCAGACACATACCGCACAGATATCTGCTCTCGGATCCTTAGGAGATTAAACTTGCTGATCCTCTTCAAGCCTACAGAGATAGAAGACAACCTCGGTCCGGAATCCATCCCCAGACCCTGGCCTGGACACAATTTCCAGGTTGTGGAACCTGGAAGTACTCACAGTGGGGGTGATCTCGCCTAAAGATGGGAGGCAAAGTTCTGTGACTGGAGGAAGAGCCAGGAAAGGGGTTAGGGAGTCAGATGGTTGCAGGACAGGCTTTTGGACCGTCCCTGACCCCTGGGGGCTGTGCAGTAGAAAGCTACTAGCGAATCCCAATGCGTCTGTCAAAGTGCCTGGGCTTTTGCTGCCACCAAGTGATTGGTTGCAGGATTGCAGGGCGGGTTATTGGCTAGGTAGAAAACCGGGATTTTTCACTCTGAGCCTTCATCCCCTGGGCTTTGAGGTTTCATTGCCTCTCTCTTTGGTAGAAAAACCCAGTTCCTTCTATAAGAAGAAGAGGAAGATGATGGCAAAACTGGATTTGGGAATCTGGTCCTGTCCATGGGGCCTTCCTGAAAAAGGCCAAAGAACTGGAAACTGAGGCAGGGCATTGTCTAGTACCACTGGGAGGTGCCATCGGCACGGCAAGCCTGACAGCTCTCAGCACGTGTTGACAGAAGGAAGCCCAGGCTCCAGGGTCTGCACAGGGTCGGGTGGGTCCAATCTCGCACCCCTGCAAACTGGAGGTCAGCTCCACGCTGTCGCGACTCTCCCTCAAGGCGGCAGCCTCGTGTTCCCAACGGTTGGGATCTCGGCGCCTTAGATTTCCAGCGCCACAAAAGGGAGCTGGCACTTGGCAGAGCGGAGAGCGGGGACTCTGGAAGCCTCCGGAGCGGGTCCGGGTCGGAGGGCGGGTCTGGCTGTAAGTCTCACTTCCGCCGGACGCTCTTAGGAGAAGGATGGAGGAGGAGCGGAGGCTGCGGGGGAGGCTGAGCCGCCGCAGGCCGCCCGCAGGGGGCGGGTGAGGCGGGACAGAGCGGAGGGGTGGGGTCCTGGGGGCTTTGGAAGGCGGTGGGAGCCCGGGAAGGCGAAGGGGACGCCGCGACGTTCCCGCCTAGCTGCGGGGTTCCTCGCACACGTGCATCGCGCTACCAGCCACGCTCCGCCTCTCTCCGGGCGCGGTCGCTTCTTCCGCCCCAACCCTGCAGTCCCCATCGCCACCTCCGCCACCCCTCTTTCCGTCGCCTATTTAGCCTCTCCTTTCGCAGCTCCAGGCTCCATTTCCTCCTAGATCGTTTACCCTTCAACGTGAGGCTCATTCTTGTTCCCTTACTATGGGCTCCCTCCTCCTCCATTACTCCACTGTGGGCTTGCTCCCCACCCCAGCCTTGTTGCCCCTCACTGTAGAACCAACCCTTCGTGACCTCTACCATGGATCCCCTGACTGACCCTTCTTATGATTCCCAGGCCCCCTAACTGCCGCCCCTGGTTTCTCTCGGAGGAAAGTAAGAGTGAGCCGTGGGCTGCTCTGCTGCGCAGCACCGTGGGCGGGAACGCGGATTGGACCCCGAACAGTCAGCCATTACCACCGCTGCCTGCTTTTCCTAGCCAGGTGTGTCCAAAAGCACTAAGCAGGGATGACTCGGGAGAGGGATCTCAGGCCCTGGGGGAGGTCATGGTGTTGGTGGCTGTGACCTTAAGGGCACTGCTTTTCAGGAATCTCTGCCTGACCCAGAGTCCACTGTGCCTCCTGAGGTCTTCACTGTAGGATCCAAGACTTTTTCCTGGACGCCTTTTCCGCCTGCCCTTCGTGGCTCTGGAAGCTCCTGCCACCTGTTACGTTGTCCTGAAGGCTCTCCGGGGTCACCTGCTCCATCCCTGAAAGAATGCCCTGCACTGGATTCCCGTCAAACTCCCAGCGCTCAGGAGTGTGTGCCTGTGCAGAGTCAACTTGTGTTGCTGAACTGCCCATTGTGCCAGAAGGCTTTTGATCCGAAGTGAGTGTCCCATCCCAGACCTTAGGCTGAAGACTTAGCTGGATGTAAGGCCCCTGGCTTAGGAGGCGAAGAGAGTGCCTGGTGGGGCTCAGGCCTTTTGTTTATGTAACTAGTTTTTAAATTATAAATATTTACATACATGTGTGCCTGGCACGCATGCATGTGGAGGTCAGAAGACAGCTTCTTGAAGTCTGTTCTGGCCTTCTATCACGTGAGTCCAGGGATTGAACTCAGGTCCTCAGGTTTGCTGAGCCTTTATTTGCTGAGCCTTCTTGCTAGTCCTGGTTAATCAAGCACAGAGTTGGCTTGATTAAATAGCTGTCAGAACACGAGGCGGGTGGGACCCTAGTTCAGAGGTGCTAGGGTGGGCTACACAGTGGGCTCAGGATACGCCTGTCTGTCCTGCCACCAGTACCTGGGTCATGAATGTATACAGCCTTTTACGTTGGTAATGTTTGCATAGAAGGTACATTACCAACTGAACCACCTTTCTAACCTCCAAAATGTGGCTTTAAAAAAAAAAAAAATCAGATTCAAGCCCTTATGAATTTGGGAGGGTCCCCAATCCCACCCCTCGACAACAGCTCTCTACTCATACCTATATAGCTGAGACAAGGGGGATGTTGACTGGGCTGGCTTGAGTCAGGTTATGGCTGTACCCAACTGGGGTCCTGTTTATGTGACAGTGAGTGATTTGTAAAGCAGACATCTCTGTGCTTCTTACCAATCGAGAGACCCAGGGGCAGAAGCTGAAGGCTTAAGCCCTTTTGGGGAATTCATTCTCGAAGAGCCCATCAGATTCCTGATTTTGTCAGGGTTCCCGCTCTTGTTCCGGGACAGCCTTTTGTCTGTGCTGTCCTTGGGTGTGTCTAAGAAAAGACTCTTGGAAGACAGGGCCATTGAAGAGGGGGGCTCACTCCATCCGTTGGGTGCTGTTCAAGCGGCCGTTTGAGGGCTTGGCAAAGCACCCTGCTTTTCAAGGGTAGGTGTCAGTGAGGTAGGCTCAAGTCTTAGCAAGTCCACTTATAACATCTTCATGTTGAACTATAAAGAAACTGGGATGTAGGGGTTGGGGATTTAGCTCAGTGGTAGAGCACTTGCCTAGCAAGCGCAAGGCCCTGGGTTCAGTCCCCAGCTCCGTCGGAAAAAAAAAAAAAAGAAAGAAAAAAAAAAAAGAAACTGGGATGTATTTGGCCAGACTCACCTGAGGTGGCAGCCAGGTCACCAGACTGACTTGGGGGACATCATGTCCCATGCCCTTCAAGGAGTTTCCTTCCGTTCCTGCCCCACTGCAGGGTGTTCTGGGGCTGAGATGGCAGGGATGTTGTCCCAGTGGGCAAGAGCTGTTAAGGAGGCAGACTGGCTCTGGGCAGGTCAGCTCGACACAGTGAGCTGTCATATTGTCTTCTGAGGCAGTCTGTGCAGACATTGCTGCCAGCTGAGCTGGCACTGGGGATGCCCCTCAGGTAGGACCACACCATTCTCTTTCCTTCCTTTAGCACGGCGTGAGCCACTCTGTTTTACTCCTAAAGGCGGCAGGAATTAGATACTAGGGTTGGCAATGCAGAGTGTTCTCCATTCTACGATCTTGCTGCTGTACTCAGATACTTCATAAGTCTTTCCCCATCTTTGGGAACTCAGGTGTGGTGCCCCCAGTTTATCAGCCTGCAGATACTCAAGTCCATTTATTTATTTATTTATTTATTTATTTATTTACATAAAATTATTGTTACTTTGTAAGTCCTACATCTCTAAGTGGCTTTATGGAAGCAGCTGCTATTCTATATTGCTTAGGGAGTGATTATTACAAGGGCAAGTCGCTTTTTTTTTTTCCCCCCCGGAGCTGGGGACTTCGAACCCAGGGCCTTGCGCTTGCTAGGCAAGCACTGTACCGCTGAGCTAAATCCCCAACCCCAGCAAGTCGCTTTTTAAAAGTATTTTTTTTTTAAATCCCTGATTGTTTGAATCTGCAGGTGCTGGACCAACAGATAGGGAAACCACTGTATTTTCTGACATCTACGTGTCAGATGGGCAACTGGTGAAACAGCACCAGATGGGGATACCAAAACCCTTACTTAGTCTTTACTAAAGTGAGACCTGGTGGTTGTGATTTTTCTGTGCGCATCTCTGTCTCTGCATGTCTGTCTGTCTGTCTGTCTGTCTGTCTCTGTCTCTCTCTCTCTATCTGTCCATCTGTTCCCCCATAACCCCTGGTTGTCTGTCTCCCTGCCCTTTTATTTCAGTATGTAGCCTAGGCCTTGAACATCAGAGGCCAAGCTGTCTTCTCACCTCAGCTTTCAGAGTAGCTGGGATAACCAGTGTGTACCATGTTGCGACTCTTAATGATACAGTCGTAAACTGGCATGAGTCCATGTTGGTTTGCTATAACCAGGGATGAGCTGTGTCCAAGAGTTAGCAGGAGCCCAACTGTAGGGTGGGTGCTACAGAAGTAGCTCTTGCTGTAGGGTGGTACCTGGAGGAAGAACCCCTGAGAACCCACTTGAGGGATGACAGCTAGAAACTCCGACAGATGGTCCACACAGAACCTTTGAGGTGCCTTGCAGAAAGCTGGAGGGAGGGAAGTGTTAATACCTTGGCCACATTGGCTGAGGGGCTCTCATGGCCTTCAAGGACCATATTTTTTGGCACTGCCAGTTGAGAGAACCAGTGGAAGTCACAGGACCTGGGAGCCTGGGAGTTGTGGGCTCAGGCTAGGTGAGGGGTCTTGCTGTCCATTCTCTGGCCATTGATCTGGATGTGGGTCACCTAGGATATAGTGAGCAGGTCACACCCTGGGAAGGGTGTGAGGGCAAGCAATGGGTACCTGGCTGGCCAGCCTTAGTGTATCCGGAGGATCCTTAGGATCTGTGGGGTTCCGCCTGAGGACTTCTGTGGGTGAGTTCACCAGCCTCAGCATATACAGGGTGAGCTGGCTGCTGGGAGACACAGGGCACTGTGATAAAGAGTCCTTCACAGGGTTCTGGGTTTGTTCTACACTAGGAGATGGTAGTTCTGCTCTGACAGGTTGCGATGAGACTGTCTGGCATTGGTCTGGAGAAGGGAACTCATTGTGGTGGTCACATGGCTTCAGGAGCTATAGAGAGGGATGCAAGACAGAGTCTGAGTGAGGAGTGTTGCTTCGAGGAGTACTGCCTGAGGATGGAAGGCTATAGGGTATTCAAAAGAAGCAGGGACTTTAGAGCAGAGACGGTAAGTTTAGTCACTCTGGGGACATGCCCCCTGGTGGTTGATATCTAAGAGATGGCCACTGTTATAGGATGGTGTCCACATGGCCTTACAGCAAGTCCTGGGCTAGTTCTACTGATCACCCCAGTTGGGTCACCTCCTCCCTCTGATGGGCAGACGAAGTTAGGGGTGGAAAGACTGCCCATGTGCTACCCTTGTTCTTTGGCTGTGATGCCTTTCCCTGGGCCGCTGACCCAGCATTCCTAAGGTACGGGTGCTATATGGGCCTTCCAGAAATGTAGTGCCAGAGGCCATATGACTGAATGACTGAATCTTTTTTTTTTTTTTTTTTGAGCTGGGGACCGAACCCAGGGCCTTGCGCTTGCTAAGCAAGCGCTCTACCACTGAGCTAAATTCCCAACCCCCATATGACTGAATCTTGCATGGTAGGGCTTGGTCCTTTCACATCAAGAAAACATGTCAGACATGGTGGCACATGCCTTTAGTCCCTGTACCCGGGAGGCAGAGGCAAGTAGGTCTCTGAGAGTTTGAGGCCAGCTTAGTCTACAAAGTGAGTTCCAAGATAGCCAAGGCTATGTAGGAGACCCTCTTTCAAGTCAGCCAACCAACCAACCAACCAACTAATGAACTAACCTACCAACTAAATGAACTAACCAACCAACCAACTAACCAACTAACCAACTAACCAACCATCTCCCTCAAAAGAAAGCATGTCTAGACTGGGTACCTCCTGAGTGTGATGTCTGCCTCTTGGAGGACGGCAGGCAGCTGTCCTGAGGGACTCTTAACATTCATGCGCCTTTCTTCTGGGCAGCCCAGTGAGCTGGGCTTTCATGAGTACTGCCTTGTGCTGGTTGATGGAAGCACCTAATAGGTTTGACCAGCCAATATGCCGATATGTTATAGTTAAGCTCCGGGCTTGTGGAGGGCCTGCACTGGACCTCTAGAGCCAACGTGGTGTCTCCAGCTTCCCTGCTGATGTGTCTGCAGATAGCCCTTTCATTTTGTGAGACAGGGTCTCACTGTGTAGCCCTGGCTGTCTTTGAACACACTACGTCAACCAGGCTGGCCTTGAACTCATAAAGGTCCATCTTTCTCTGCCTCCTGGGCTGAGTGCTGGGCTTAAAGATATATGCTACCACACTTGACTTTTATTAGACTTGAATTACGTGTGTGTGTGTGTGTGTGTGTGTGTGTGTGTGTGTGTATGTGTGCACGCGCGCGCACGTGTAGAAGTCAGAGAAAAACTTCCATGTGGGTTCCAGGGACTGAACTCAGGCCATCATGTTTGGCAGTAAGCACTTAACTCCCTGAGCCATCTTGCTGGCCCCAGAGAGCCTTTGGGGTAGCTTTAGACATGGGCCAGGGTGAGTGAGCCAACAGATGGCATGGGAGCTTTTCAAACTCTGGTCAGGGAAGGAGTCTCTGGGACTAAGACATTTCTGGCCTAGAGAAGGGCTCTCAGACAACAGGGAGCGGGGAGGGGGCGGGTGGGAATGGCTAGCTCAACCTGATAAGGTTATCGCCATAACCTTGCTTACTGTTCCTCCAGCTCTTCCTCATGGAAGAGCCCAGCACTCTCCTCAGTGGGTCACAAGTTTGTGGAGGCCCTTCCTGCGTCTTTTGACTGTTCCCTCTCCCTTGCAGGCTGACCCAGCTAGATGTGGATAGCCACCTTGCTCAGTGCTTGGCTGAAAGCACAGAAGACGTGGTGTGGTGACCTGCAGGCTGCCTTGCTGTATCCTCTCCTTCAAGCCTATATGCTGACATTGGATGTGGCTGCTGAGAGGTCTCGGGGACACCTGAGGGCTGGCTCCTTCTGGTTTTGTTCCTGGGCACGGGACATAGTGCTGGTCACTGACAGCAGGCAGCAGATCCCCTGCGGGCCCATTTTCATTGTCAGCCTCATTGGATTTGGAATCACCTAGGCGACACATCTCAGGGTGGAGACACATCTCAGGGTGTGCCTGTGAAACTGTTTCTAGAGATTAATTGGGAAAGGAAGAGCCACTTGAATGTGGGTGGCACCGTGGCCTGGGGTCCCACTGACTGAAAAGGGAAAAAGGAGAAATTGAGCTGTTTCTTGATTGGGGATGTGAAAAGACACACTTCTCACCTGTGCCCTCCCTGCCACAGACTGTACCTTCTTCAACTTGTGAGCCAGAATAAATCTTAAATTGCTTTCCAGTATTTTGTTATAGGGAGTAGAAAAAAAAAAAGCACTCAGGCAGGCAGGGACACCAGCATCTGTCACGAGGTAGAATTTGGTATCTTTACCCAAATTAGCATCTGTAACCAGGCAGCCCCTTTTCCTGACCCCAAGAGTGACGTACTGGGACATGTTCCACAGCCATTTTTTTCCTTTTTTTTTTCTTTTTTTCGGAGCTGGGGACCGAACCCAGGGCCTTGCGCTTGCTAGGCAAGTGCTCTACCACTGAGCTAAATCCCCAACCCCTCCACAGCCATTTTTTTTCTTTTCTTTTTTTTTTTTTTTTTTTTCCGGGGCTGGGGGCCGAACCCGGGGCCTTGTGCTTGCTGGCAAGCGCTCTACCACTGAGCTAAATCCCCAACCCCCAGCCATTTTTTAAAAAGAGAGAATTGTGTGTAGCAGGCATGTGTCTGTGTGGGGGTGTGCACATGTGGATGTAGTTACCTGTGGAGACCGGTGGAGAGCGTTGGATCCTCCGGAGCGACAGTGATGGGTAGTCGTGTACAGCTGGGGCTGTGCAAGAGCAGTGCGTCTTACGTGTCGGAACATCCTGCTAGACCTTCCAGTCGTGTTTTAACTTCCTCAGCGCACTCATCTCTCCACAAGGGCGCTGCAGGCTGAAGCTCTTCCCTCAGTTACTGAACTGAGGTCTTCGCCCCAGTGATGATGATGGAGCCTTTGGAAGGCAACAGATCACAAGGGTGGGGTTTCCTCAAGGGGACTGGTGTACTGACTGAAGGGGCTTTGGGGGACAGGAACCCCATTTCCACTTGAGACATAGCCTGAGGCCTGTCCTCAGTGTCCCTAGAACCCTCCGCGTTGACTCCTTGGTTTCCAGGACTAAGATGGCGGTGTGTTGTCTACCTAAGCTGGGGAGTGGCCTGGTTGTACAGCATTTGCCCAGCTTGAATCAACCCCTAGTTCAGCCCGATACTGGGAGGAATGAAATGTGTTCTGGCTGACTGGTACAGCATGTAGAGGTCTCCCTGACCTTATCTCTGCGGGGCAGGGCTCAGGGCTGTTTCAGTTCACATCAGAAGTAGCTCCTGAAGGAGACTCTGTAAGGGGGTGGGGGGAGATATGGCCATACCTCCGTCAGTCACATGTTCTGGCTGACTTGTAAGTGTAAGTGGCGTAAAAGCAAATTTGCATTGTTTTCTTCTTGTGCTCTTAAGCCCAGATTCTAAATAGTGGGCTCTGACACCCACTTAGGCCGAGCACTCCCTCCTCCACCTGACCCCCTCTGTGTTTTTTTTTTGTTTTTGTTTTTTTTTAGATTTATTTATTTTATTTATACAAGTACACTGTAGCTGTCTTCATGCACACGAGAAGAGGGCATTGGATCCCATTTACAGATGGTTGTGAGCCACCATGTGGTTGCTGGGAATTGAACTCAGGACCTCTGGAAGAGCAGTTAATGCTCTTAACCACTGAGCCATCTCTCCAGCTCTCCCCCCCCCCCCCTGTGTTTTGAACTCACTCCGTGACTGAGGGCAACTTGATTTTCCTGTCAGGACCTCCTCAGTGCTGGGATTACAATGTCCCCTACTAAGCTTTCTTGTGTTGGATATTGTCTACAGAAACAAGTGTTGGCCTGGGGCCGGGGACAGGCATGGTCTGAAAGTCCAAGATAACCAGAAAATCTGTGTTTTCCTTTCAAAAATGGTTTCAATGGGTTCCACGTGGTGTCTCGAATCTGTAACCACAGCAGGTGATGGAGAAGATCAGTTCACGCCCAGCCTCTCCTACAAAGTGAACCACGGCCAGCCTGGACTACAGGAGACTGTCTCAGAACACAAACTGAAAGGGTTTCAGATAAACCACAAAACACATGAAACGGGCTGTGGTGCAGCATAGTGCTCAGTGAGGACTCACCAGGTGTGAGGGCTCACCAGGTGTGAGGGCTCACCAGGTGTGAGGACTCACCAGGTGTGAGGGCTCACCAGGTGTGAGGGCTCACCAGGTGTGAGGACTCAACTCACCAGGTGTGAGGGCTCACCAGGTGTGAGGACTCACCAGGTGTGAGGCCTGGGTGCTGCCTAGAATCCTTCGAAAAACTCAACACTGCCCAAAACTGGCTGTGTTGCCAGGTGAAGAGGCACATTTCAAAGGCTGCCATCTTGGGGTTCTTCTAGAGGAGAACGGAGAGGTTAAGTGTACACAGATGAGAGAGGACTCCCTGGTCACAGGCTGAAAAGTCTGACAGGATACCTGCAGGTTGGAGATGCTGGCGTGCCGGCAGCTGACTGAGTCTAAAGGCAAGGCTTAGAAGCAGTGACACCAATGCTGTGGGTCTCTGTCAGACGGCCTGGAGTAGGTCCCAGGGAAAGTGGGGGAAGACCAAGCCTGGAGCTCTGATATAAGTGGCTAAATGGTATCTACCGAGGAGGGCTCTTCACCTGGTCTTGTGAGACTCAAACTAGTCTCTAGAAATGTTCTCACAGATACCCCAAAATGATATTCTCTCAGGTTTCTGGAAATCCCTCATCTAGTCAGCTGGTACATTTTAACTTCAACCCCAACGCTATAATCTTAGAAAGTAAAGCAATGGGAATCCCAGAGCTGGGAGAGCGTGCGTGCGTGCGTGCGTGCGTATGTGTGTGTGCACACCCATCCAAATCCCCAAAACACACCAGGAGGAAGAGGGCATGCGTGGGACTCTTCAGTCGCAAGGACAGACTCAGGTCATGGGGATTGGGACATGGGCACTGAGCAGGCAGGTGTGTGGGTCACCCGTTCTTCTGTGGTGAGAACCTGATTGTATCCTGGGAAGGGGCTCTTAAGGAAAACAGAATAAAACCCTTTGCCTCCCCCAAACCCCTACTTTGAGTTCAAATAACAACAGGAAGGGTATTTTCATCAAAGTCTTTAATGGATGTGCAAGAAAGAGTAAGAACGACCCTTGGCCGTGGAGGGCGAGGACATCGCCCACAGAAGGAACGTCGGCCGGCGATGGGCTCCACTGATCAATTGTACAAAACCACATGGTTACTGCGTTACAATCATGAAGTCACCAGTGTTTGTGACCACCATTTTTCGAAAGACACACGCTCTCTTGCCCGGAGCTGTTTGCAGACGTTTGGGTATTTCCCAACCCCCCCCCCCAAGTCACATTTCAATACATCTTTCACTTTCTTTAATTTATAAAACAAATTACTATATATAAAAAAACCTCCCCCTCTGGTGGGCACAATATTATTCACATTTGTACATGAGCAGCCAAACCAGTAACCAGCAAGTCATTTGGCAATAGGGCAGTATCTAAATAAACACCCCCATTTCTAACAAACCAAGGGTCCCTGTGCTGGTTGGGCAAAGGGGTTGTTGCTGTCCCTAGGCAGCACGCTGGGAGCAAAGGAGCTTGCAGGAGCCTGTTTGCATTTGGACCATCTGTGGGCTCTTAGTAGCTCAACTCATAGGCAGCGTGACTGCACGGGCCGCAGACTGGGACTCCCGCCACTTGGACCCCCCCACCCCCAGGCTAGGCTGCATCCCCCCAGAGAGCCCCCAGGCTGGGCAGGGTACCCATGGGAGGACCGCAGGCTGGGCTGGGTACCCCTGGGAGGCCCGAAAATTGGCTCTTAGGCTCTATTTGCATTTTTTGACTAGTTGTTGGGGGACATGTCTTACCAATGGACACCAGGGAGTGCTGGCTGAAGTGTGTCCATGTTCAATAGGAGTCACAGAGCCACCCAGAAGCCTGGACTTGGGATATGGTGTCAGAAGCCTGGGCTGCCTGTTCTGTCCCAGCACCGTGGACCTGGGTGTGGCTGTGATGTGTTCAGTGCCAGACATGGCGATGGCCTGAGAAACCTGAGTGTGTATTGGGGGTGAGGGCTGTGGGCGGCCACTGGGCGTCACGGAGAAGCAGAGCAGCACTGTTAACAACGCCTCTGGAATTTTTGTTTTTCTCTCACTCTGATCTTTGTCAGGGCCACCCTCCCCCAAGGCATGAAAGCAAACATGACAGGAGCCCAGACTTCACTCTGCCTGACGTGGAGACTCAGGGTCTCCATCTGGCAGGGTTGGGGGTGTGAGGCATGTTTGCCCTATGGGCCAGCCTGGCTTGGGTGGACCTGGGGTGCTCTGTCACTTCCGGTGTCCCTTCTCCATCTCCTGCCCATGACAAAGGTGGATAAGCCATGGCTCCTACCACACTGGACCTGCTAAGGGGTTAGCTGACCTCGTCCCAGAAAGCCCTTGGGCTGGCCTCCGGAACTAAGCTAAAGAGGAGGAGGATGGCTGAGCACAGCAGTTACAGAAGCAGGCGTGCTTCCTCGGGAAGAGTGAGGGATTATGGGTAGTCTGTCACTTTAAGGCTAGGGTCCATCACACACGTTGTCTTTAAATTTCCTAATCTGGAGTATTAATGATAAAAATATTTTCCAAAAAATCTAATGTAGTAACAGAAGACATCTTGGAGGCACTGGCTAGTGTTTTCAGAAATATATTTTGTGCGGACTTAGTTTTCAATTACTTTCCCTTTTTGTTTATTTATTTGGTTTACTGGTGCTTTGGTGAGCAATGTTTTAGAATCTCCGTGATCCAATTTCTCCCCCCCATCAGAGTCCGAACGGCTGGGCTGGTGGGAACAGTACCACCAACCTGGCCGGGGTGTCCCTTCGGCCTCGGCCTACCACAGCTAGCTGCCCTAGGTATGAAAATACTTGTTAAATATTAACAACAGAACTTACCGGGATTTAGAAAACGTTCCGAATCTGTAACAATTCTTGTTGCAGCACAACATCCCTGCAGGCACTTGGGTGCCCGTCCCCTGCCTACGTTCTGCCTGCTCGGAAAGCGCAGCTCCTCCTCGTGTGGGGGGCTGCGTTGGGGACATCAGGCGGGTGCCACAGAAAAAAGGCATCAGAGGAAGCTTCGACATCATCAGTACACTTTATTCCTCAGGGCATTACACGCTAACTTTTCCTGGAGCGGATCAGTGCATCGAGTTCTGTCTCTGTGGAAGATGTGCGTCTTTCAAGACAGCGTGGCTGTCTCACCCTCTGGTAGGGCCGCCATGGGCACAGGAAGTGGTTCCTTCCAGCACAAAGCCAGCCTCTGGGGCCTGGACACAAGAGATTGCTCTGTCTAGAAGTGCCTGTTGGATGCCCCCTCTGCGGTCTTGGTGGCCAGCATCCCTCTCTGGCTGCTTGGAGCCTCAGTGTCTGGCCTGGCATGCATATGCTGTAGTTAGGGGTAAAGTGACAGGGTCATTCACAGGTGTGTCCACAACAGAGATGCTCATGGCCTCACACGGACTCCTCAGCAGACAGCAGAAGCGGGTTGATGTACTCAAAGCCCTCGAACTCGGACTGGTCGATTCTCTTTATGACGTCCCTGAAAACATGAGAGGGCGGAGAAGAGTGTTAGCCGTGTCCCTCCCTCAGGCACCGTCCTTCCCACCAGTCCACACTTTAGAGTCAGGGACCTGAGCATGGGCCATGCCACTGGCCCAGAGGTCCTGGCTGCTCAGGACACGTTCCACGGAGACACTTGTGGGTGCAGGTCAGGGTGCCCGGGACTTACTCATCATCTGGGGTCAGCTGTACGGGCTCGCTGGTGAACTGCGTGTCGAAGTTGTCCAGGCCATAGTCATCCGTGATCTGGGGCTGGAAGGGAGGCAGGGTCTGCTTCTTTTCGAGCTGTGAACATTGACAAGGGAGAGGTCAGATGCGTGCTGAGCAACCCCTCTACCCTCATAGGTTCTTTGTGTGCAAACAAATCACAGAATAAAGTGGGAAGCTCAGCTTTTCAACATTCCTGGTATTTGAACAACACTTTCCTCCTTAAAGCACAGAATCTAGGAGAAACTATGCAATACCAGGAAAAGCAAACAAGTTAAAAAGGTTCTGGACATATGGACCCTGGAGAAGTGTACCTAGAAAAAAATGTTACTGTTGGTGGCTGAAAGCTTGTGTATGCAAGTGTGCATGTTGGTTCTCGTTCGTTCTCTCTCTCTCTCTCTCTCTCTCTCTCTCTCTCTCTCTAAACCTGACCGTAATGGTATTTGGGTGTGAAAACCCCCTCACCTAGATGGACACTGGGAGAATCCATCTTCAATCCTCCTCTCTTCACCCTAACCCTGTCATCTCCATCTCTTAATTTCTCACTACTTAGAATGGGACCCTCTAGTCCGGCAGGGAATGAACAGTCATCAGGAGAAACTCTGGTGTCTGACGTGTGCCACATGGCACCGTGATGCATGTGGAAGAAATCCCCCTCACAGTCCCACACACCAGGTGTTGTTGGTGACGGTGACACATGCCTTTAATCCCTGCACTCGAGAGGCAGGTGGATCTCTGAGTTCGAGGCCAGCCTGGTCAGTCAACAGATAAAACGATTCTTCTTTATCAAGCAGGGCTCTTGGGCCACACAGGGGTAATGACACAGTGGGGGCATTCCTGAGGATTTGGTGCACTGCCTTCTGTCCAGCATTCACTCCACTCTTTCAGGGGGGAGGTGGCTGACAGTTGGTCCCAGAGCAATGTGAAGATTTGTCCTATGGGCCACACTGCCCTGCATGGGCTCGGGATGCAGGCCTTATGTGGCTGGCATGGGAGCAGAGGTGACATTTCCTTTTTTTTTTTTTTTTTCCCGGAGCTGAGGACTCAGGGCCTTGCACTTGCTAGGCAGTTGCTCTACCACTGAGCTAAATCCCCAACCCCGACATTTCCTTAGTATCTCTAAAGATGGCTCTGAGACAGGGATCAGTGTCCGGCTTACAGTTGGCATCTCAGTTCTTAGAAACAAACCTGATCCGACGGAGGAGTATAGTATATGTGGGTGACTGAACGAGAAAATGGATGGATGGGTGTGGGGAGAGGTGGATGGAGAGGTGGTGGGTTCACAATGAGTAAGGACGGGGTTGGGGATTTAGCTCAGTGGTAGGCGCTTGCCTAGCAAGCACAAGGCCCTAGGTTCGGTCCTCAGCTCCAAAAAAAAAAAAAAAAAAAAAAAAAAAACCAAAAAAAAAAAAAAAAAAAAAAAAAAAAAAAAAAAACCCCGAAAAAAAAAAAAAAAACCCCCCAAACACCTTTATTTCCTGGGTTGGGGCACACCCCCGAGGTTGCCAAGGACGTCCAAAAAAGGCCCTGGGTTGGGCCCAAACCCCCAAAAAAAAAAAAAAAAAAAAAAAAAAAAAAAAAAAAAAAAAAAAAAAAAAAAAAAAAAGACCCAAGACTGGGTAACTTACGAGGACTTGGCGTTTGCCCTTGTGCTCCTAGGGGGACTCCTTACCCACGATGAAGTACCCTGAGCTCATGCTTGCAGCCTTACCATTCAGGGGTCTCAACCCACCCACACCTAACCCCTCCCTCACCCCCTCCCACACCCCAGAGGTTCCCAGTAGAGTTTTAGGAGCACACTTGGCTGTGTAGAACCCAACCGGCTGTGTTACCAAGCACAAGTGAGGGCGAGTGTGGGTAGGAGGGGGAACTCCTTGCCACATGCATCACGGTGCTGTGTGGTGATACCAGAGTCTCTCTCGAGTGCTGCTCATTTATTTCCCTGTGGACTGGAGGGTCTACTTCTAAGCCATAAATGGCGGAGAAGGCAGCACACGTGAGTACAGGACAGTGGTGAGACCTTGCCAAAGGGAGAAGGTAGCACTAAGTCTGGCAGCCTCTGGAGTAACTCCAGAGCTCTTGATGGGTCTGCTCTGAATACACTAGTCAGCACCGAGGGATAATGGGGAGTCGGTTCCCAGCACTGTTGTGGGTGGGGAGACTAGCAGCGGTTACATGGATAGCATTGGCCATTCTGATTCTTTGTATCCAAGCCAAAGAAATGCCCCAGAGGCCAGGATGGTGCTGTTACTGTTGCCTGCTGAAGCCTGGGCTATGAGGGTTGGTCCTCGGCTACAGGTGCTGGTCCTGTTCAGTCTCAAGGGTGGGGAGCTGTGCCTGGGGCTAGTAGCAGTTGTGATCCTGTTTCTGATGACTCCCCCTGGTCACAGTTCCCATAACTGCCTCCAACACCTGTCTGTCTCTAGAGCCCCGTGCCTGGGCCTCCTGGGTGTGGCCCTTCATCCTATCCTCCTCTATTTTCCTCCTCTCCTGGCCATAGGCTCATCCCATGACCATGGGCCCAGTCTTTCCTTTTTCTTTGGCAGGATGCCTGAGAAACCAGAAGGTTTCTGTGACAGTCTGTCCTCCCATTTGCTCTCCTCTCTGGAGTAAAATCTTTTCATCTAGAAGCCTTGGACCTACTATTTTAAAACTTTTAAAAATTACATTTATGAGTGGGTACACGGGAGAGCAGGGCACGGGTATGAATGTTTGAGGACAACTTCCAGGGGACAGTTCTCTTACTTTACCATATGCGTCCTGGAAATATAACTCAGGCTGTCAGCTTGGTGGCAAGCACCTTTCTACCCACTGAGCAATTATCTCACTGGTCTGGGTCTGTTTAAATTAACCGACGCTGGGCAGGAGTGCAGGCTATCAATTTCCTGTCAGCTCTCACCGGTGGGAACTGATGTCAAGGGAGCTTGTTTTAGCCACAATCTGACTCACTCCTCAAGGTGGCCAGTCACCACCTGCCAGGTACCTGGAACATAGTGGGTTTGATAGCAGGTGGTAGCGATGCCCAGATGGCTGCTTCAGCTCTTCCCAGTTCATGGTGGGTCAGGGACTTGGACCATCGCAAAGATACATACCTCAGAGATCTGACATGCTGTCAAACCCCTATGGAGTACCAAGACAAGGAGGGTCTGTGGATAGACCCTTGTAGTAAGCAGCCCCAGCCAAGCATCCTCGGGGAGCCAGGATTTTGCTGTATGGACCCATTTCTTTCAGAACCAATTTCCTGACCCGTCACATCTCTGCCTGGGACAGTGTCCAATAACTTTCCTATGGCCTTTATGCTAATATCCAAACCTTCTGGTGGAGACTTGGCAGGGAGGGGTATGCCGGATGGGCCATGGTGGACTTTGTGTGCTCAGTGGAACATATGTTCTTACCCTCACATCCCAGAGGAGGAGGGGCAGGAGGCCTGATCCCATAGGCCCTGGAGACAGCTGGCAGCGGCCTCCCTTCTGATGCTATCCTTTCTTCAGGGCACTGGAGGGGAATGGCAGAGGAGCCCATGGCTAAGGCTTAGGGAGGACCCTAGCACCCAGCTCTGGGGTCGTCTCTGTTCTGAGTCTGGAGAGGAGAGGCTTAAAGGGTCTGGCGGCACAAGGTCACTGTGAGGGATGTTGTGCCATGCAGACGGTCCTCAGGCCGCTCTCTGGGATGGGCCTTGAAGGCTGTTGTCTCTCTTCCCAGAAGAGGTCTCACCTGTGTAATTTATCAAGACCATCCCGCTAGACATGTCTGAAGCAGAAATCCAGCATTTGGCTTGAACCTCCCTCCCTAGTCTGCAAGGGCAGCCACTGCTATGCCTACTTGAGCTTCTCATGATTCCCTCTGCCCCATGACTCAGGGCGGAGGACGGTCCTGGGGGACTTTTAGAACAGAATGTGCCAGAGGTAGGCATGGTGGGCTGGTTCCTGCCAGTCTCCACCGGCTCCCCCAGCCACTTACAGGGACCTCGCCCCACAAATAAGCCATTCCAGAGTTCAGATCTCCTCAGCTCAGGTGTCTCGGAGGCTCAAGTTACATGTTGGCTGCCACTTCTGTCTTCCAAAACCCAAGCCGGGGGTGTGTGGGGAGTGGTGGGGGAGCTAGGGACAAGCCTGGCCTCCTCTTGCTCCAAACAGACAAAAGATAGCACAGCCATATAGACTATAATCCCTGAACTATACACCCATGCCAGCTAGCCTTGGGCAGATCTTAAAAGAATAGCGTTAAGTGCCCCAAGGCCCAGGGACTCCGACCCACCAGTTACCCCCAAGGCTGCACAGTATTGACAAGAGCAGTGCTAGGTCAGTTAGGGGGAAGGGACTGGATTAGTAGCCTCTCTACTGCTGTCCCAGTGTGGCTCATGTGGAAACATTTCCTTTGCTGCCCACATCCGCCTCCTTCCTCCTAGCACCAGTCAGTACCAGGGACAAGCACCCTGTGTTCTACTGTGACACCTCTGGACCTGTGCTCCCACGTCAGATGGACAGTCCTGAAGTCCTGCATTTACTGTAGCTCACGCTGGGCTGCGTGGTCCTAAGAAGCCCTGGGGTGCAGTACCTCAGCAGGAGGGACGCAGAGTGACCATCTCAACATTTAGCATCCCCAAGAAACTAGACGTGAGTCCCGACAGACATGCTATGCAAGCTGCCCAATAACTTAGGAACCAGGAAGTGGGGTCCTACCCAAGTGACCATCAGTGGGCGAATGGACAAATGCATGGTCCATCTGTGCAATGCGACAGTAGGTAGCCATGAAGGCATGTGGCATGTGGCACGTATGTTGCCATGACAAGGATGAGCCTTGAAGATGCTTTACCAGGCAAAGGGTGACTGAGTGCAAGGCCACATACTAGCTGGGCCCCCTTTCAAGGGAGAGTTGAGAAACCTCAAGTTGCAAGTGGGTACAGCCAGGGAAGGGGAGGGTAAGGCGGGTGTGGCAACCCATGGCATGAGTCTCCTGGCAATAATGGCTCCATGCCCACTCTACTAAAAAGTTCAGTGCTATGTGTATGATGCAGTGGAAGACCTCCTCGGCCCCTCTTGCTGCTCAAAACCACTTGGCTGTCCAACCTAGAGTGAGCTGGGCTAGAATGAGACACTGTATCATATCCACTCAAGGATGATTAGGGAAATGAGACATTGTATCATATCTGCTCACAGATGGTGAGGGAAGACTGATTGGACATGAGGGTCTGGCTGCCACTGATGCCATGCAGGAGTGCAGGGGCAGGGGCAGGGGCAGGGGCAGGGGCAGGACTCAGATCCTGCAGGCTCAGATGAGGTGGACCCCAGTGAGGCAGGCTCAGAGGAGCAGCAAGGAGGATAGTGGCTAGGAGAGACAAGTAGAATTCTCCCTGTGCTTTGCTGAGGGATGTGTGAGGTCAGCACATGCCTCAGTGGAGGTGATGGGTTCCAAACGCTGGGGTAGGCTGTTGCCACTACTGAGCCTAGGCTAGGCAGTGGCTACATTGTGAAGATCTATGCTAGCAATAAAAGTATTGCTTCTCTCTGGTGCTACCTGAGCAAGGAGATGAAATTAAAAGCTCACAAAATGGGTTTTGAAGTATCTGACGGCTGGTGAGCTCCTGTGGCCAAGGTGAGGTGGTTCAGCAGGTAACAGCTCTTATTGCCAACGCAGAGAACCCGAGTTTTCCCCAGACTTAAATGGTGGAAGGAGAGAACTGACTCTCGGAAGTTGTCCTCTGACCTCCATGTGTGCGCGCACAAACGCACATAAATGCTAGAAAAAATGTTGACGCTCTGACCTCTGACTAGATACTTACACCTGAAAAAGGAAGAGAACCTGATGTTTTGACTAAGTAATAATGCAGCTCTAGATGAGTCATGGGTTGTGGGGTATCGTCTTTCCTGATTGCTTTCTGTCTCTATGGCCTGGCTCCCCCCCCCCATTCCTCCCAGTACCCACAGACACAAACAGTCCTGTGAATACAGTAACTGCTTGTGTATTGTGTGACAACATCCTGTTCTTCTTGGGGAAGGAATATGGCCATTGGTGCTGGCTGTGAGTCATCTGGAAGAATCAGGGTGGGGTTGTGGGGTTGTGGGGGGAGGGAGGGGATGAAGGTGTCCGCTGTCCCAGAGTTGGGCACGTTCTGGATCTACTCAATGGGCAAATCTTTAAACTTTTCTTCAAAGGGTGTATTTTATAGGTGACATTTCAGTGACTTTTCAATTCTTTAGTTTGAAACAAGTTGAAGTTTTTCTCCTAATATCAGGAATGGTCTCAGGTCAGAGCCAACGTCTGTGCTTGCTACCCTGCCCAGTAACTGGTGACAGCAGGATCAGGTTCTTGGCAGCATTGGAAAACCAACCATGACGCTACAGAAAATGACCAGATGCCGCGTACCAAGTACCCAAGTGCACACGGGCCCGTTCTACCATTAGATTGGCCCACCTCAAAGAAGGGGCACGGGTGACCCTTGAGGCTTACCAGGTCCCAGTCTATGCTTCGGAAGAAGGCGTGGGACTTGATGTCGGAAAACCCAGTCTGCGGCCGGCAGCCAAGCCTCTCTTTGGGATCCTGGGGGTCAGAGTTCAAACAAGGATGAGTTGGGACTCCTGAGGAAACCCCTGGTTCAACCTCAGCCCAAAGGGATGACCCAGCTTCCCTCACAGGAGTTCACTGTCTCCAGCTGTTTTCCTGTCCAGCTGGGTCTGACCTTCCCTCTGTTGGGGTTCCTTTCCTGGTGGGTTACTTTCTCACTGTTTGTTTTGCTATATCAATAAAAATCAAACTCAAACATCACAGAGCCCCAGTGCCAGGGCGGGTGATCAGCTGTACAGAACAGCTGGGGGTGGCTGACAGCTGGTAATAAACATCTTTAGTAGTGGAGGGACTCCTATCCACCCACTCCATCCCATGGGTAACCTGATCCCAGAGGGTCACAAGAGATGGTCTGTCACCACAGCCAAAGCGTACCTTATTTAAAAATCCTTTCAAGACGTGTGAGGCCTTGACAGACAGGAAACGAGGAATCCGAATTGGCTTTTCCAGGATAACTGTGAGGACAGGGGCCGGATGAGAAGACTCCTTGTCAGTGTTTGCTCTTCCTGGTAGCCTACAAGGTCCCTGAACCCTGTTCTTTTTTTCCCCCAGGGACAGAATGTTGGTATGTATCCAGACTGGTTTTGAACTCCTGACCTTCCTACCAGCCTCTTGAGTAACTGAGATTACAAGGCCATGTGACCCACACCTGGTTTGAGCCCCATTTCTAAGCCAGAGCTCATACTTGTAGCCCTGGAATCCATTCTTGTTCCAGAAAGCCTGCTGGGCCCTTCTAGGGACCTCCTGGTGGCACCCGGTTGCACTTATCACAGAGCCTTAGCTGTTCATGTACTACCTTTTGGTTGTAGGCATGTGGAGGACTCTGAACACTGGTCACCAGGGGGCGCCGAGGGACAGCCCTGAGGGGGCATATCAGTAGCTATTAACTCATCAGGAGCAAGGGGGGACCTGCACCGGCTACAAGGGAAAGCCCTGGGTGGGCAGAAGGGGGCTCTGGCTAAATCAGGGTATTTATTCTGTTTCTAGGTCACCTCACTTTATATTCTCTGCCAGAGGAATGGATTCGTAAGTGTTTGTATTGGTGCTGAGGCACAGCTCCAGTCGGGGCAACACACCATCCTTACCTCTGAGAGGGAAAGAAAGGGACATGCAGAGGCGGGAGGGAGTGGATACACCGTGGGCCACCAACCTTGGAAAAGGTAGTCTTCAGTATTCATGTCAGGGTTGTCTGTGATGATGTCAAAGGGGGAGCGCCCAGCCATCATCTCAAACATAAGGACACCCAGCGCCCACCAGTCCACGCTGAACCCTGTGGAAAAGCGGGCGGAATCACTAGGCAGGGGTTGGCTGGGAAGTGGCCAAGAGAGTCAGCATCCATCTCCCTGGGCAGCCAGACTGCCCTTCATTCACTGTGCTGGGCATCTGTGTCCAAAAAAAAGCTGTGATTCCTCATCTGCTCTGTGGGATACCTATGCTGTCCCTGGCCCTTCAGCTCTGCTGGGGCATCTCTGCTACACAAATTATCATCACTGTCGTCGTCATCATCAGCATCAGCATCATCATCATCATTATCATCATCATCACCACCGTCATCATCACCATCACCATCATCATCACCATTACCATCATCATCATCATCATCATCATCATCATCATCATCATCACCATCATCTAGAGATAGTCTCTTGCTATGTAGTCCAGGCTGGCCTTGAACTTGTGAGTCCCCTGTCTCAGCTTCCTAGTGCATGGCACCAGAACTGATAGAGTTTTCTCCTGATTTGATTTAAAGTTACAAAGCCTGCCTCTCACTGAGGAATGTGGCTCAGTGGTAAAGAACTTTGTTCACATGTGCAAAGCACATGTTTCACCCCCACTGCCAAAACACACAGAACTCACAGAACCCCTCTGAGATGAGAAAACACTGCTACAATTTCCTCTTTATTCATTCACTACTTTTTCTTTTTTAGATTTATTTATTCATTTTATATATATAAGTACACTGTTGATCTCTTCAGACACACTAGAAAAGGGCATCAGATCCTATTACAGATGGTTGTAGGACACCATGTATTTGGTGGGATTTGAACTCAGGACCTCTGGAAGAGCAGTCAGTGCTCTTAACTGCTGAGCCATCTCTCCAGTCCGTTTGTTTGTTTTTTTGTTTTGTGACAGGGCTTCTTTTTTTTTTTTTTTTTTTTTTTTTTTTTTTTGGAGCTGGGGATCGAACCCAGGGCCTTGCGCTTCCTAGGGCAAGCCTCTGCCACTGAGCTAAATCCCCAACCCCGTGACAGGGCTTCTTTTTGTAGACCTGGTTGTCCAGGAACTAACTCTATAGACCAGGCTGGCCTCGAACTCAAGAGAGCTGCCTGACCCTGCTCCCTGATGCTGGGATTAAAAGTATGGGCCAATGCTGCCTGCCTGCCTGCCTGCCTGCCTTTCTTTTTCTAATGTTCAAATGCTAAGTTTTTTTAGGCAGCAGGAGGATTAGCCTTCAGTCTTGCCTGGCCATCCCCTACCATCTCTGAAACAGTCCCCCTGCTCCAGCACACACAGAAATAGGGTCAGTTAGAACCCTGTCATGTTCTAGACTGATTTCTGCCTCTAGTCTTTCCTTCTCTGGTTACTGAGCAACTTCAAGTGAAGCAGCTTCCAGGAACCCAGTCATTCTCTTGGATCGGTGACCCACACACGCTGCCTGCCACACACTCATTTATGTGATGGTGTATTTATGACCGGTTTCGCCGGTCACCGTCACGAGTCAGGGATAGACAACTCATGCCTGTAATCCCACCTGCACAGCAGGACACACACTGCATGCTACATACCCTCCTCCATTACATGCATGTACATGTACCTGTATATGTATGCCCCACCCCAGGTGCATGTGACTGTTTCCACCAAGAGAAGGAGTGGAAGTACATTGTCATGTCTACGGGGTCCCCTAGATCTGGATCCTGACGAGGGCACTTTTGCCATTCCCAAGGGCGCTTTGTTTCTTCCACATATGCATGGCCAGTGGCTATCAGCTTAGGGGTGCTGTGACCCCACCTGGGTCTGCTTGTCTTTGCTTCATGTTCCCTTTTTTCCTCCCTGGCCTTAGGGACTCCTCAGGGAGAGGAATGTTATTTGTCATCTGGTGGCCCTCAGGAGGTATGCAGGGGATAATCATCTGGGTTCCCGCTCTGAGTGAAGTCACCAGCTGGGGAGACTTCTGGATCACACTCACCGTACTCTTCTCCTCGCAGGATTTCGGGGGCGATATAGTTCGGGGTTCCACAAAAAGTGCTTGTTGTGTCGCCGGGGCCTAGGCCTTCCTGTGGGGACAGAGTGACCAGGAGGGTAAATCTCACACGGAGTAGCTCTCCAGTGATTCTCCACTGTCAACCAGAAAACTGACATAGAGTTACAGGCCTGGGTGCCTCAGTATGGCCACCACTGAGCTAATGCCTCGTCAGGGAATACTTCTGCAGGATGCCAAGGGCACACACAGGCAATCGATTTGCGGGGGGACAGACGAGGTGGGCACCTTGCACATGCCGTAGTCCGTCAGCTTAATGTGTCCATCGGCATCGAGGAGGACGTTGTCCAGTTTTAGGTCCCGGTAGATGATCCCTCTCTCGTGTAGGAAGTTGAGAGCGATACAGATCTCGGCAGCATAGAACCTGAGGTGGGGGGCATTCTGTAGTCAGTAGAGGGACAATGGCAGGCAGCCAGACAGGAGCCCCGTGAGGTATCCTGGTCCTCACTGGGGAGATGCGAGTGTAGATTGTAGTGAGATCCACTTCCTGCCCACCACAGCCAGAGTAAGTGAAGAGAACTCGGGACCCTGGACGCCCCGTGTGTGGTTGGTGGGAATGAAACCCTCAGAACATGAAAGCTAGGGTTGTGTGCAGCTCAGTGGGAAAGCTCCTGCCTTGCTTACATAAGTACTAGGACAAACAAGCAAATAAGCATGAAAAACAGAAAGGTGCGTATCACACTAATGCATGCATGCCTGAGGCTGGAGACAGCAGAGGAGGCCCAGTAGTAACAGTGAATATGAGGAAATGCTGCTATGATATCCATTACCCTGTATCCATGTTTTAAAAACCGAAGGGAGGGGTTGGGGATTTAGCTCAGGGGTAGAGCGCTTGCCTAGCAAGTGCAAGGCCCTGGGTTCGGTCCCCAGCTCCGAAAAAAAAAAAAAAGAAAAAAAAAAAAAAAAAACGAAGGGAAAAAAAATGGAAGTGGGGTCTCAAGCCATGTTGAACGCCTATGCCTGTAGCAATCTTATTCATAAAAGCTAAAACAGGGAAGTAATGGATAAAGGAAGCACGGGTAAGGTGGAGTGGCTCATGCTTGCAGGTTTGAGGCAGGTCTGGGTCACACAGTAAATCCCACTGAAGAGGAAGAAAGGGAAGAGGAATGGGGATGGGGAGAGAGTAGGCCCTCGGTGCAACGGAATATTACCCAACCTTTGAAAGGAAAGGGTTTCCAACAGGCCGCATGGCGAATCAGGAAGACGACATCATGCCAAGTCAAATATACAAGAAAACAGATAATCCAGGATTCCACTCAGGGCACTCTCTGGGATCAGACAGGAGGGATGGAGATGAGGAGCCTTGGAATCAGCATTCCAATGTGAGATGGCAAGGAGTCATTTGCTGTCTCTGCCCCCTTTCCCTAAAAGTAGCCTCGGTGACTCACAGGACTTCATACGGGGAAAACTAAGTAGGAAGGGGCCATCGAGGAGAAGCTGAGGACAGAGGGCTGGATGGCATCTGTCCAAGGCCAGAAACGGAACCGGGGACTCTCTCCTGATGCTAGTCAAGGTCTTCTGTATTCTAGCGCTGAGGGAATGTGGACTTTACAGGGAAGAGGACAAAGCCAAGATGTCACAGTTGTAAAAACAAGACAGCCGGGAGCCTGGCCTCTTGGGCGAGGGGCTTCCACTGAAAGTCTAGGGAGGGACCGGTCTTGGGTGCAAAGCTCCCAAGATTCTCCCAGAGGCTTTGGATTTTCTTTTCTTTTTTTAAAAAAAGGTTTATTTATTTATTGTATTATGTGAGTACATGGTCACTGTCTTCACACACACCAGAAGAGGGCATAGGATCCCATTACAGATGGTTGTGAGCCACCATGTGGTTGCTGGGAATTGAACTCAGGACCTCTGGAAGAGCAGCCAGTGCTCTTAACCTCTGAGCCATCTCTCCAGCCCCCTTAGATTTTCTTATACCACGGCAAGGTCTCAACTTTGCCACCTTCTGCCCGAATCTCGCCCCCTCTTCTCACTGCTGGCCTTCTGAGGAAATCCCCAGGCCACGCTCCTTTTGGACTCACCTGGCGTGTTCCTCTGGAAGCTTCCTCTGCCTCTGCATGTGGAACATGAGGTCCCCCCCGTTGACATACTCGATGACCAGGAACAACCTGGCGGGAGAGAAGGGCAATGGATCAGGGACCGAAACCACCCTGAAATATGCTGTAGGCAAGGTACCACCAACGAGGCCGGAGTGTGTGGAACCTCCGTGGGGGTTGTGAGTCATCCCAGGTGCTGACCTGCTGCCTCTTACAGAGATTCATAAGTGAACAAAGCAAAGAGGTGATGGGCCACCCGGGAGCTCCTGGGGTCAGGGAAAACGTCAAGGTTGAAAGGGAGGTTGAGGCTGAGTTTGGCTTTGAACCAGTGAGGTGTGAGGCATGATTTCAGATGCTGACATTTGGGGTCTAAAGCTGTGTTAGATGATAGATGTGGCTTCATCACGTGATGCCAAGGTAGGGCACTGTTTTTAGAAAATAAGGAATAAGGACTTAGTCTGGGCAGTGGCGGTGCACTCCTTTATGAGGTTTTATTTTCTTTTCTTTTCTTTTTTTTTTTTTTTCAGAGCTGGGGACCAAACCCAGGGCCTTGCACTTGCTAGGCAAGCGCTCTACCACTGAGCCAAATCCCCAACCCCTGGTGCACTCCTTTAATCCCAGCACTCGGGAGGCAGGGGCAGGCAGATCTTTATGAGTTTGAGGCCAGCCTGGTCTGCAGGAGTGAGTTCTAGGACAGCCAGGGCTCCACTGAGAAACCCTGTCCTGAAAAAGACAAATCAACAAACACAGAAACAAAGAGATAGACTTGGGCGTCACTTGCCTATTGGTTCATCTCTGTATTCCCAATGGTGCTAGGTCTGTTTTAGGGGTTAAAAACAATAGGCCACGATAAGGCAGAGATGGAGGCCAGAGGCCCTGGGATCAAGGATAGGAGAATAAGTGACCAAACATGAAGCAGAGGATTGATGGAGCACGGGGAGGACCAGAGCACGGGGAGGACTGATGGAGCCCGGGGAGGACTGATGGAGCATGAGGAGGACTGAAGGAGCACAGGGAGGACTGATGGAGCATGGGGAGGACTGATGGAGCATGAGGAGGACTGATGGAGCATGAGGAGGACTGAAGGAGCACAGGGAGGACTGATGGAGCATGGGGAGGACTGATGGAGCATGAGGAGGACTGATGGAGCATGAGGAGGACTGAAGGAGCACAGGGAGGACTGATGGAGCATGGGGAGGACTGATGGAGCCCGGGGAGGGAGGAGCATGGGGAGGACTGAAGGAGCATGGGGAGGACTGAAGGAGCATGGGGAGGACTGAAGGAGCACAGGGAGGACTGATGGAGCATGGGATGAGGAGAGAGCAAAGAGCTGTGGGGCCATCCTGGATCAGAGGGACAAAGAGGGGATCTATGGGCCAGGTGCCCAGGCTAAGTATAGGGCAGGTGAGCATATCAGGGGAACACTGTTTAAGGGTTGACAGCTCTAACTTCTGTATATTGATGGACCCCCAGGAACATGTAAATGGGCAAGATCAGGAACCATAGTTGTGCCTGTCCATCTGCTGAGAGGGAGTCTGTGTGGATCAGGGAGAAGAAAATGAGGAGGAGCAAGGCTTGACTGAAAGGAATTGCCAGTAGCTAGGTATCAGGGAAGCGGGATAAGAAAGGGTGGGGCTGACATAGTAGGTCCAGAGGGAGGTGGTCATGATTCGATGAGTCTGAGACAGTAGCAGCCCAGCAGTTGGGTGAGTGGAGAGGCAGCAGGGGTCAGGCAGAGGTCAAGTCTGAGCTTTGTGGATAAATTTTTGAGTTTAGGAACTGGGCTTTAGCACACAGCAACCCCCTCCTCCCCCCAACCCCCCTGCGTCTCCAAACACTGGCCATGTGGTTTCTTTAACTAATAAGATCTTTGCTGCATTTAATAAGACTTAATTTTCAAAATTCAATTCATGATAATTTCCCGAGATGCCCTGTTGAGGGCACCTTGGGGACATATGGGTTGGCAGCTCATGTTTGCCTGGACTGTTTGCCTTTGGAAATGTTTATTTGCAGTTTGTTGCTCATGGTGATTTTGCCCACCAGCATGGGAGCCAGTGTGGGAAGGATCTTGCTTGATCCTTCCTCTCCTGGCTCTTGCAACAGCTCTTAGCACGCTGGACTGAACTTCACTGGTTAACCATGAATCTGTGAGCAGATTTCTGAATTCAGCCTCCATAGCTCTGGCAAGAAGCCAGGGAAGACAGGAAAACTGACACAGCAAGTTAACAGGCTATAAAATACTCACCAAATTTTAAATTACATACTTACAAGAGGAACAATCCCTACTATGTGGAAATCAGAACAAAAGCCCTCAGCACCAGAGAAGGAGCCATGTATTTCTCCTAGGCAAGGCACCCCCAGGTGTCCTGGTCCTGAAGAAAGTTTTGCTATATTTTTATTAGGGCCGAGACAACTTTCTCTGGTCTTATCCATCTTTCTAGCCTCTATGGGATAAGTCTTCCACAAAATCCTTTGCTTTCCCTCAGGGAGTCACTGGTCTGCTCCCGTCCATTTTGTAAGTAAAGTTTTATTGAAACACAGCCAGCCTCATTATATATATTGTTGCCTCTTGATATTCGTGGGCGATCAACTGCAGGACCCTTGTCAGTGACCAAAATCACTGTGGCTCAACCCTGTATATAAAAAGGACCCTTTGCTACAGTGTAAACCATCTCTGGATTGTTCACAATGCTCAACAGGAGAGAAAACTATGCACATTGTTACCTTGTATTGTTAGGGAATGACTGCAAGGAAAGTCAAATTATGCACTATGTTTCTCTGTATTGTTAGGGAACACCAAGGAAAGTCAGAACCTGAGTCTGGAATACAGCTCAGTGGTAGAGTGCTTGCCTAGCATATGTGGGACCAGGATTCCACCTCAGCACCTCACATGTCAGTACATGTTCAGTACAGACAAGGTCCCCCACAAGGAGTTTTGACACATCCTGGCCAGAGGAGAACCCAGAGTACAAGGCAGAACTGGTGCACTGCAACTGTGGTTCCACGAAAGCGAAGCTGTCTGCTATCTGGCCCTTATGCAGGTAGCCTCCCTGGTGCAGACAAACAGAAAACACAACTCTGGGTCATGAAGAGCTCTACCTATGTACCTCCAAGTGTCCACACAATGACCAGGGCTCCGTGGGAGGCGGGTCCCATGATGCTTGTCAGATTCCACGACGTGTCTAACACCTCAAAATTAGTCAAAGGTATCTCTTTAAAACTCCCTGGGTGACTGCAAAGCACAGATATTTCCCCCACATACCAGGAATCACAAACTTATGGGTCCTGCCATGGAGGAGGAGCTGTGCCCCTTCCTCAGGTGCCAATACTTCTAACTTATGCATTGGTGATGATGGCTTCCATTAATAGGGAGAAACCGGCAACTTTAGAAAACAGGTGCACCCTAACCTGAACCCCACAAAACCCCACAAGTGTAAAACGAACGGCATCATCTCTGTCTAGAGGCCACGGTAAGTTCGTGCATGGGCCATTTCTGTACGGGGCTGGCTCTGAGGGAATCCGCTAATAGTGGTGGATCTCTCTTCCCTTCCCTCCCTCTCACAACACAAACCAGGCTGGACTTGAAGTTTGATCCTCCTGCCTTGGCCTCCTGAGTGCTGGAATTACAGGTATGCACCATTATGCCTAGCTTCCTTTCATTTATTTTGTGGTGTGTGTGTGTGTGTGTGTGTGTGTGGTGTGGCATGTCTAGGGTATAGCTGCTACAGCATTCACGTGAAGCTCAGAGACAAGTTTCAGGGGTCAGTTCTCTCCTTCTACCGAGTCAGGTGGTCGGGAGTGGAGCAACTGCCTTCATCCCCTAAGCCATCTTTGCTGCCCTGCAGCTTTCTGATTCTGTTATGAAAGCAGCGGTGAAACTAAATAGATTGTTTTTTCTTGTAGGGGAGAGGCCTAGAGACAAAACCTTGGCACTATTTTTGGCATTTCTTCAAAGCAGAAATCCCGCAGGAGGACCACGTGAGCTGCTCTGTAGGTGACTTGGGTTGGCTTGGGTGTATGTGGCTGTGACAATACAAGGTCACATCTGCTCCCGCAGTTTTTCTCTGTGTGCTTGGCAGACACTTCCCACGCAGAGTTCCTTAGCCTCGGGTTTTGTCTTGTGCCATGCCTACGTTTCTCAGCCAGGTTGAAGACAACACCTGTGCTCAGACTTATGCACAGGTGTGTGCACAGGTGTATGCACAGGTGTCTGTGGGTCAGGCAATTGAGCACCTGTCACTGTCTACAGTCCTTTTGGTCATATAGCCATACCAACCCCTAAGGGGACAGGGGCCTGGCAGAGCCCCTCAACACTTCTAAAGTCAGCAAGCAAGTAAGTTAATGAAAGGAAGCGGGTTGGGGATTTAGCTCAGCGGTAGAGCGCTTGCCTAGGAAGCGCAAGGCCCTGGGTTCGGTCCCCAGCTCCGAAAAAAAAAACCAAAAAAAAAAAAAAAAAAACCACATTTCTTTGGGGCTGGAGAGATGGCTCAGTGGTTAAGAGCACTGACTGCTCTTCCAGAGGTCCTGAGTTCAAATCCCAGCAACCACATGGTGGCTCACAACCATCTGTAATTGGATCTGATGCCCTCTTCTGGTGTGTCTGAAGACAGCGACAGTGTATTCACACATAAAATAAATAAATCTTTAAAAAAAAAAAAAAAAAAAAAAAAGGAAGCAAGTTAATGGCTCAGATGGTGGATATTATCACTTATTCTTAAGAAGACATGCAAAAGTTACTAAGAACCAGCAGAAATGGATCCATCCACCTGGGCAAAGGGAGAAAGGGCAGAAAGAGAAGCAGTAGGCTTCACGGTCCAGGGCCAGAGAGAGCTGCAGGTAGTGACCAAGCTCACTGCTCCCCTAATCAGGAGATGACCCAGAGAAAGAGGGACCCTTTAGGACCACTGCTCCTACTTCCCAGGCCTGACCTTGGCCCAGAGAGAAAACCTGATGGAACAGGACAATGTGGGGATGATCAAGAAGTAATGAGAGCCTGGGCCTGGCTGGCTGGCCTTGTGTTTTTGTGTGTGTGTGTGTTAGAGAGAGAGAGAGGGAAACAGTGTGTGTATGAGAGAGACAGAGACAGAGAGACAGAGACTGTGTGTATGTGAGAGAGAGACAGACAGGGAGAGAGTGTTAAAGAGAGACACAGTCACACACACAGAGAGACACACACAGACAGAAACAGATAGTAAGAATGTTAAAAGAGAGAGACACAGAGAGATACTAAGAGAGAAAGAGACAGGGAGACAGAGAGGGGGGAGAGTGTTAAAGACAGACAGACAGACACACACAGAGTGTTAAAGAGAGACAGAGATACACGGAGAGATAGATAGTAAGAATGCTAAAGACAGAGACACAGAGACAGACAGAGAGGGAGACACACACACACAGAGACAGAGACACAGACAAGGAAACAGGGAGGGAGAGAGAGACAGAGATACAGGGACAGGGAGACAGAGTGTTAAAGAGAGTCAGAGACAGAGAGAGACAGAGAGAGAGAGAATGTTAAAGTAGCCAAGGAAGGTCTTGAGGTCTTGAACTCTGACCTGCCTCTGCCTCCAGAGTGCTGGGATTATAGGAACACACCGCCATGTCCTGCCATGCACATCGCTTACATTCGTCTATGGCTTTTGGGCCAGAGAGCACAGCCACAATGAAGACTGCCCAGTCGAGAGGGTTAAATCAGTCATGAGACACATCTATCCCCAAGTGACACCATGACCTAGTCTGTATGAGCTGTGATAATCAGGAGCAGAGATGTAATGACAGGTTCTCAGATCATATCCCTGTTGTCAAGACCTTGGGTTACACCAGTTTTCTGGTCATTTGAGAAAGGCTGCTAACTCTCAGTAAAATAGTAACCATGATACAAAAGTTTTGATGGCCTGCACTCTCTAGAACTCATTTACTCCCCAAACCAGGAGGTAAATTCTGCCATTTTCCTGATTATATGGAGAGAGACAGGAGACACCAAAGTGTATGTAGAACTGATGTCAGACAGCCTACAGAGGAAATGGAGATCTCATACCCAGGTCCTGCCTCTGCTCTCAACAGAAGGTCCCACCCAGTAGCTGACAGAAAAGGGCACGGAGGAGAAGGACATGATAGAGTCAGCCTAGACGCCAGTTGGCATAACAGAGAACAAGGGACCAGACCCACAACTGAGGCCTAAGAGAACAGAGATGAGGCTCAAACCCTGCCACTCCAAGGACACAAACCAGGAGCTGTGTACAGTGCGAAGGAGAGACTCAGACTCCAGTTTCCTGACCCAGAAAAGGCTCTGTGAAGAAAGGTGTGGAGAAGGCAAGGAAACCTGATTCAGCTGGTCCAACGAGAGGATTTTTATTTTGTTCGAAGAAATCGTCTACGGGGTAGGGAAGGGGGCTAACTGGCTTGGGTGTCCTCAGGAACAGAATCAGAGTATGCCATGAATGGCCTGTCAGTGTGGCTCAGAGCGGGGGGGGGGGTAGATGGGGGGGGTTGGTCCTTACATACCATGGTGTACGAGCCCTGCACTCTGCCCAGAGTCAGAAAGTATCAGAGAAACTGGGCAACAGGAGGAAACAACTGAATGGCTGGGGAGAACGTTAACCATCTCGAAGTCCAAAGGCAGGAAGGCATTGAGGAAAATTCCCATAGGCACCTACAAAGAGGTAATCCTGGGCCTGTGGCTCAGAAGTGCCCATCTGCCAAGTCTGAGGCTCTAGCCTCCATCCTTAGTAATACACCAAAAAGGGGAGGGGGCTGGAAAGGTGGCTTAGTGATTACGAGTGTATATTTCTTTAGCACAGACAGAAGCTCAGTTCCCAACACCCTCATGTAACTCCAGCTCCAGGGGATCTGCTGCCCTCTTCTGGCCTCAGAAGGCATCTGCACACACACACATACATACAAATATGACATAAAACCAGTTGGAGCTGATAAATTCCAGTAGTATTTAGGATTTTCCACAGAATAAAATAGATAGAATAAAGATTACATGAGGAAACACAGAAATAATCATGAAAAAGTCCTAACTAGCAGCAGAATTTGAGGCACATGTCAGACTAACACAGGACACGGCTTCCTCCAGTGTCCAAGGACAGTCTAGCATTAGGACCACCCAACAGTGTTTAGGTGACATAGTTCACTTCAGGAGGCCCCAGCGAGTGAAAATCCAGCTGTCTTCAGAACTGGGGACCTTCTGAGGGCAAAATGATCTTTTTTTGGGGGGGGGGGCTTTACATGTGTATTTGTGTGTGTGTTTGTAATACATTCATATGCATGCTTGCACATGTGTTTGGAGATCTGAAGTTGATGTTGCGAATCTTCCTCTACAGCTCTCTCACCTGATTCATAGAGGCAGGGTCTCTCAATCAAACACCAATCTCACTGATTGGTACGGCTCTTGCTCGATAGCCAGCTTGCTTCGGAGATCCCCTGACTCCTCCACTTTTCCAAGGCTGGAACTAGAATTACAGCCCTACCCAACATTTCCATGGGTTCGGGGATCCAATATTCAGTCTTCTCTGTCTGCTGTGCCATCTCCCCAGCCCACGTAGATTTCCTGACAAGATAAATACTTTTCTGAGCCAGGACTTTGGGTGGCCAGGTCTAGGATTAGGAGGGATGGTTCTTGTCTCTTAAAACGGTACCCACAGCAGCAGTTCTACTGTTAACCAGAACTCAGGGCCATGAGCGGACGCTCTCTATTGTCCCTTCAGCCCCATACAAAAGCACATCTGTCTGAGAGGAAATAAGGGTTTGGTTCTCTCCTCTCTTCTCCCACCCCTCTCTCTCCCCACCTCCCACCCCCTTTCTGTTTGCCTTCCTTAGCTCTCCTTTTCTGATGGCATGTGACTCATGCTTGTGGCTGGCACTGTGCCATCTCAGGATTCAATCTTGTAAGGAAGAGGACCATGCTGATCACTCTTGCCAGTCACCTAGAGGGGGAGCGGCCTGGTTAGCATTCCCAGCCTGAGGGAGATGAGGCATAAACCCTGTGGGGGAGTGCAATGTCTGTCTCAAAAAAAAAAAAAAAAAAAACAAAAAAACGTGGAGGGGTGTTTGAGAAACACACTTGAAGTCAACGTCACAGGCAAGTACGCCAGCATACACACACACAGGTCCCCCACACCCACAGAACAGGCAAAGACAAAGAACTAGGGTGTGGCTCGGTGGTAGCACACCCGCTTTGAACACGAAAAGTCCTAGGTTTGACCCTGTACATCAACCAATAAACGAGAGAAAGTTGAATGGTAGCCATGGTAGCACACGTGTGCCTGTGAACCTGGCACAGCAGATGGAGCCAGGAGAATAGAAAGTTTCGGAAACAGCTACATAGTAACACTCTCTGGAGAGAAAGGAAGAGGGGGGTGGGGGAGAAGAAAATAGACTTTCAGGGCTGATCCCGAGAGTCAATTTAACAAAAGGAGTCCCACATCCTTGTGAACCCAGGCACTGTCCCCAGGGCAAGGCAGAACGTAGCAGGAAGGGTGTTCGGCTCCGAGGGGAGTGGAGGGGAGGGAGGGAGGGAGGGAGGGAGGGAGGGAGGAGAGGAGGAGAGAGAGAGAGAGAGAGAGAGAGAGAGAGAGAGGTATGTTACCATCTCATGCCCACCCATGATAGGACAATCACCTTTAGGTCTGTCAGTCAAAGCCACTGGCTCAAGAATTTGGCTATGGAGAATGTGACCTGACTTATTCCCACCTCCAGCAATATACCCAAGAGTCGCCTGTCACTTCCTAGCTGGAGTAGACAGCTCTCTCACGGATAGGGGAGGGCACACCCTAATGGGAGAAACACCTGTGTTATCATTCAGTGGACATAGCTATGTCCCAGGGTCCCAAGGGTCCTTTTGCTGTCCAGGGCTTCCTGATGACTCACCATAGCTATCCGGTGTTCTTTTATTTTTTAATTTTTTTTATTTTCCGGTGTTCTTAAGATGGCACCGGAGAGCTAACATTTAACAAATGCATCTGAGTGAGTGGCAGTTCACCTGCCCTGGAACTACCTTTCTCCCTGGAGGTCCCAGTTTGAACTACCTTGCTCTGGACCCCTGGCCCAGGCCTGCCTAAGCCGCCAGAGCTGTGTTCTTCAGTAAGAGGCTGCTGGGCTTGCATGGCAACCATTTCAGTGAGTTGGGATGGTACACTATTAGCATGAAGGCTGACGTGGCTCCCACGCTGAGCTCCACGCTGTCACTCAACACGGGCTCTTTCCAATCTGGGCTCTAGTGTGACACGGTGAGTGACAAGAGCCTGAGTCATCTTCCCTCTCTCTCAGGGGCTCTGAGTGAGTCTTGCCAAGTTCACAGCAATTTTGGGCCCTGGTGAAAAACTCTTGAGGCCACAGCCCCTCCAAACTGCATGGGGGAAAGTGGTTCTGAGGACCATGCCTGGTCACTCTGCTCACTCTAAGTCACCTTCTCACTTGCTATAATGACCACACCCAATGGCTCTCCTTCCCATATCCAGCCTAGCTCTGCCCAGCAGTTAATGGCTGCTTGGTTTGCTCCTGAAGGACTAGGTGGGCTCCTTGCATCAGGGGACTTTCCCCTTCCTCTTACTAATAACGAGGGATAAGCCAAAGTCTCTCTCAGATCAC
The DNA here is from genome assembly GCF_011064425.1 of Rattus rattus. NCBI lineage: Eukaryota > Metazoa > Chordata > Mammalia > Rodentia > Muridae > Rattus > Rattus rattus. Next base: position 5,437,783 of record NC_046154.1, on the reverse strand, counting down.
CTGCCCCTCCTGCAGCTGCTCAGTTCTGAGGTGCTATCCGGCTGTGGACACAAGGACCTTCCTCACTCCCATGGCCTGATCAGGTGTGCCAGCCTTCTGGGGCTACTCTTGATAGATCTGTGACCTGTTCTGGGGGGGATTATGTCCTGCTCTCAGAGGAAAAGCTCTCTCCATCTCCAGTGCTGTGGTAGATTTTATGGGTCTCTATTTAAAAACAACAGCAACACGCCAAGGGTCAAGTGGCATCTGATATCCATAAGCTACGTTAGGCAGGATGAGTTTCCTCAAGTGTCTAAGCCAGGAGGCCTATGGACGCCCCTCCAAGGACAGACAGTCAGAGATTTGCCCTGCCTTAACAAGTGAAAGTGTGGGTGTTGGCAGGAAGGCTAGCACAGCAAGTCTGGTGACCTCAGTTTGATCCCTGCAACCTATATAAAGGTGGAAGGAAAGAAACAACGCTACAAAGTTGTCCTCTGACTTCCAGACAGGCTAACACACCTCCTCCTCCCACACACAATAGTAATAAATTAAAAAAAAAAAAGGGGGGGGGAAGCAACTCCTCAGCAGGCCAAACTAACTAAATTCTCCTCTCCCTCCCATCTCCCATATTCTCTCCCTCATATTCTCTCTCCCTTTCCCCCTTCCCTTCCCCCTCCCCCGGCTCTCTCCTTCTCTCTCTCTCTCTCTCTCTCTCTCTCTCTCTCTCTCTCTCTCTCTCTCTCTCTCTCTCTTGTGTTAGGGATCGAATCTCAGGCTCTGCACACGATAATCCTACCTTCTATCTCGAGCAACTCCCTAGCCGACAGTTCAGTAGCAGTCTGCATCCCTGTCCCCAGGCCACACTGAAATGAGGGGGGCGCACACCAGGGGGGCTTAGAAGGAGTCATTTTGGCTTTCTAGGTTACCCCTTTTCCTGGAACAGCTTAGGCTGAAATGATTTCTCCCTGTTTTTCGAGGTTTCTGTGGGAGAGTTTTAATTCTGGTGACTGCCTGGTAAAGACGGTGCCGACATGGGGTACGGCTTCCCCACAAGCAGATGCTTTAGTGTTTAAAGTGCCCCATCTCACAGCACGTTCCACGCGCCACGGAAGTGGTTGTCTGCCTGCGGAGGGCGGGAATTCTGTGGGGGCCCACCAGAACAGGCACTGCTGGATTTGGGAAGGAAAGAAAGAAATCCTTATCCCCACCCCGCCCCCTCCCCATTCCCCAACCCCGCAGAGAGGCCTTTTTTATAATCTCCAGGCACATGTGGAAACCATTGCCTTTTATTGACTAGATTTCCACTCACGGCTGCCAGCAAGCGCTAGCATCCTGCCTGGAGTTTCATCGGTTTCCTGTTGTGTGTGATCTGCTGGGAGGCCGAACACACTGACATTCATCCAGCCCCTGCAACAGTTCCAGCAAGAACCCAGGATGTGTTCCAGGGAGAAAGTCTTTATAACCCCTGTGGTTATTAAGACGGCAGGATAAGGAGGGCATGGCAAGGCACCCAGGCATAGCCTGTGCCCAGTTGCGGGCATCAGATTTTTTTTTTGCTCCTGGTGGCTTTGCCTTGTTCTCTGCAAGGTCAGTGACAACGTACCAGCGACTGAAACGGCCTTCCCCTCTATCTCTGACTGAGGGAGGAGCTGGCTTCTCTTTTTCTTGGTTTCTTGGGGCTGGCACACAACGCTGCTATTGGCTTGTGTAAAGACACGGCACCAACCAGGAGAAAGGTTTCCCACATCAGGCGCTCAAATTCATGAGGTAGCCATGAACGGCCTTGCTGAACATTTCTGCTAATGCTACAGTCCCTTCCAGAACTCTCCAGCTTTGTTCCCAGAGGAAACGCATGAAGCGTTTGCACAGTGCAGGAACAAACTGGCCTAGGCTGGACTGGTGCCAGCAAGTCTTTAGGGCAGACCCAAGAGACGGCAAGACACCTTGGAGGACTTGGTGCTGTGTGGCTTGTGCTCTTTTCTGACACTTATTTCTAGAGATGTCTTGAGGCCTCTGAGTTACTTCCCAAATCTGTGACTCCACGGACAGCCAGCAAGTTAGGTCTGCTGAGTCAAAGAACACTGCCCACCCTGCACTGAGGCCACAGTGATCCACTGACATCCCAGATGCCCACCCTGCACCGAGGCTGCAGTGATCCACTGACATCCCAGATGCCCACCCTGCACCGAGGCCACAGTGATCCACTGACATCCCAGATGCTAACCCTGCTCTGGGGTCACAGTGATCCACTGACATCCCAGATGCCTACCCTGCTCCAGGACCACAGTGATCCACTGACATCCCAGATGCTAACCCTGCTCTGGGGTCACAGTGATCCACTGACATCCCAGATGCCAACCCTGCACCGGGGTCACAGTGATCCACTGACATCCCAGATGCCCACCCTGCACCGAGGCCACAGTGATCCACTGACATCCCAGATGCCCACCCTGCACCGAGGCCACAGTGATCCACTGACATCCCAGATGCCCACCCTGCTCCAGGGTCACAGTGATCCACTGACATCCCAGATGCCCACCCTGCTCTGGGATCACAGTGATCCACTGACATCCCAGATGCAGGGATGCCAGGGCCACAGTGATCCACTGACATCCCAGATGCCCACCCTGCTCTGGGGCCACAGTGATCCACTGACATCCCAGATGTAGGGATGCCAGGGCAGGCTGCAACATTTTACGGGTTCCCCCCCAAACCATGAAATTCACAAGTGCCCACTTTATACTTGTACAGGTGATTTTACCTTAAGGCTTTCCCCTTCTGAACACCACAGTTTCCTAAGTGACAGGCATCGCCCAATCGCTGGAGATTCCAAGACACGCAGCCGGCCCTACTCTGAGGGGAGCTCACAACCAGAAAGGGAGACAGCCATATGCATTCACCACAGGCTAAAGCAGGTGCACAAAACAGCCAAGGGAAGATGCAGAGCCTAAACCCACCCACACCAAATGTGTTTCCAGTGTTGGCGACAGATCCGGTTCAAAGCTATATGTGATGGGTGTTACTACTGGGGCCGCCGGGGCTTCACAGAGCCTGCTGAGGCTGCAGCCCGTGAGCTGTCCCAGCATCAGCTTCTGCACCTGGGTGACCCGAGGTCGGAGCACTTGACCCTGTTTCAGCAGCAGCAGCCCCGCGGCGCTGACCAGAGCACAACTGTTCTTAGCCATCTCACCCTTCGGCCTCACCCTCCCAGGCCAGGCTGGGTTGCTTTCCCTTGGGCTTGTTCCTATGCGCAGGAGACATGGTCAGAGCCAGGGCAGTGCAGAGGCAGGGCCATGTGGATGCACAAAGGGGACCATTGACTGCCAAGCCCTTCTTAGTGACTCTGGCTCTGGGGAGGGGCAGGAACGGGGAGAAAAGACTATGAGGCAAGGGTAGGGGATGCCTACAGACTGTAGAGGCGGCCTGGGTACAATATCCTTTTCCCCATGCATGGAAGTTTGGATTTCATCCCATAGTAATCAGAGCTGCCACAGAGCAGGAGAAAGACCTCAGACTGGTGCTTCCTACACCATGCTTTCAGGAGTTAGAAGCAGGAGTGTCACCAGCCACCATGGGTAGAAGCCTCAATTGGTTTGGGAAAAGGCAAGTTTGGTCCAGGGCTTCTCTGGTAAGCTGAGACCTGTGCAGGGATAGGATACCACTAAAGGCCAGAGCTGGGGACCCTGAGCCACAAGTGAAATGTTCCCTGTGCAGACCGTGCGGCTCCTTGTGCCAAGCTGCACTTGCAGCTTATGATTTTATGTTAACATGGCTGACCTGGCTAAGCAGTATCTGGGATGTATTTATGAGGATGCTTCTGGGGTTCACATGTGGAAACACAGAATGAGCAAAGTGGGGGTGATGGGAAATCAGTGACCGCCATCTGCAGGGTCCTGAGGGGCTGGGCTGAGAAGTTGCCCTTGCTCCTGGGTCTGAAGCTGGAATTCCACGGCTGGCTCTCCTGGTCTTTAAGTTGTAAGTCACAGACTGTGGGACGCCGTGCCCTCCATAATGCACTATGGGGGACTGGCTGCTGAAGACGTCTAGATCAGGACTTGGCTTTCATAACTAGCCTGGTTGATGAGCTGAGCTGTCTACAGTTCACTGCTGGAGGACTGAGGACAGGGCTCTGAGTGCTGAGCTAGCTTCTTCTAGAATCTGCCTTGAGCACCATTTTCCTTTTGCCCAGTTTTAGATAAGATCTTACGTAACCTCAGGCTGGCCTCGAACTCATGATCCTCCTGCCTCGGTCTTCTGAGTGTTGGGATTACAGGAGTGTGTGACCACACTCTTGGCTCAGCTTTGCCATTTTATCTCCTTGGTACAAGTCACTGCTTTGAGCAGGGGGGTGCTAAGCTGCTGACCTACTGAGTGGGGAATGGTTACAGGGCTATATGGGGGATAAACATGTTTGTTCAAGTCAACTGGTCGGTCCCCATTTTCATAGCAGTGTACTGTTGTGATCTTAGCCCACTAGATTTCAGATATGTTTAAAACAGTGGAATTTCAACATATATAATAAAGCTTAGAGGTAGCAACCTTGTGCTCATTAACCTCTGCCTCTTCTCAGGGAGCGGCAGCATAGGATACCCGTGCTCTAACCTCGGACCTCGGACCTGCCTTTGGTAGGATGCCTTCAAGAAGATCCCATGATATGGCATAAGCTCAGATGTGTGAAGTCTACTGAAGATGTCACCATCCAGTGGGAACCACAGGGTTAAAGTCTGATGACCTAAAAACCCAACACTTGCAGCTGGAGAAGGCTTGTGGAGGGGGAAGCTGGAACTGAGGTCTAGCTTATCGGAGAGCAGCGGGGCATTACAGAAACACTTTCCTCCTTACCGGCTTGTTGTCTGGAAGCAGGAGTGTAAGCCAACCAGGAAGGGGTTGCTGGATGCCTGCTCGAACACGTGCTTCTCTGTCTGCACCCAGTCGATATCCTGAAAGAGAGACCAGGAAGCACTACTGAGGTCACCGAGCGCTGCTCAGGCTGCCCTGGAGAGGGCAGGGGTTAGACAGGAAGGCGTTTCTTCTCTGGTTTTTGGCAAGACAATTTGGAGAGGGAAAGAAAGCACCTCTCAAGGAACACATCACAGTCAGGCGTGGTGGCTTACGCCTGTGAACCCTGCATCAAGGAAGCTAAGGCAGGATGGTTGGCAATATGGTAAGTTCCCAGGCAGCCTGCAGTCTGCTACAGGATGATCCTGCCTTGGGCAGAAAACAAACCAAACTGAACACCAAACCACCATCCACCTCCGCTTCTATCGTGACCACCTCCAACTTCACCTCCATCGCCCTCCCCGCCCCAAGGCACTTGCTGGGTTTGCTCATCATACACTGGCCCATGCTCCCTGTGAGGGTCCTGGGAAGGCTGCATCTGATTCAATTTGGGTACAAGGGGTAGAGGGCTAAGCAGATTCCCTAAGGCTCACAGCCACTGAGTATTGAGTTTGCAGACAAGCCAGTTATGGCGAGAGATCAGCTGCTACCACAGGGCCATCTCTCCCAGTTCTCCCACACGTGCAGCGGCTCAGTCGGATGCCGCAAAGTCAGAGACCTCATCTGGGCTCCACCACACAGCCCCAGGGAACAGAGGGGGATGAGGCTCCCACCCCCCAGCTCCTCTGCCGTCTCGTTGTGTAGAAATAAGAAGTGTAGAGACATGTTCAAACAATGCTGTCTTCTCTGGAAAGCTTTTGGAAAAGGAGATGAGCAGATTCTCAGTGGGAACCCATGCGGTGAGCTAGAGACAGCCATCACCCGCTCTGTTTTACTTTCTGAGCCCCAGGAGCGCCACCAGGTGGATACGTTTCAAGCCCTTCTCTGTGCCATGGACACCTAGCCCTACCTCACCCAGACTTGCTCCCCCGGGGGCTACACCGCCTGACTGTCATGCTCAGGCAGCTCATACTTGGAGCAGCTGCTCGGCACCCAGATCCTTGGATGGGAACCAGTGGGCGGGCTCTCCTCCATTTCTCCCAAGCCTGGGCCACCGGGCACCGGCATTATCTGTGATTGTCTTTGTGATCGTATCTAACTTACAGGAGCCCTTGGCACCGTGCAGGGCTAACTCGAAACAGTAGGGAACAAGCTGGAAGGTTACTCCTGGAGAACCAACGCCATCAGGAGGGAGACTTTCATGTTGGCATCCAAGCATTGGCAAGCCAGAACACATAACAATGCCAAGGCTGGTGAGTTCCACTGCAGAGGAGGCAAGAGTAGGAAGTCCAAAGCCTCAGCTCCGTGTAAGCAGAGATCAGTGGGCTTTTGTCAATGGGGGAACTTGGGGCAGCTCCTTAGGCCTTGTTCGGAACCACATCCTAGACAAAATAACTCAGGGGAGAGGTGGTAAGAGGATGCTTGTGAAGCAGCAGCTATGGTGGACCTATTAGGCAAAGATGACTCAGAGAAAGGGAACCAGAGTCAGCTCGGAAGGATATGGTAGTGCCTCAAGACTGTGCAAGGGGAGGGGACACCTGGTGGTGGTGAGGACAGGCTTGAGTCATGGGTACTGCCACTCAGGAGCTCAGCCTCCAGGGAGACAGGGCCAGCCTGGCAGGCTGTGTGTTATACAAATGCACCCTACAGGTGAAGGTCCCAACCTGAGCTTGGCTGGGGTGGGCGATGGGATCCTTTCTATCACCTGACGAACGAACGTTACGCTGCTTAGCTCCAGCAGTGGCTAAAGGACAGAGCCACTCTCATCTACACAGTGGCCTTTCTCTGCTCCTGAGAGACAGAGCAGGGACTCAGGGTGATGGCGGAAGAGTGCACAAACACGAAGCGGGCAAGGACGTGTCAGCCTCAAGCATCACCACAGAGGCCACGCTGGGTATGCACGTGTGCTCTGAGAGGGAACCGTGACAAAAAAGTGTTGGTGAAGATGTGGAAAAACTGTAGAGTCCTGAGCCCCACTGGCTAGAAGTCAAAATGGTGCAGCCATGTTAGACAGAGTTTGGGAGTTCCTCCAGAAACTACACCCAGAGTTGCCCCATGACCTAGCAATACCACTCCTAGAAATGCAAAAAGAGCAGAAAATGGGCTAAACAAATACGTGCATGTGAATGCTCACACCAGGGCAAGGTGTCCCATAATCCACAGAAAGTATCCCCGAAGAGATGGACAGAGAGGGTGTGATGGTTTGTATATGCTTGGCCCAGAGAATGGAACTATTAAGGGGTGTGGCCTTGTTGGAGTGGGGGTGTCCTTGTTGGAGGAGGTGTGGCCTTGTTGGAGGAGGTGTGGCCTTGTTGGAGTAGGTGTCTCTCTGTGGGTGTGGGGTTTAAGACCCTCATCCTAGCTACCTGGATGTCAGTCTTCCACTAGCAGCCTTCAGATGAAGATGTAGGACTCTCAGCTCCTCCTGCACCATGCCTGCCTGGAAGCTGCCATGTTCCCACCTTGATGATGATGGACTGAACCTCTGAACCTGTAAGCCAGCCCCAGTGAAATGTTGTCCTTTATATGACTTGCCTTGGTCACAGTGTCTGTTCATGGCAGTAAAACCCTAACTAAGACAGGGGGTGACAAGGGCTCTAATTCTGCCGCTGCAAACTTCAGAAGTGCGAAAGCGGCGACTTGTTGGAGTGGTCCACACGCCTTTGGTGATGACTTCCTAGGTAGCCATATCCCCAAACAGATGTGCACATCCTGGATCCCACAAGGCACTTCGGCAGGGCGTGTGCTTACCTCATCGTCGTGGACGAGCTCCTTCTTCACCACCTTCATGGCGTAAATCTGGTCGTTTTTCTTCAACCGCACCAGGAGGACCTTGGCATAGCTTCCACGCCCGATGACTCTGATGAGGTCAAAGTCTTGCAGCCCCAGCCCCTGAGAGATTTTGATCCCATCCACCCCATCGATGACAGGCTTAAGGTCCTAGGGAGAGATCCAGAGAAGGGGGGGGGGCACCATTTGCCAGAATCCAAAAACTTTAGCACCCAACCCTCATCTAACTCAAAGGACAAAATCAAAGACTGTGGGCTTCCAAAGGAAGGAGCCGGAGACACAGCAGTGGCTGTATGAGGGTTCTGGGGGTCAGTGGGGGCGTTTGCTTGGTTAAGCTGCCGGCTTGGGCATGCTCTGTGAGAGTGGGAAGTTCAGGCACGTGCTCCATGAGGGTGGAGAACGCAGAGCCTGCTCTTTACGCATTGCCCTGCTTCTGGTCGGTGAGGGTGAGGGTGGAGAGTGGTGTCTGCTCTGTGAGATGGCCAGCAGAGGCTTGAGAGCACGGCATGTTCTGTTTCCCTACAACACCAGAGCTGGCTGTAGGTATGAGGCTGGATGGAGCCAGATGGAACCTGTTGGTCAGATTCTGGGAAAGGGCCTGCTTGAGGGAGCAGCCGAGGGCTTGCCAGGACGGGGAGGACAAAGGAGCAGACGAAATGTGGTGAATTCACAACTCAAGAGCTAGGCTGGCCTCGGTCAGGCCACTGGTGTCATCTGAGCCAAGTGCAATCGTTTCCTACTGCACCTCGCCCACGCTGAGACTCGTAAGTGCCTCCGAAGCAAACCAACGGGCTTCGAAACTTTTATTCACTTACCTCAGAATCATCTTTGATATTGTCATGTTTCCGAGATGAAGAAATATAAGCAACTAGAAAAGGGAAGGAAGGAAGGGTATTACACGTGTCCTAGGAACACGGGGACCCAGTGGACCCTCACAACCCCAGCCCCCTCAGGAGGCCTCAGACAGCCCAGCAAGCACTCAGGGACCAATCCATAGACCAGCCGCAAAAGACTCTGGTTTAAAGAGTCCTGTGCAACTGCGGCTTCCAGGCTGGCTGCGTGAATGTGGAGGCAGAACCCTTGGAAGAAGCTTTAAGCTCTTTTACTCATGATGGTGTCACGATCTGCTAAACCCATCAGGCTGGGAAGAGCTGTTAGCTGGAAACGCAGTGTGTGTAGTTCACTTGGGGCTGGGTGTTGTGTGTGCCTCCAGGGTCCTAGAACTTGGGAAGCTGAGGCAGGATTGTGCAGTTCAAGGCCAACCAGGGCTACCTGGTGAGACCTTGTCTCAAACAAATAAAAAATGAGGGCTGGAGATGTGGCTTAATCGGCTAAGCACTTGCCTAGCCTGCACAGAGCCTTGGGTTCAATCTCCAGGGCCACACAAAGCGAGTGGGCGTGACAGCAAATGGCCATAATCCTAGCACTCTACTCTATCCCTGTGTTGGGATCCCTAGAACCCACATAAAAGCCAGGGGTGGTACATACTCGTAACCTCAGCTCTAAGAACTGGAGACAAGAGGATACATACACACACACACACACACACACACACACACACACACACACACACACACACACAGAGAGAGAGAGAGAGAGAGAGAGAGAGAGAGAGAGAGAGAGAGAGAGCGAGCATTCATACTACCATCAAAAGTCTGAGACCATCTGGAGCCTCAAAGCCTTGGTATATAATCTTCCAGTGGGTGGGTAGGAAGATGTTGGAAAATGGACAGAGAGGGAGGTGGATAATAGATTGTTGTGTGGAAGGGGAAATGACGAAAGACTAGGTGAGTGAATGATGAATGATAGATGGCCGTGTAAATCAGTAAGTGGATGATAACTAAATGATGGGTGGATGATGAGTGGGTAGGGAGATGGTGGGCAGATGAGTGGGTATGCAGGTGTGCATGAGTGCATGCATGAGTGTGTGCGTGCATTGTGTGATGGACAGGCAGATGAATGTGTGTGAGTGGGTGTGCATGTGTGTGATGGACAGGTGGATGAGTGAGTGTGTGTGTGTGTGTGTGTATGTGTGTGCATGCATGAGCATGTGCATGTGAGTATGTGATAAACAGGCAGATGAGTATGTGTAGGAGTGGGTGTGCATGTGTGCATGCACGCGTGTGTGTGTGAGTGTGTGTGTGATGGAGAGGTGGATGACTGGGTGTGTATGTAAGTGAGTGCATGAGTGTGTTCATGTATGTGTGTGATAGACAGGTGGATGAGTGGATGTGTGTATGCATGAGTGCATGCATGAGTGTGTGCATGTAAGCATGTATGTGATAGACAGGCAGATGAATGGATGTGCATGTATGCATAGTGTGTGCATGCGTGTGGGTGATGGACTGGTGGATCAGTGGGTGTGTGTGTGCATAAGTGTGTGCATGAGAGTGTGCATGCATCAGTGTGTTTGTGCGTGTGTGTGCTGGGCAGGTGGATGAGTGGATGTGTGTGCATTGGGTGAGTATGTTCCTAAATGAGTGTGTGTGTGTGTGCGTGCATGTGTGTGATGGACAGGTGGACATGTGGGTGGGAAAGGTACCTAAAGGGACAACCTTATTTTTTAAAATTTTGAGATAGGGTCTCACTATGCAGCCCTGGCTGGCATGGAACTTGCCATGCAGGCCAGGCTGGCTTTGGATTCGTGAAGATATCCGCTTGCCTCTGCTTCCCAAGTGCTGGGATTAAAGGCATGTGCCACCATACCTGGCTCTGGATTATTTTTTATTTATTTTTTAACACTAACAAGAAGTCTTTCCTCCCTGTGCTCCCCAGACATGACCCCTGTGCAGCAGCCATGCCCCACATGGAGCCACCCCCACGGAGATCAGCTCTGTGTAGTGCCCAGTGTGGGGGAGATACCTGGTCTGGCAGTCGCACACCAAGTGCTGTGCAGAGCAGCTGAAATCAAGACGGAAGAAGAAACCCTCAGCCCCAGATTCCCAGTGACGAGGAGACTACTGCCTGGTGGCTACCAGGGAAGACCAGCAGCCCCACCCATTTCTATGGGGACAGAGGGGAAGCCGTGTACAGGGTGGTTTCCAGCCCAGCTCATCCGTATTGACCTTGGAGAGCAGGTAGGAGGGAGTCAGGAGGAAAGGACAGGAAGATGGAGAGAGGAACACACTGCAAGGTTCAGAAGAAGGGGCGGGGCCCAGGAGACCAGGGGCGGGGCCCAGAAGAGAGGGGCGGGGCCCAGAAGAGAGGGGCGGGGCCAAAGAGAAGTGGGCCTACCCAGCTGGGGAAAGGGACACCTACTTCCATCAGTTTCTTCTGAAGGAAGGTCTACACCATCGTTCTTGTCATCTACTGGAGGCTCTTGGGAAGGCATGACAGAATCCTGCAAGAAAATGATGGTGTTGGCATGATGGGGTGGGAGTTACCACCTAGCTTTGACTTCATGTGTGTGCAGTGAGGGTGAGTGAAGTGAGCGTGAGTGAGTGCGTGCGTGTGTGCGTGTTGTGTGTGTGTGCGTGTGTGTGCGTGTGTGCATGTGTGTGCCATATGTGCATGCATGTGTGTGCATATGTGGTATGTGCATGTGCGCTGTATGTGCATGTGTGCGTGCATGCATGTATGTGTATGTTTGTATGTGTGTGTGTGCATGCATGCATGTGTGTATGTGCATGTGTTCATGTATGTGATATGCGGTATAAACAACAGCTGCTGGGTAGAGAGCACAGAGAGAGGAAGACTATTGTTATCTAAGAGTCTACCGGCTGAGGTGGTTGCTCAGTCAGGATCTTAGGCTATTGCCTTCCCAGAAGGCGTCTGATAGAAGGGATGCTTTACACCAAGCTTGGCAATACCCACTTGCTGCGCTGTGAACATCTTGCCAGTAGCCAGGCTTCTGATCAGCAGTCTAAGGGCCCTGGGACCCCATGGGGCTGAAGTCATAATAGAGCAGCTTCTAGTGACAGACAGATGGCCCCTTGGGTTCAAGAGTTGGCTTCCCTCACGACCACATCTGGGTTCATCTCACTATCTTACGGTAATATGGACCTGGAGGGTCATAGGTCATATGTGTCCTCAGGGCTTACAGTAGACATAGCAGAAAGGATCTCTAGGGAGAGTGGTTTTGGGGGGCTACTTGCGCTCCAGTCTGGATCCCACTCTTATTGGCCATAAGGAAGGTGGCTATGACACCTCAGGGGTGTCTGAGGCCTTGGGTCTGGCAAACATTGGATAGGGGCCATTGTACATCCAGGCTGTGTAGCACAGGCAGGCTGGTATAAGTGCAAGCATTAGAAAACTCAGTCGCTGGCATGCCAGTAGGACTGGACCCTTGCGGCCCCACTGCTCAGGATGAGAGAGGTTCTGTCCCGGACTCTGCCCACAGTCACCCCCACCGCATACAGGCCTCCTTCTGTCTGGAGGTAGCCGCAATATCACAACCCCGGTGGAATGACAGGGGCCAAGGATTGCCGAGGTCAGCTTGGCCGGAGGCCCAGAGGCCAGCCATCCCTCTCGGCACCCCAACTCACCATATGCCTCCTGCAGGTCAGCGGGACGAGGACGTGGCAGCGTTTATGGACAAGCAGCTTGCAGTTGATGCACCTGTACCCCTGCCTCGCGAGGCCCCATATCCTTTCGCTGCACTGGCCACAGTACGCTCTCTGCGGAGGGAACAGCGGCCATCAGCCCCAGTCAGCTCTTCTGGGAGCCCATGCCACGCTGAAGAGACTGGATGAAGACTCGGGCGGCTGATTCAGAAGATACCACATGGAGAGGGGCCTGGCACCGCCTTTCTGAATGCGGACCCATTCTAGCTCAGTAGTTCCCTTCTTGGGTTCACGTGGTTCACGTGGAGGCCAGAAGGAGTGAGGCCAGGTGAGGCTGCTGTGCTGCAGGGCTCAGCTGTGGTGCCTGCCATGTGGTTCTATTTGAGTCGTGCAGCCCGGGCCAAGAGGAGCGTGGCAGGAGCTCCTGACATTCTGTCTTGGAAAACTGTAGATGGCTGCGCGACAATTACGTGAGTTTTTTTTTTTTTTTTAAAGACTTGCTTATTTTATGTATGTGACTACACTGTCGCTGTCTTCAGACACACCAAAAGAGGGCATCATATCTCCATTACAGGTGGTTGTGAGCCACCATGTGGTTGCTGGGAACTGAACTCAGGACTTCTGGCAAACCACGTGCCCTTGGGGCGCCCCCATCCATGAACACAGACGAGGGTCCCCAACTGTCCCAGAATTATTAGCCTCCTTACAAGTTTTGGCTTCCTTTTAACCTTTCCCATGGGGTCTCAGGTAGCCCAGGCTGGTCTCAAACCTGCTATGTTCTCAAGGATGACTCAGTGTGCGAGAGTGGCGTTGCTGCCTTCTCCCTCTGAGGCAGGGTCTCCCTCTGAACCTAAAGTCCATCTTGGCAAAAACCCCAGTGCCTTCCATCTGTCCCACTCAGTGCTGGGGTTACAGGCATGCATGACCGTGCCTGTCTGGCTTGTTTTGTGGGTGCTGGGATCTAAACTCAGGCTCTGACGGTTGTTTGCAGCAAGCCCCCTTGGCCACTGAGCCATCCTCTCCACCCCAATCTTAAACTTCTGATTGTCCGGCCTCCGTTTCCTGAGTGCTGGGACCACAAGCCTTGTGGCCCTTGCTGGGGGTGGAATTCCGGGACTTGGCTACATTAGGGCAACCACTCCGCGTACTGAGAGATCTCCCCAGAGATGTACGGAGTTATATCCCCAGCCTCTTTTGTCTTTGGGGGGAAAGGTCTTGATATATAGCCCAGGCTTGTCTTAACCTCCCCAGTGCTGTGCTTACAAGTCTGTACAGGACAGGAGAGCGACTCTTACCAGGGGCCAGGAAAGGGAAGTTGCTGACCAAGAACAGCATGGGCTTGCCAATATGGACTGGACTGAGACCTCACCCGTATGTTTCTTAGGGGAGCTGCCAAAACTGTGCCAATAGCTCCAATCCCCACCCCACCCCATCTTATCTTCTTAATTTTTCTGAGACAGGCAGGGTCTCTCTGTGTGGCCTTGATGGCTTGGAACTTGCTATGTTGAAGAGGCTGGCCACACACACACACACACACACACACACACACACACACACAAAAATCACAGAGAGATGCGGGGCTCTGCCTTCAGCGTGCTGGGATTAAAGGTGGGCGCCCGCCACACCTGGCTGGTGGCTATTTAAAATCGATACTTGAATCATCAACATTTCAGAAAACGTGCCATTAAAACAAAACAAAACAACAAAAACAAAAAGGAAAACCAAAGCCCCAGGTCTCTATTCTCCGGAGCTCGCAGGAAATAGATTAATGGTATAAAAGCAATTTAAAGTCTGTCTCACACGCTGCCAATTTGTTTCTTGCTCCCATTTTTCAATCGTGTATTTTAATTTCTTTCAAACATATCAAACGCTCATCTCGTATTCAGTCAGGCTAAGCCTTCTGTCTCAGTTTCTGCTGGCTCTTGACCAGAAGGCTTAGTTTCCTACTAGGTTTTTTTTTTTAGTTGCTGATTGTGAGCCCAGATGTCCGAGATTCACTATCTGTGAGGATCCTTCCAGGCTGCCTTCAGAGGAGGGGCTGCTCTTGCTTCTGCCGGCCACCTGGGGGCGCTACTTGGCTGGGCCCTCTTAGGGGTAAAATTCTGGCTGTAAGAATGTCAGGTCCAGTGTGAGGTTTCGAATTCTCAGAAAGACTTATTCCTTGTTCCTCTGCCTTGCTCTACCTGGGTAGTGCGTGGCTCATGGGTAGACCCAAATCCATTTCTCTCAGGGCCTCAATTATTGGAGCAAACACCAACTCGGAGCTCCCGCTACCCCCCACCCTCTTTTGTAGATGAGCTTTTAGAGGATCACAGCTGCACCCATTGGCGCACTCACTGGGGCTCCTGAGTCACAGTGGCAGCACTGAGGCACGCACGCGCCCTTAAAAACTGAAAACGTGGACTCTGGTCTTTTACGGGATACGCCTGTTAACCGTTTTAGTTGCTTCAGACAAAAGACCTTAGAAGAAATACTTGGGCTTACCTAAGCCCGTCTCCCTGCCCACTCCAAGAGGCTTCTTTTCGTGAGACCCTGGTGAACATTTCTACTGCTTCCTATGTGTTTACAACAGAAGTATCACCCACCCAGCCCGCCCTGTAGCACAGGGACCAGCCCTGGGCTGGTACCCATCACAAGAAAAAAACCAGCAACTGCTGTGGTTTGGGTCCTTCCTATGGGTGGCTCATCACAGAGAGCTGGGCTCCCAAGCTACAGTTGTCCCTGGTAAACTCATCATGGGGCTGACTATAGGAGGTAGGTTCTTTTAGAGAAAAGTAGAGTGAATAGGTTCTAGACTTCACCCTGGGGCTAACCCAGACCCCACTTTCTAATTAACACAGGCAGTGATGACGTCCAGTGACCTTGACACTGTCTGAGAAAAATGTCTGCATTTTGAAAATACTCGTTAAGGGTCAAGCTGTCTGCATTTGTAAGCAATTACACTCGTTAGACACTCACAACTCTGCTCGGTCCTAACATTTATCAAGAGTTGACTTGCAGAGGCTGGGGAGAGGGCTCAGAGGTTAAGAGCTCTTGGAGAAGACCAGTAATACAGCCATCTAGAATTCCAGTTCTAGAGGATCTGACGTCCTCTTCTGGCTTCTGCTGGTACTGCATGCACATGATGCACAGACACGCGTGCAGGCGAAACACCCTGACTCACACAATTAAAATATATATTTTTTAAAAAAGGTAACTTGCAAGGAGTCAAAAACAGCAACCATTGTGTTCTTTGATCTTTTTGCCTTTTTTTTTTTTTTTTTTTTTTTTTTTTTTTTTTTTCGGAGCTGGGGACGAACCCAGGGGAGCTCGCAGGCAAAGCGCTCTACCACTGAGCTAAATCCCCAACCCGTGTTCTTTGATCTTTTATTCCTTTAGGTTTTATTCGTTATACACATTTTTTCCCTAGCACTGGGGAGATGGCTTGGTGTATAAAGTGTTCACCTTAGAAATACAAAGACCAGAGTTTCCCAGTGATTTTCTATCACTTACGGGAGGGGGGAAAATCCTAGTAACTGAGGAGGCAGAGGCAGGCAGAACCCTGGGCTCAGAAGCTAGCTAGTTAGCCTAGCCTAGCTGTGAATTCCAGCCAGTGAGAATCTCTATCCCAATTAAAAAAGTAGACGGACGGCACCTGAGGAACAATATCCTACATACACACAAGCACGCACACGTGCACACACCTCACCCACCCTCCCACAAACGCACATGCCCGCCCGTATATACGCAGACAAATTTCCTATGTGGGGTCTGCAGTTAATTTGTTTAGACTCGAAAGAAAACCAAATTGCCTGTGTATCCCC
The DNA here is from genome assembly GCF_011064425.1 of Rattus rattus. Lineage (NCBI taxonomy): Eukaryota > Metazoa > Chordata > Mammalia > Rodentia > Muridae > Rattus > Rattus rattus. The sequence continues at coordinate 5,421,771 of NC_046154.1, read as the reverse complement.
ACTCCCTGCTATTCCTGGGAGACCACATTACTTCTAGTCTTTGTAATGTTCTTGACCTCAATCTCTCTGCGACTTATGGGCAAGAAAGCTTGGATCTTCCATTTCCTTAACCAACATCTTGAGAATGATAGACAGAGAGTTCCTACCCCATTACTAGAAATGATAGGCCCAAGGTTCACAAGACAGGTCTCGTCCCCTCTGTGTCACACGGATGAAGGCCCCATCGCTCACAGATCCTCTTTTGGGGGTGGGAGGGGGATCTCTCAGAGGAATGTTTCTCTTCTGAAAGCCAATGTGAGCTTGGAGGGCAAACACATAGAACTGGTAGGGCTCACATCCACACGTTGGTCTCTGGTTAGCCAATGAAGAAGGGACTAGGGAGATGGCATAGTTGGCGGGTAAAGTGTTTGCCATACAGGCATGGAGAGCCAAGTCTGCCACCCAGCACCGGCATGAGAAAGCCAGGTGTGGTGGTACGTGATTATAATCCAAGCACTGGGGAAAGGAGACAGGAGGGCCCTTGGGGTTTGCTGGCTAGGCATTCTAGCTGAATCGTGAGTTCCAGGTTTACTGAGAGACCCTGTCTGGAAAATTAAAGTGGAGGGGGCTGGAGAGATGGCTCAGCAGTTAAGAGCACTGGCTGCTCTCCCAGAGGGCCTGAGTTCAATTCCCAGCAATCACGTGGTGGCTCACAACCATCTGTAATGGCATCAAATGCCCTCTTCTGGTGTGGCTGAAGATGGCTACAGTGTACTCACGTACGTAAAATAAATGAAAAAAAAAATCTTAAACAAACTAACTAAGGAGAACAGCAAAGGCAGACACTTGATGCCAGCTGTTGGCCTCCACCCAAACACGCATGCAGGTTGCACAGCCATCTGCACGACTGAGCATGGACGGTGAGAGCCTCTTGGTGATGCTGAGCCCTGGCCTGTGTGCTGCGTGGATGGCTGAGTGGATGGGCTTTATCTCAGCCACTTGTCATCCATTAAGGAGGGCAAGGAGTACAAATCGCATCGGTCCTCCTAGATTCATCTCCAGCGCCCTGAGAGGCGGGGTGTTGGGCTGTCCTGAGACTCCTGCTCTGGTCAGGGACAGGTTCTCAGGAGAGAGGGCACCTGGCTGCACAGATGGTCAGTTGCTTGTCTCACAGACAAACGTGGGGCCTGGCACTGGGTTCTCTGAGAACAGATGTCTCCATTTCTCCAAATTCTCGGCAGTTAGCTTCCACCCTGGCTCTCTGGTTGGCTTACTGTAAAATTCCATGAACGAGCCCTGCTAGGTGTCCTCGGGGCACCCCGTGATAGCGCTTGGCACCCCTTTAACCTCTGTCTTGATGATACTAGGCCTCCCCAAGCTGAGCTGCAGTCTGAAGTTCCTCTACTGTCCACTGTGGCTCTGCACCTGCCCCAGACCCCCGCCAATATCTCCCCAAGTAACCTTCTTTTAACAAACTATTCTCACAGTGAACAACAGTGTTCAGATGTTCCTGCTATGTGCAGGGCCTGGAGAGTATCAGGAGCGTCTTCATGGGATGGGAGAGAGCCTGGGTTTCAGTGTACCCTGACATTATTTGGGCTCTCCTGTGCCTGCTGTATCTTGGATTCCCAACATCCTCTCCGGGCTGGCTTTCGGGACACCATCTCCTCCAGGAAGTCTCTAGGCAGCACCTGGCCCACATCTCTCCTGAGCCCAATGCTGTCTACGGTTCTGCTTCTTGCTTCTTGGCCTTTCTGGCTAAGATCAAGTATACTCAGTCATCCAGGAGCCTTTCCTCCGGCCCTCTACCACTCTAGCCTCATCAGCTCCTGGGGTAGGGGTGACGGCAGCCCCAAGTGCCCAATGCATGATGGGAACCCAGTACACAGGTGCAAGAGGTGCAGCTCACACTCATACAATCACCCGGGTGTACAGAGAAAGCTGGTTAACATCCATGGCGGTTGGTCTCACCTAACCTAACGTGCATCGAGAAGAAACCAGAGTGTGACCTGTGGCTCAGGAACAAGACTGAGCAGCAAAGGAGGGTCGGTGGCTGCCTCGAAGGTGCAGTGGCCTCCACGTGGCTCTCGCACCATGACAACACTGACTCAACCCCTGTGATCCCTCTCCAACCCTCTTCCTAGCATTTGCATGTTTCAGATTGGGAAATCAGATGAGAGGGAACTCTTATATAAGGAGCAACAGGACTGGGGGCGGGCAGTGGGGGGCGCTCCACAGCTCAGCTGCCACAGCTTCTAACTGTTAGGCCTGTGGTCACTCAATGCTAAGCTGTCTTCCCAGCACGGGGACAGAGAGTGGAAAAGTACAAGGGTTAGCTGGGCCGTGGCGCTTGAGTATGATGGTTCCAGGCCATTCTATAGCAAAAGTAGGTGCCCGTGTGTTCACGGGGCCCATACCACTCTAAAGTGTGCTTGTTGGTTGGCCATGGAGGAGAATGGGCACTGCCCTTTGCTGTGAAAGGAGTCGCTGCAGAGCCACCGAGACACTGCACACCGGAGGACAAAGATGCACCAAGATGAAGAGACTTGGGGGGGCGGGAGGGGGGCGGGTAAGCCAAGTGTCACTCAGAGAGGACTGGCTGCTGGAGCGATGGGACAGGACAGTGGAGGCCTCTGGGACTGTACGGGTCCAAGGAGACCCTTGCAGCCCACAGGAAGCACCGCGTGTTCAAACGGTCAGGCGGGCTTCACTAGGTCACACCTGGCAGCATTGCGAGGTTCGTCCTCGGGGCCAGTGACGGTGAGCAGGGATTGTGTAATCAGGAAGAGGAAAGGGTAGCCGAGACACAGCCATACTTGCTATAGCCAGCGGCTGCCGTTACGGCAGTGGCTGGTGAAGAACTTCTTACGCTCAGAGTAGCCCCTGGCTTATCTCCACAGCCCTGCCGTACTGGTTAAGCTGGTAGCTCAGGACTTCCTTCCAGAGCATGCTGAAGGAAGTCCAGCCCTGCACAGCCCCGCAAGGATGCTCCCCGCCCCCTTCTCTTTACTCCTAGAAGCAATGGAAGTGACCCTGGTGAGGGAGCCATTGGAAAGGGGACACTCACCCTGTTAAAGCGCTTGGCTTGGAAGAGGTGGCCGTTGGCTCGGTATAGCTTCCTCCATCTTCTGGCTCCACGGCGGTAGATGGACTCTAGAAAGGACGGGGGAGAAACGTGTAAGGAAGAAGCACCAGTAATGCAGGACCCCGGGTACAGATGGGGACAGGCTGTTCCTGACTAGGTGGCTGGAGTGGTGGCTCTAGTCCTGGCTGAGGGATGTCAGAACTAAGTTGACCAGGCTTCCTGGGTACAGGCTCCCCTTCACCTCTCCTCACACGACTCTCATGACCTCACGGCTGGTGGCAGCTGGAGATGGCAGCTCAGGTGGGAGAGGCCCCAGACAGTAGTGGAGATACCCAGCATCCCGTAGTAACAGGCAGGGTTCAGCAGCAGCAGGATATCAGTTCCCTGGGTCTGGGCCACTCAGCTCCCAGACTGCGCACTCCCGGCGGCTTTCCTTCAACCTCTGAGCGGCTTCTGAAAACCAGGCCCCTTTTTCCATACAAGGTTCAAACGGACCATGATATTTACATATGACCATCCAAGGAGGGAAAGTGGACAGCTAGCGTTTCAGTGACTCACCCAGGCCTAAGATTTCCCCCTAGCCCAACAGACCTCGGGGCAGAGAAGGGTCCAACTCTCTTGAATATTTGCTCTGAGTCCACAGTTGCCCCAAGCATCACTCCGTGACGTGCGCCATTCGTGCTAGGACAACTCTTTTTAAAAGACGCCACCGAAGTTCCGACCAGAGCCACTTTCCATCCCACAACACCCAAATGCCATGAGGCTGGCATACAGAGACAAAACCTCCAGAGACACAAGATTCAATGGGAAGCTTTGTGCCTTTATAAAATCCTGTAGCAAGAGCGACTTTCAGGAGCCGAGGCAAAGCACAGAGACTATTCCTTAGCGGAAAGTGTAACGGAATGTTTTTAAAACAAGCAAATGGCCAGTTCTGACTGGAAACTACTGAAACCAGGTCACAGCAACTGCGAAGCATGCCTCTCTCTCTCTATTTAAAGGGGGGAGATTCCATGAGGAGCTGCAGGCCAAGGTTCCTCTGGGAGCTCGGGAAGAATGAAGCCCACACAGCCATGGGGCTCGCTGGACACACCCAAAGGCAGCTCCCTCACGGGTTCTGTTCGTAGCTCTGATGCTCCCAGAGTGCAGCTTCAGTGACACTTGAGGCCAAGCATTGCCCAGTGACCCCTCTAGGGTTCCAGCCTCAGATGAGACCAGGATAGAGGTGGTGCCAGCCTTGGCCCCCCTCCCACCTCAGTCATGTGGGACATCAGGCCCATGCAGGGTACAATCTAGTGGTGGGGCAAAACCAGAGTCTATCTGCTCTACCGTTCTGATGATCCCCCAGTGAGCCCATGATGACGGGGTATGGCCTGCTCCCCTGGTCCACCCACGTTTGGGAAACCTAGCCCAGGGAGCCAAGTCTTTGCTTCCAACAGTCACGGGCCTTGCTGTCCTTTATGGCTCCTACCGCATTACGGATCAGAAGGGAGAGGAAGAGTATGAATGAAGTGAGCGGGGGACAGAGGCAGAGGAGTAAACTTAGGGGACAGCATGAGGACAAACCAGGACTTGTGGGCTGGGTCCTTTCCCCCTGTATTTCCATTAAGGCCATGAAACTCAATCAGAGCGCTGAGAAACAATGAAGAGAGGTTTAATGCCTCCCTAGACTACAGGGAAGTGAAAGGAATCTAAGGAGCCCTAGCAGACATCAAGGCTGATGAGGAAGCCCTCAAGAGGATACATTTACCTGGAAATAGGACTCTGAAATAGCCCCAAGGTTTCCAACACAGAAGTGACAAATGACCAGAATTGCCCCGGTGCCTTGTCACCTATATCAAGAAAGCCTGGCCTTCATTGTTGTTGAGGGAGGACTCTATCCCCCAAGCACACACGCTGGACCCTGATTCCTAGTGAGGCTGTATTTGGACATGGGGCTGATAAGGTGATTAAGGAGAAAAGACTGTACGGGGTGGGATGGGTCAAGTTAGGGCTTCCTCAAGGGGAGAACAGCGCTAGCTCTCCAGAACCTAGACACCCGAAAAGGTGCTGCCTGAGCTCTGGAAGCAGACTGCCACGCGCTGGCTGCTGACCCTGGTCCTCTAGACTTACATCACGGGAAGGCAAGATGCTAGACCTGGGGTGCCTCATTATGGCGTCTGAATGGACTAAGACCCTCGTCTTCTGCCACACAGATATTGTGTGCCAAGTGAACATGAGTAGCAGAAAGACAAAGATCTAACGGAAGAGAGCGTGGGGAGGCTCTGGAGATGCTAAGAGCGGGAGGTGAGCAAATCTGGACATTGACAAGTACGGGTCCAAGCTGACAAGCCAACCCTCGTAGCCGGTGCTAAAGGATGCCTACAACCAACAAAAGAACGCACCCTGGGGCTGGGGGGACAGCTCAGTGGGGAAAGCGTTTGCTGCAGAAGTATGAGTGCTAGAGTTTGGATCCCTGGAACCCACCATGTTAACACCAGGCAGACACTTGAAATCCTAGCATGCGAGAGGCAGAGCCAGGGTCCCAAGGAAAGCTGGTTAGCTGGAAGTGGCAATTCATGTATATCATATGTGTGTGTGTGTGTGTGTGTGTGTGTGTGTGTGTGTGTGTGTGTTCATTATAAATACAAACATGTACATTATAAGTGTATATACTCCCACATACACATGTACCTCTATATATGTGAGTGTGTATAAACACACACACACAACCATGCCACATCCCCATCTAGGGGGCACCCCATGCAACATGTGTAAGCCACTACCTAAAGACTATACATGGACTCTCAAATGAATATCCTAGTAAGAGCATAGTGGAAGGGAAGCCCTCCACATATGTGAACCCCAGTGAACTAGTGTCGGGGGGCAGGGCGGCAATGGGGGGAGGTGGGACACACACACACACGAAACGGGAAAGGAATAACACTCAAAAATGTATAAGAAATCCTGCAGTTAATAAAAAAAAAAAAAAAAAAGAAACTAAAGAGAAAACATGGAAGAATAGGCATTTCCCAGAAGACGGCAAATGAGATAGGTAGGCCCAACCAGTGAAAATAGGAAACTTAGTCAGCTCACAAAAGGTTTTCTGGATGTTTGAGGGATTAGCCAATGTAATTTCACACAATCTGCCATTGAAGGAGGGTGCTAGGACCACTGTCTCTCATGTTTCTGGGAAGGCCTAAGCTGGCACAAAAGCAGGTCTGTGGAGAGGAACACTTGCTCCTGGGCTGTGAACATTCCATCACTCCTCCATCCCAGCCTGCAGAGAGTTCCCACAGTGGTTCCTGAGCATCTGAGAGTGCTTCAAGCCAGTCAAAAGAGGGTGCACATCTGTAATCCCAGCACTCAGGGGGCTGAGGCCAGAGAATGAAAAGTCAAGGGCTAGCCTGGGCTACAAAGGGAGCCGATCTCAAAAAAAAAAAAACAAAACAAAAACAAAAAAACCCCGAACATTTTTTTAAAAATGCTTTTTAAATTATTTACTGTTTGTGTGCTTGTGCACATGTTGTGGGCGTATGTGTAGAGGTCAGAGGACAACCTGCGGCAGCTGGTTCTGTGCCTCCACCTGGGTGGCTTCTGGGAATTGAACTCTGGTTGTCAGGCTTGGCAGCAAGCACCTTTACTTTCTTAGCCAACCCGCTGGCCCACATCCCACTTACTTATTTTTTTAAGATATATTTATTTATTTGGTACATGTATGTATGTATGTATGTCGGGGCACGCCACGGCACACGCGTGAGCCAGAGGACAACTTGAAGGAGCTGGTTCTCTTTTTTCACCCCGTGGAATCTGGGCATCAAGTCATTAGGCTTGGCGGCAAGCACCTTCACCTGCTGAGTCATCCCAATGACCCAGTTTCACTTTTTTTCTATTTGATGTGCACGTATGTGTGCCTGAGTGGACATGCACACACACGGGGGCCCATGGAAACTATAAGAAAGCATTGGATCCCCTGGAACTGGAGTTACAGATGGCAGTTAGCTGGGAACCAAACCTGGGGCTCTGCAGAGCAGTGAGGACTCTTAACTGCCGAGTCATCTCCCTCCCCCTCCATCTCTCCTCACTTCTGCTATGGTCTGGGCTCAACCAGCAAAGCTACAGCTGATGATGGTTTAGGAGGTGATTAGGATCAGACGAAGTTAGTTCTAAGTGGGACTCTCCACACTAGGGCATCCGTGGCTTCACAAAGGATAAAGATACAAACTAGCAAGCTGTGTAACACAGCACCAGGCCCTCACCAGAGACTGACCCGGCTTTCTGTTTTGAAATAAAAACCTGCTTTCTGCCCATCTCCGGCATTCTGGGTTGCACTGCAGAATGGATCGGGACTTGCTGTGAATGGTAATTGTGGAGGCCAGTCTACTTCAGATTGCTCAGGATTCTGCCAGGGTGGGTAGGTTCTGGGGAAGCCACAGACACTTACAGTGTTGTCCTCTCCACCTCGGAAGGAAAAGCTGAAATTGTGGGAGGAGAGAATGGAGAAATGGGCATTAAAGTGGTATGCAGTCCAGTGAGAGGCCAGGACTGCCTTCTGAGGAAATGGGCCAATGCATATGGCTGTGTACCCAGCCCTGTCCTGCTCAGCAAGAGTGAAGTGTGTCTTTATTTGAGAATTTTATTTAAAGAGAATTGCAAATGAATTTCAACCCAACAAGAGGTAGACCTCTAGAGTTCATGTGTCAAGTCTACTAGATCTAAGGTTCTGGATGTTGTTAGGGATGAGGTTAACCGTTAAATATGACCCTTCTTAACATGGATGGGCTTCATTTAGTCAGTCAACGCAATGAAAAGACTGAAGTCCATCCTTTGGTGGATGTGGGCTTTGTGCTTGACCTGAAGCCTACCCTGATGACTTTGGACTTCCTAAGCCTCCATATTCCTGTGGGCCAGTTCTGTCCACTGGAGTGTCTCTGGAAGACCCTGACTTACACAGGGTTCTCTGGGAGAACTTCGCACTTCAGTGTTCCACAGGAAAGTAATTCACACTGTGGCTGTGGGTACCCTGGGTAAATCAGGGGAGCCCCAGGGTGTCTTGATTCACGCCCGAGGAAGACAATGACCAGATGAGCAAAAAGGAATCGCAGAAACAGCCAGCGGATCCTTCATGTCAAAAATGGACACTCTGAAACCTTTTACCATATTTTAACTTTTAAAAAATAAATCTATTTTATGGTGTATGTGTTTTGCATGCACCCCCACACACATAAATATGTGTTTATATAAATACACACATATACATATGTGTATACATAAGCATGCAGACTATGCACATGTTTGATGTCCGCTGAGGCCAGAAGGACTCAATTTCCCTGGAGCTGGAGTTATGACAGCTGTGAGCCAACATGTGGGTGCTAGAAGCCGAACCAGGTCCTCTGTAAGATCAGTAAGTACTTTCAACTGCTGAGGTCATCTGTCCAGGTCCTGGTCTACTTTAAGGGGCCAGAAAGGCAGTGGGACAGTTAGTGACTATAAGAGTTTGAACAGGGATGGTCCTTATAGGCTCATATATTTGAATGCTTAGTCATCAGGGAATGGAACTATTTGAACAGGTTAGGGGTGTGGCCTTGTTTAGATAGGTGTGGCCTAGAGGAAGCACCTCATTGGTTTCAAAGTCCAAGCCAATTCCAGCCTCTCTCTCTTCCCGCTGTCTACGGGTTCAGATGTAGAACTCTCAGCTCCTTCTCCAGCCCTGTCTGTCTGCCTCCGCCACCATGCTTCCTGCCACGATAATAACTAGCTAAAACCTCTGAAACTGTAAGCAAGCTTCAATTAAATGCCTTCCTTCTTAAGTATGCACTGTCATGGTCACGGTGTCTCTTCACTGTGTTGCTCTCTCATCCACGCCAACCAAGGGTGGCTGGGCTCCTCCACCGTCACCCCATTTAGCACATTACCTTCGTCACAATCAGAGACTCGAAAAAGGAAGCTTTGTACAGTACAGTACCTATTGTTCAAATTTCCTTAATCTCTCCAATGTCCGTCCACGACTCCCACACAGTATATGGACTGCCACCTCCTTGGGGCTGGGACTATGGTTTTACTTTTAATAACCTTGCTGGTCTTAGGGATGCAGGACAGAGACATAAGGTGCATTCCCCAGTGGTTAACTACCTACGGTTTCTTGTGGGAGGGGAGGCAGGGCTGTGACAACCTTGGCTTTTAGAAACCCAAGTTGCCAACAAAGGCTGCGGCTGCAAAAACCCAAACTTTCAAACTGTACAGATTTGCCACAAGGTTCCCCAGAAGCAGCGCGGCCCCGTCCGAAGCCACGCAGAGCTCCCTTGGGTTTTCTGGGCCCGTGGGCTGTGATCTTGGAGGCCTGGGGGAATCCAGCTACCTCTGCCATATGTGAGCCAGTTGTGCTTTCAGATTTTGGTTTTGCCTGGAAAATGGAAACTCCACTCTTGACCTCAGTGGCGGTCACCATTATGGCTCCAGAAGGATATGGGTAAGTCTAGCTTACTGAAGACAAGAGGGAAGGATGCTGTGTACCTACTACCCCGGCATATCCATCTACTCCGGCCTCCAGCAGACGATGGGGTAAGCCCAGGCTATAAGGAAGGGCTGGGGTGGGGTGGGGACAGAGCCTGCTGGGGCTGTGGGAAGCTCCATGCACACAGTCTAAGAGCTATCCATGGTGGTCTGGCACGTGTGTCTTGAATGCAGGTGTTAAGGCGAAACTTTGGCTGCGGAAGAAGCCTGAACTCTGGGTGACAGCTGTTAGCGTCGTATGCCCACTGGGGACGCAGCCGCCATCCCCCTGGGTGCTGGCTGGCACATGGTGAACAGCAAGTCCTGGAGAGTGTGTGGGCTACCCTTCTTTTCTTGCAGCCTTAAAACTCTGACAACCTCCAGGAGCTCTATGCTTGTCTTTGAATTCTATAATTAGGCTGGTCACAGGAATCTTAACGAGCTCTGTTTCCATGGTAACCTAGCATCTTAAGCACTGACAAGGTGGAAAAAAAAAAACCCACATTTTTTTTTTTTTCTTTTTTAAAGCTCTGATCAACTGACTTCGCACAAACCCTCCTCTTCTGGGCTTGGGGATAAGCAGGTGGGCTGAACTCCAGCGGCGGATCAGAGTAAAGCTGGAGGGTTCCCGACTCGTGGGATGTATCACGTACTGTGTAACGTTCCAAAGGGCAACACCCATGTGCTAGCGATTAAGTCTCCCAGAGAGCCCAGTGGTGGTATCCCCAGGCCAGTGGTCAGCAAAGGCAAGAAGTCAGTTAGGTTCTGGTGGACCAGAGAGGGTCCACAGAACATGGGGACGAATGCTCTGGAGTACAGGCCCCTTACCCTCCAGGTTAGAACGGACACTGGGATTTCTAAGCCTCAGGGTCACGATGATGATTTTGCCAGGATTCTGTCTTTCTCCATCGTACGCATACACACACACACACACACACACACACACACACACACACACACACACACACACACACCAGCTTATCCCAGAATTTCAAATGTCCAGTTATGGCAGGATTGTGCCGAGATTCTTCCACGACCACATGGGTGCTTCATTCGGGCTTAAGACTGTAACACAGGCACCATCCCAGGAGTAGAGGGAGGGGCAGCGGTGAGGGTGTAAATAGCCCTTTCAGAGGTGGGCAGGTCGGGGTAGGGCGCCGCCAGCCTTCAGAGTGTACACTCACCTACTCCCCTTAGGGACTTTCCCATCCCATCTCAAACTTCCTGCTTCTTACTTCCCAGTAGAAAGTAAGGTTTACACAAGTCGTGCTTTCAAAGGTAACCGAAGAAGTACGCCGAAATCACAGAAACAGGCCTGGGGTAGAGGTACGGGAACTGCCACCGTGGGAAGCTACGGTTGCGTGGGAGACGGGCTTGTGTGTGAGCAGGGGGAGCAGCCACGGCCCCCACTCGGGTTTTCCACCCATTCAGCTGCTCCGTTGTTCTGTGCCCAGGGCGTGTCCCTCTGTGACCACAACGCACTGGAGGGTGTAGAAAAACGTGCAGCAAAGAGACAGCCAAACGTCTGAGCCGCCCAGAGGAGCTGCCCCAGTCCCCTCATCTGCAGGGAACATCCATGGTGCACCAGAGGTGGGTGAGAAACTCACTAACTGCAGCTGCTCAGAGGAAGATGGGAAACACAGACACATGTGGGGGTGTGGTGGGAAAACTGGCAATGAGACAGTGTCCCCAGTGTGATGCATGAGCTTCAGTGGGGACTAACCCCGGTCACTAGGACCACTAGGACCGGAAAGGGACCCAGGTACTGGTATGAGGAGGAAGATAAGCCTTGAAGCCAGGCATGGTGGCTCACACCCTTGGCCCTGACACTTCACTGACTGAGACAGGAGGGCTGTTGTGAGTCCAAGGTCAGCCTCGCCTGCTTAGCAAGACTTCATCTAAAACAAACCAAAACAGACAGAGAGAGGGTAACAGAAACAGCGGGTGGTTATGCACGGAAGACACGCTATGCACATGTTTGGAACTGTTGTAATGAAGCCCGTTACTATGCACGATTGATATGTGCTGAGGAAAACATTTAAAAAGCTAAGAAGCAAACTGAACCGGGGCTGGTGGGTTCCTTTTGGAGTCAGCCTTCCAGCTTTGAATTCCTTTCTGGGCAGAACAGAGGAACGAGGCCCCCTTCCTGGGAATGTACACTTACTGCCTATTCCGTGGGCACAGATCCTGGCAGTCCCGCCCACTCCAGCTTTGAGATTGTTCATCCATCACCTACACTAAATCAAGAGAAATGTATTCTAGTGATGTCCGTGGCCAGCACGGGTCCAGCCATGTGACCAAGGACAGAGAGAGAGAGAGAGACTGGCTGACTAGATGTGATGGGTCACCCTGGATGCTCACACACTGAGTGGGACCAAAAGGAGGCAGGGTGAGTCTGGGTCATGGAGAACCACAACAACCGCCTGTCAGTGTCATCTGTATCTATCCGCCATGGCATCAAAACTGCATCAGAACCCTCACTCTGGGACGGAATGGCCACGTCACGGGTGAAAAGCTGTGAGGTACTTTGTCTCACAGGGGAAAGGACAAGGGACTTAAGAGTTTGTTTCTCAGGTGCCTCCTGAGCACCTGCAGGACCCATGACCTAAGACAAACCAGGCACTGAGGTCTCTGGGTCTCAGGAGGGCAGGAAGATACCAGATGCCTTCCCCAGCAGCAAGACGTTGCAGACAGGCTCTGGGGGGGGGGGGTACTGTAGCGAAGCCTACAGGAAGCGGTGCTGCCATCTGGGGGAGCGGTGAAATAAATCCCAGACTAGGAAAGAGGAAGAATCACATTGGTGTGAGGCAGGGGCAGCCCCTTCCGGAGGGAAAACTGTCCACGTGGACGGCAGTGCCGTGGCTGGATCTCGGGGGCCCTCTGCTGGATGGTCACGTCTTGACTGGGTCTTGACCAGGTTTCTGGAGGTGTCTGGCCAAACCTCACGGAAAGCCTCTGCCCACGCCTGAGCCTCTCACAAGGGACAGACAGGATCAGAAGGCAGGCAGTCAGAGGAGTACTAAGGGATTGGGTCTCATAATGGAAAACTGTGTGGGGATCTGTAGGGACCTGTCAGCTTGCTACGTAACAGTGGCCACGCAGATCCTGGGGATGCAGAAACTAGATGCTGCCCCTTGAACCACCATGGACAGACAGGGGTGTGGAAGAGGGGCTGCTTCTGGGTCCCAGGAGACCTGGTACGAGTGTTCTTTCCTGACCTGTAAACATTAAAAAGAATGACCTGACTCTGAGAGATCTTGAAAAAGTTCAGCACATGACAGTCATCACGCTTTACTGCACTGGTTGACGCAAAGAAGCCAGTGCACTATGATAACAAACTGAGAGGGCCAGCTGGAGGTTGACCAGTAGGTTTTTTTGTTTGTTTGTTTGTTTGTTTGTTTTTTTGTTGTTTTTTTTTTTTTAATAGAAAAGCGTTAACTTCCAAGTAGTTCTGGCCATGAGCTTGTGCTGAGTGTGGTTCCTGTCAAGGAGAAAACGCACACACAGCAAGCGGATCACCGCCCACCTCCCCCAGGGTCAACGGACTGGATCAAATCCTTAGATCTGAGGGTCAAGGCTAGAGCTCAGGAACTCAATGAAGCCAGCAGAGGACGGAACGCAGGGCACAGAGGTGAGCAAACATGTTGGCACTGCTACTAGAGAGAGCTCAAGGGGAGGCACACTGCGAATGTGACTCGCTGTTGAGAGCAGCAGACAGGAACCATGTGGTTTCTACCAGTCTAAGCCTCCAACCGAGGCTGAGTGACGAAAGCTGGAAAAACCAAAGCCACACTGGAGGAAAGGGACCGTGGAGGCAGGCTGGGCCTTTCTGATTCTTTAAGGCCTATATGGAAACCAGGGGCTGGGGGCGAGGTGAGGGGGGCTCAGTTCTCGGATGTCTGACTGGAGACAAGAACTGCATTTCAGGTCCTGAGACAAGAGATGGACGTAGAGATCTGTGTCTACCATGTGGGTACCACGGAAGGCCAAGGGCTGGCACTTTCTTCCACAACAGACATTCTTCCTCAGATAGTTCCAGAGGCTATCTGGAGCTGGGCTGAGTTCAGGTGAGGCCTCTCCCTGGCAGGCAACTATGTCCCTATGTCCTTCCTGGTGAGGAGTCAGATGAGAGCAGCCTCTCAAAGTCTCTTTTGTAGCAATGCCAACCTCCTTGAGGAGCCACCAGCATGACCCAAATCACCTCCAGAGGACTGCGATGAAGCATGGCTTCTGAATATGAACGAGGGGGCCCACAAACCTTCAGCCCATAGGATCTCACGCCAAGACTCCCCAAACTCACGTCCTTGAATGCAAGGCACATTTGCTCCATCCTGACAGCGCCCCGACCTCTAAGGTTAGTTTTCCTTCACTCCTTCCCAGGGCTGACGGGATGGAAGGACACAGGAATTCTGAACAGGAGCTAGAGGAAAAGAGAAAGTGCCTGCCAGGGCACAGTGATGTCCGCAGGGGGCTCCCATTCTCAGCAAATGTTGCTCTTCAAGAGGAAAAGCAGGGCACTTGTCCACCATGATACAGCCTTGTCCCAGTAAACCCTTCAGATACTGAAGATGCTGTGGGTTGAAATATGTTTGTCACACCTGACTCAGCGAACTCAGGTGGGGATCCAAAGCTGCATAACAGGAGCCTAAACGGGGCTGGAAACACAGTTCCTTCCTACGGGAGGGAAACTCACGCTGCACAAACAAAGCCCAGATAACTACTTGTCGGCAAATCTGTGGTTTAAAAAAAAATATTACTAACAAGAATATTTCAGGCGGTGGGGAAACTGTCATAGCCGGGCGGAGTGAGACCGCACACTGGGGGGGGGCTGTGGAGGTGCATGGGTGAGGTCCACGGGAGGGTATGGGATGATTTTGTGAAAATACTGTGGTGTCTCGTACATGGGACCTGAGTGCCTGCAGATCTGGATGCCCAGGTGGCAGGAGCTAGAGAAAAATCCCCAAAATAGACTATATAGACAGTAGGTGGTGGGGAGCTAGAGAAAATCCCCCAAAATAGACTATGCAGACAGTAAGTTCCGCTTTAGCACCGCACGCATAGCAACCTCAATGGCTGTTCTTTTATAGGGCAAATGAGGCTTCAGGTAAGTGGGCTTTATATATTTAAGGATATATCACACTCCCTAGCTTACGATGGGCCGGCTTAGAACTTTTTGACTTTACGGTGCGAGATCAATACAAATTCAGCAGGAAATCTGGTTTGGACTTAGCATGTTCCCCTGGCTAATGGGGGATTCTTGACATGGCAGAGAGCAAAAGTTTCCAGTCTACCTGAGCTCATGGGGTGAACCAATGGAGAAGCTCCGTGGGTCAGCGGTGCCAAATGAATTTCAACTTACAGTAATTTCCGTTTCCGATGGGTTTATGGGACAAGTCTGTCCGAGTGGAGGGACATGTGCGCTACTTCTCGTCTTGAAGACTGACACTTCAGGAGGTTGAGAGCATTCAACAAAGGCAAGACGTGGTGGGCTGCAGAGATGGCCCAGCGGTTAAGAGCACTGACTGCTCTTCCAGAGGTCCTGAGTTCAAATCCCAGCAACCACATAGTGGCTCACAACCATTTGCAATCTGATGCCCTCTTCTGGTGTTTGAAGACAGCAACAGTGTACTCATATATAATAAAAAAATAGATCTTAAAAAAAAAAAAAAAAAAGCAAGACATGGAGCCCAAGTATGTAGAGCCTGTGTGGAACCCCAGAACCCCAGTTCTTAAGAGGCTAAAAGAGGAGGAATCAGAGTATCCAGGCCAGTGCGAGATACAGAATGAGATTTTTGCCTCAAAACTTAAAGATTAAAAAAAGGGGGGGCTGGTGATAAAGCTGTGATGCGCACAGCCCTTGCCTAGCCCTGGGTTTGCTGTCAGGCGCTGGGGGCTGTAGGGGATGGCAGTGCAGTGCCCTAAATCATTATACTGCTAACATTAGCACAAAACACCCAAGGAAAGAAACAACAAAAACCATAGAGAGAAGCAAAATACTTAATTAAACCTGGAGATGCTCAACACATCCTTCTCAACCACTGAGACAGACAGACAGACAGACACACACACACGCACACGCGCACGCACGCACGGACGCACGCGCGCGCAAAAACAAAACAAAACAAAAACAAAAACAGAAACAGAAGAATGACAGTCACATGGCTGGAGACCAAATAATAAACCGTTTTTGGTTCTTGAAATAACATCTTATTGAATTGGTTAGGCTCGTCTCTAACTTTTGGCAACCGTTCTGCCACCGGTGCCTGGCTGCTGGGGTGACAGTTCACCTCACTGAACCAAGACACCGTAGTCCTCTACATTCTCCTGATACTGGGAATTGAACCTAGGGCCTAGCACTTGCTAGGCAAGTGTGCTACTACCTAGCAATATCCCAGCTCAATAAACAACCTAGGTGGGCTGTGGTGGTTTGGAAGAGAATAGCCCCTATGGGTTCATGTTTGGACACCTGGACCCCAGTTGATGGAACTGCTTGGGAGGGATTAGGAGGCGTGGCCTTGTTGGAGGTATGACATTTCAAAGACTATCGATGTTCCAGCTGTTCTTTCTGCCTCCTATTTTTGAATCAAGGTGTGAGCTCTCAGCTGTTCCTGCCACTATGGTTTTGTTCCACCAACATGGACGCTGAGCCTCTGAAACTGTAAGCCCAATGAATGCTTTCTACTTATAAGTGGCCTTGGTCATAGTGTTTTATCATGACAATAACTAAGACACAGGGTCTGTTGGATCGTGCAATGGAAAGCTGGGGCAGGAGGATCACATGCCAGTCTGAGCAACACTCGTCTCAAAAGCACAAAGCAACAGACCCCTCCAATCTGGGTCTAAGAAGAGGGCAAAAGAAGCTAAAATATCTCCAACCACAGGACGATGGCTGTTTCAAACTCGGGGGCATGGCTAAAGCACACTTAGAGGAAAAACTATCAGGCTGGAAGGTGAACAGTAGAAATGAGGGGATGACTAAAAAAATACTTTATGCATCAGTCTCCAAAGACAGAAAACTGCAAATGGGCTGAGTGTGGTGGTGTGTACCTGCGATCCCAGAATGTGGGAGGCTGAG
Source organism: Rattus rattus (assembly GCF_011064425.1). Classification (NCBI taxonomy): domain Eukaryota; kingdom Metazoa; phylum Chordata; class Mammalia; order Rodentia; family Muridae; genus Rattus; species Rattus rattus. The sequence goes on along the minus strand of NC_046154.1, from coordinate 5,405,164 downwards.
GCAGGAGGATCGCGCACTGGAGGTCAGTGTGTTTAAGGAAAACAATCAAAGAACGGCGATTTAAACCCAAAGAACATTGAAGAAGGAAATGATAAAGAATGAGTAGAAACCCAAATGCATATAAGAAAATCGGAAAACAAAACCAAAAATCTGTCCATTTGAGAAGATAGCCGGGCTTGATAAATGTCTATCAAGAGGGCTAAGAGAGAGCACTAAAGGCAGGAATCAGACACTGCAGTTTCTGCAGACACCACATATGTGTGTATACATATATGTGTGTGTGTATGTATGTATGTGTATGTGTATATATATGTGTATATACATACATACATACACACACACACACACACACACACACACACACATATATATATATATACATATGTGTGTGTGAGCTCAACCCTCAGTGTACTGGCTGGTTTTGTGTGTCAGCTTGGCACAAGCTGGACTTATCACAGAGAAAGAAGTCTCCCTTGAGGAAAGGTCTCCATGAGATTCATCTGTAAAGCATTTTCTCAATTAGGGATCAAGGGTGGGAGGGCCCAGCCCATTGTAGGTGGTGCCATTCCTGGGCTGGAAGTCCTGGGTTCTATAAGAGAGCAAGCTGAGCAAGCCATGGGAAGCAAGCCAGTAAGTGACATCCCTCCATGGCCTCTGCATCAACTTCTGCCTCCAGGTTCCTGCCCTGTGTGAGTTCTTGTCCTGACTTCCTTTGGTGATGAACAGCATTGTGGAAGTGTAAGATGAATAAACCCTTTGCTCCCCAACTTTTCTTGACTATGATGTTTGTGCAGGAATAGAAACCCTGACTAAGACAACTTTTCATAAGCGTAATTACAAAGACGCCAAACACCGCATTAGCAAATTGAATCTACTGAAGTATGAGATGGGTGATGTACACTAAAGGAGTCCTGTCAGACAGCATTAGAAACGGCTGATATAATTCGCTGCATCAGCAGGACAAAAGAGGAGACGTCTATCATGTCAGGAGGAGAATGGAAGCAGCCTGGTGGCACAGCATCGCTTGTGACAA